>NC_091469.1:143191945-143509758 GCF_036971445.1 Narcine bancroftii
AATTCCAATTTGTATTTAATTTGGAATGAGTACATACGATCCTTATTTAGCCTCAGTTAGTCAAATATTAATCTTAGTATATAGCATATATAGTATATATTTTTATCTTTTTATGCATGTAAACCATTTAAGAACATTTCCAAATACACTACAACATCCTAAATACAATAATACAGTACATAGTTGGATGATGGAGAAATGGCTATTGTTGGAGAGGATGGACTTGGTGCTGAAGATTCAGATTTTGATTCTGCTGCTGGAGAGGTGGAGGTTGGGGGTGGGGTTGGGGGGGAAGTGGGGAAGGCAGTGTGGTGGTTTACTACTGGAGTCAATTTCTTGATGTCGACATCAAGGTGGAAAGAGCTGCAAAGAAGGATCTGTTCATTTCTTGCTGCCTTTAACCCAAAGAGACAGCAAAGACTCTCCAAACTGTTGAATCACTGGTCACTTGTAAACCACATGAAATAAGATTACAGAATACTGTACAGGTGCGATGTTCAAAGCCATATTTTTCAATTTGCAACATGCTCTATGCTAGTCTCGCGTGATGTTGTGCAATGGCCGCAACGCATGAGAGTATCATACAGCATACTCTTTTACAACGTTGACTCAACCATGCTCGAATTGCAAGTTGTCAGTGCGTAAGTTCAAGTTGTTCGTAAATCGAACGTTTTTAACCTGGGGACTGCCTGTATACAGTAAGGGAGAGAAGTGTCAAATAACTATCAGGCCTTTCATCCCCTTTATACTGGCCTAACCATAAAACTACTCCAGGATCACTGTTGTAACATCACACATATTTTGCAGCAACCACAACTATGAACACTTATCTATCATTTTTTAATTGAATATCTTTCTTTTCAGTCATGCAATGATTTAACATTTACTTATTTTTCATTAATGTAATTTTTATGCCTGTGTAGCCTCATCAAGCAAGAATTTCACTGCATCTGCGCTTAAGCGTATGACAATAAATCCTCCTTATGATTTAACAGTTGGTAAAAAAATGGAAATCTTAATCCCATGGTTGCATGTTCATGTTGGGCGTTACTTTTGGGTGGCACAGTTAGTAAATCAGTTAGTGCAATGTTATGATAACATGAGTGACCCAGGTTTGAATCCTGCACTGTCTGTAAGGAATTTGTAAGTTCTCCCAGAGTCTGCACGTGTTTCCTCCGGGTGATCTGGTTTCCACCTATCCTTCAAAGTGTATGGTGATTGCAGGGTAATTGGGGTATTTGGGGCAGCACAGGATCATGGGCCGGAAGGGCCTATGTTTAAATAAAAAATAATAATTGCTGTATTTGGGGAGGAACAGACTCATGTTCTGGAAGGTCCTGTAGCTGTGGTGTATGTCTAAATTTAAAATTTATATAATTGTGGGGCATTTTGTTAGCCTCTTGCAGCTTGAGAGTTGTCAGAGATTTGTGCATAGTTTTCTTCTTTTCTTTTTTCTTCTTCTTCTTTGGCTTGGCTTCGCGGACGAAGATTTATGGAGGGGGTAAAAAGTCCACGTCAGCTGCAGGCTCGTTTGTGGCTGACAAGTCCGATGCGGGACAGGCAGACACGATTGCAGCGGTTGCAGGGGAAAATTGGTTGGTTGGGGTTGGGTGTTGGGTTTTTCCTCCTTTGCCTTTTGTCAGTGAGGTGGGCTCTGCGGTCTTCTTCAAAGGAGGTTGCTGCCCGCCAAACTGTGAGGCGCCAAGATGCACGGTTTGAGGCGTTATCAGCCCACTGGCGGTGGTCAATGTGGCAGGCACCAAGAGATTTCTTTAGGCAGTCCTTGTACCTTTTCTTTGGTGCACCTCTGTCACGGTGGCCAGTGGAGAGCTCGCCATATAACACGATCTTGGGAAGGCGATGGTCCTCCATTCTGGAGACGTGACCCATCCAGCGCAGCTGAATCTTCAGCAGCGTGGACTCGATGCTGTCGACCTCTGCCATCTCGAGTACTTCGACGTTAGGGATGTAAGCGCTCCAATGGATGTTGAGGATGGAGCGGAGACAACGCTGGTGGAAGCGTTCTAGGAGCCGTAGGTGGTGCCGGTAGAGGACCCATGATTCGGAGCCGAACAGGAGTGTGGGTATGACAACGGCTCTGTTTACGCTTATCTTTGTGAGGTTTTTCAGTTGGTTGTTTTTCCAGCCTCTTTTGTGTAGTCTTCCAAAGGCGCTATTTGCCTTGGCGAGTCTGTTGTCTATCTCATTGTCGATCCTTGCATCTGATGAAATGGTGCAGCCGAGATAGGTAAACTGGTTGACCGTTTTGAGTTTTGTGTGCCCGATGGAGATGTGGGGGGGCTGGTAATCATGGTGGGGAGCTGGCTGATGGAGGACCTCAGTTTTCTTCAGGCTGACTTCCAGGCCAAACATAGTTTGTGCATAGTTTTAATTCATTGATAATTGTCATATAAAATTATTAAGAAAAATAAGTCAAAAAGTTCACAAAACTGAAAATTAATTGTTCCTTAGAAAACAAAAAAAGAAATTTCAAAGTTTAAAATAAAGCAAAATGACAAATGCTTAGCTGTGCTCTCCTTTTTCTATAGGGTCAGTGGTAAAATAAATGGGATTGTTCTTTCAGTTGCTCATAGCATAAAACAGAAGGCTGGAAGCATGATGCATTGAGCCCAGCCAGCCCCTTGCCGTTCCCCTCCCAACTTCGGGACATCACCGCTGTTGGATGGCAGTGAGTTGAGTTAATGCCCCAATATTTAACCTCTAGTGTATAATTCTGAAACGATTTCAATCATGATTGGTTGTGATCTGATGGATTCTCTTTTGAACAGTCAACAGCATTGAGCTCTTTAAACTGATGGTTCCACTGCATTCTCAGCTGAAAGTTGTTTTGAAGAAGATCGGGGAAACTTTTCCAGGCTTCCTGGCCAATATTCATCTTCCAAATCACAAGTTTAGGGAATATTTTATGGCTAACACCTCTTCGAGGTTTGTGGCATTTTTGTTTCCTTGACCAATCCCCACAGACACATGCTTGAGGAACAATATTTTCTATCCTTTACCTGCTTCTCTTTTACTCTTCTCCAATTGCCTCTTGCTCTGCTCCTTCCACCTTCATTTGTCCAATATCCTATCACCTCTTGGACTCTCCACAGCTTCCTTCCCCCTCTTTTTATGCTTTCCAGCTCACCTTCCCACTTCAGTCACAACCTGAAATGTGTACCGGCCGCATCTCTTGCTCAATTTGGCTCGACCTGTTTAATCCCTTCACTCGAGATTCCAGCATCTGTAATTCTTGTGTTTCTTTTCTTAACAATAGTAAGTATTGGACAGACACCTGAGTCTTGTGATGGTGGGGAAGATGGGATGATGGGATCTTTACGGGAGCAAATTGTGGTAGAAGGCTTCAACGATGATTTATTCCTTCTCTGGGCCATTTTAAACAGCCAAATAAGCTGCATCTGCTTGCAAACAAGCTGAGGACTCACTGTCAATATATGAGTGGAGATAAGGCTGATGAATGTTCAGGTTTCTTCCTGAAGCATACGTCTTTCAAAATCAATTCCACCTTGTCATCCATCGATGAACATGGCATCTTCTACCTCTGAGAATCGGGGTGACTGCCATGGATTAAACATGACTCTGAGGATTGTAGCTTCTATATCTGAGAAAGCAGAGCTCCCAAGGGAAACAATTACAGTCACAAGGAGATCGTGCAATCTCCAGATACCACTCAAGTTCAAGATCAAATCCAGATCTCTGATGCTCAGAGGCAGTGTACCAATTTCTGCATCATTGCTGCCCTGACAGTGGGCAACATGCAATAATGCTGTCTGAATGCTGGCTACTGCATGGAGGAAAACATTTCTACCCTTAACCAATGACGAACGTTGCAGTGTTAACAGATCTACTAATTTTTCCTTTTTTCTTTGGCTTGGCTTCGCGGACGAAGATTTATGGAGGGGGTAAAAAGTCCACGTCAGCTGCAGGCTCGTTTGTGGCTGACAAGTCCGATGTGGGACAGGCAGACACGGTTGCAGCGGTTGCAGGGGAAAATTGGTGGGTTGGGGTTGGGTGTTGGGTTTTTCCTCCTTTGTCTTTTGTCAGTGAGGTGGGCTCTGCGGTCTTCTTCAAAGGAGGTTGCTGCCCGCCAAACTGTGAGGCGCCAAGATGCACGGTTTGAGGCGTTATCAGCCCACTGGCGGTGGTCAATGTGGCAGGCACCAAGAGATTTCTTTAGGCAGTCCTTGTACCTTTTCTTTGGTGCACCTCTGTCACGGTGGCCAGTGGAGAGCTCGCCATATAACACGATCTTGGGAAGGCGATGGTCCTCCATTCTGGAGACGTGACCCATCCAGCGCAGCTGGATCTTCAGCAGCGTGGACTCGATGCTGTCGACCTCTGCCATCTCGAGTACTTCGACGTTAGGGATGTAAGCACTCCAATGGATGTTGAGGATGGAGCGGAGACAACGCTGGTGGAAGCGTTCTAGGAGCCGTAGGTGGTGCCGGTAGAGGACCCATGATTCGGAGCCGAACAGGAGTGTGGGTATGACAACGGCTCTGTATACGCTTATCTTTGTGAGGTTTTTCAGTTGGTTGTTTTTCCAGACTCTTTTGTGTAATTTTTCCTTACAATTTTAGAAGACACATGCCTAAGTTTTTGCAAATAGCTCAGATCTCCTATCATCAATATTTTCTGATAAATCCCCATTGTATTTTGTTGAGTTATTGATGTCACACTTATCTGAAGCAATGCAACATTGCAGTGTTTATTTAAAATATAACCTAATGATGGTTTTGTCCAGAATTTGAAATCGCGCTTTGGAAATCCCAGTTTTTCATAGCAAACTGCATTTTCCAATAAATTATAAATATATCTATATTTAATGTTAAAATTGTATTTCTTTCCCTGTAGTAAGGAATCTTGTCATTATTACTCAACTGAGCTTTCAGCGACCTCCATTCACTACCAATATTGTTGCAGTACACAATATTGGAGTAGAAGCAGGACACTTGGTCCCTGGATCCCTTGTCGTTAAGGTGGAGGTTAGTACAACACTATTACAGCACCAATGATTTATGTTCAAATTCAGCCCTTCTGGTGTCGACGAGGTTTTCCTCCAGGTGATCTGATTTTCTCCCATATTCCAAAGATGAAAGGGTGTTAGTAGGTTAACTGGTCACATGGGTGTGTTTGGATGAAGTGATCATAGTGTGACAGAATATAGATATATTTTTGGGAGATATATTGGGGCAAGTTTGTTAGCGTAGGTCACATACCACCACTTTAAAACAGATCTTATTTGAAATACAGGAGCTCTGCTCAAGCGAGACATGTTGGCCCCAGAGCCTTTGCAAAAGCTTTGGAGAGTGCCCAAGAGACTTCACTAATGGATTGTTGTTTACAAAAAGGCAACAGATGAAAGAACTTGTCAGAGCCGCGTTCTGTCAGGAGTGGACTTGCTGTTCTAAGAGGGTCATATGGTTTTGGAAGCAGAGAGAGTCAAACAGGCTTTCTCTCAGAGAGAGAGAGAGAGAGAGAGAGAGAGAGAGATCAGTTCTACAGTGATACAGTCAGCAGCAGTAGCTGGGACTGGAACAGGCCAAGCTGGCAAGCTTGTGGAAAACCCCATTTGGAGGGCGGGTTGTGAGTGCTTGGTTCAGACTGGTCAAAGCCCTTGTGGTTCATGCAAGGGGAGAGGACTGGCTGTCTAATGTTTCACTTGAAACAAGAAAAACATAAAAGTCACTCTGTGGTGACCTGAAAGAAAGAGGTTATCATCTGGAGAACCCTGAGGGGGCAAGTTTCTTCAGCAAGATATTGAAGTGGCTGATTTTTAAAAAGGAATCAGTTGTGGGTGTCAGTGTACAATGACCTCTCTCTTTGAAAACCGAAAAGAACCTTCCTGAGAAGTAACCATTTACCTTTCAAGCAACAAAGCCTGGTGAACTTTATAGATGTTAAATTCTGTGCACAGTATAAGAATTGCCTGCAACCAGTGATCTTGGAGGAATGAGAAGTGAGATTGAACTTTTCTGAACTTTCTCATACATTACATACACGTGTGCTTAGAATTAAAAGGGACTTAAGTTAGGTTAGTTAAGTCAATAGTGATAAGTTAGAGTGTGATTCTGTTTTCATGTTTAAAGTTGATTAAAAGCAACTTTTGTTTAAGTTACCATTTGTCTTGGTAAATATCCATTGCTGCTGGGTTTTAGGGTCCACTAGGCTTGTAACAATAGCTTGAACCTGGCTAATGTCACATAAAAATTGGAATGACATGGAACCACGGTGCAGAAAAATTAGTGAAGGTAATTGGTGACGACTCCAGAGGGCTGTTAACTCGACCTGTGACATCACAGGCACCAGACTTTACTCCATCAAAGATGCCTACATGAGGCAGTGTCTTAAAAAAGCAGCCTATATCCTCACCTCTTCACTCTGCTACCATCGGGAAGGAGGTACAGGAGCCTAAAGATGAGCACCCCGCGGCACAAGGTCAGCTTCTTCTCCGTTGCCATCAGGTACCTGAATAATCGATTGACTTACCTTTTGTTCATTACTACTTTCATTTTTTATTTTTTAATGTATTAGTGTTGTAAGACGGTCATTAATATGAATGTTTACACTGTGACACTGCCACAAAACACCAAATTTTGTGAGTTGTTCATGACAATAAATTCCAATTCTGATTCGGAAGACATGTCAAACAAACTCACAAACGCAAGCACAGTTGAGTAAATAGATCCATTACAACCTTATCGAAACCATCAATCTTGCATTCAGTGCAAAGAATACTCACTCACGAAGACACAAAATCTAGCATACAAATAGTCCTTTCAGCCCATCTAGTCTAAGACAAATTATTTTTCGGCATCATCCCATCAACCTGCACCCAAACCATAACCCTCCATGCCCCTCTTAACCATGAATCTATCCAAATTTCTCTTAAATTTTATAATTGAAACCACTTCTCATTCCACACTCTGTTCTCCTAATGTTCCCCTGAAACATTTCATTTTTCACCTTTAACCCACATCCTTTCACTCTTGTCTCACCTAAACTCAGTGAAAAAAGACTTATTTACATTTACTTTGTCTACACCACTCATAATGTTGTCTGCAAATCACTGAAATTTCCCCTCATTTTTTGACGTACCTTCAATCTGCCTTTTTTTTTAATTTTAAGGGATACATCATCGTAGGAGGCTTTTCCTTTCCACAAGCCTGCATCACCCAATTACACCTAATTAATTTACTCACGTACATACTTGGAATGCAGGAGGAAGCCGGAACATCCAGAGGAAACTTATGCAGTCATGAGGAGAATGTATAAACCCCTTACAGACCATGCCGGATTTCAACCCACATCACTGGCACAGAAACAATGTTGTGCTAACCACTACACCAGTGATTCTCAACCTTTTTCTTTCCACTCACACATCACTTTAAGTATTCCCTCTGCCATAGATGCTCTGTGATTTGTAAGGGATTGCTTAAGGTGGTATGAGGGTGGAAAGAAAAAGTTTGAAAACTATTGTTTTAATCGTCCCTCATTGACTCATTTTGTGCACAGTTTCATTACTCAGAAGAAAATGGGGCTAATGACATTTTTTCTCAAGCAAAAGATATCAGTAACAATTGGGTCTAGAACAGTGATTCTCAACCTTCCCTTCCCACTCACATCCCATCTTAAGCAATTCCCTTACTAATCACGGAGCACCGATGGCATAAGGATTACTTAAAGTGGTGTGTGGGTGGAAAGGAAAAGGTTCAGACCCACTGCTCTACACTGACTATGCCGCCCGAGTTGTCTCATTCTCTCCAACACCTTTGGCTTGTTAAATAGAACCACAGCTTGATGCTGAGGAGAAGAGTTTGCCATGGGGTCAATGTCAAATCATGTTTCCAAACAGTGACAGAATTTGACTTGAAAAGCCATTCTCGAAAGATACATGCAGTGACAGTGGGAGGGGTGGAGGGGGAGAGGGAAGCAGTCATAGCCATTTGAAAACCACACTCTCCTGTTCTGAAAGTGTTGTTATAGTTAAAGCAAGATTAGCCAACTTTACTCATTATTTTGAAAATTTAGGAATTAATTGTCTTCAACTTTTAACAGTTTTGCCTCTGGAGCTAAAATCGATTGCAACCTATACCATTCCAACAAAAAATGTTAATGTTGCCAATTAACTATGGGTCCATAACAGGGTTTGCTTCCTTTATGTCTCAAAGCTTCTACACATTCACACTTGCAGGATCAAAAGCATTTATAAAAGGCAAACATAATCACTCCAAAACAAACTCACTAAATTTGCCTGAAGATATTTTTCACTATGGGTTTGCAAACAAGAATATGCAGACTAGCTGGTTAGCATGAATAGGATGGGCCAAATAGCCAGCCTAAATAAACCCATTAACAAAATACAAATAAAATAGAATCCACTAAAGCAACTCAGTAAGCTGTGCAGTACTGGGAGAAAAATTAATAGTTACTTTGTATTAGAACCCTTCATTATTTCCAATAAAATGTCTTTATCTGTAGTTAAATTTGAAAAGGTGACATACCTGTCACTGTTTGAAATTGCTCAACCTTAGAGTTAAAGCAACGTGACAGATATTTTCTTGGCCAGGAAGGCATGTGAATGTGATAAATTTCTCTGAAGAAAATAGAAGATGGCTCATCCAATCTTCCATTAATTCTTTTCTCTATTTGACTCTTTATATAACCATGAACGGAGTCTCATCTGATTCTGGCACGCGGGTCTCCTGAAAGCAGGTGTGTGTGTGTGTGTGTGTGTGTGTGTGTGTGTGTGTGTGTGTGTGTGTGTGTGTGTGTGTGTGTGTGTGTGTGTGTGTGTGTGTGTGTGTGTGTGTGTGTGTGTGTGTGTGTGTGTGTGTGTGTGGCTTCATACTTACATAAATATATATATGTCTAGAGAGGTCTACTGATTTCAATGGTGTGAATATTAAAAGTCAAATGTATCCTGCTTGTCGCAGGAGACATTAGATCTGGAACACTGGGCGATCATGGAAAAATACAGCTTTGTACTGGTGCTTCAGTTCCTGATATTGTGGCAATTTGTATAATCATACTTCATGATTAACCTTATCCTTCTCTCTGTTTCAGCCCATCAATTTTTCTTACATTCTCATGCTTATCAAAGAATTTCTTTAAATGTTCAGCCTCTACCATTACCCTCGGCAGTACATTCCAGACACCCACCACTTTCTGTGCAACAAAAAACATCTACTTCTGACATCTTACCTCAACTATTCTTCCACTCAGCTTACATGGAAGTTCTCTGGTATTGGTCATTGCAGGCGTAATACAAAAATTCTAGATTCCTGTGACACGTCTAACGTGGGGCAGAGCTGCAGTATTCTAAATAAGATCTGCTTTAAAGTGCTGATATGTGACCTGCTCTAACAAAGCTTTCCCAATTTATCTCTCAAAAACATATCTATATACTCTGTCACAATATTCATGCTATTTTTCTCCCCCACTATTCTTTTCCTCACCCCTCTGACTCCCTTCCTCCACCTCCCAAACCTCTTCCCTCCATTTTTTTTCCAATGAGAGCATTTTTCTCAGCACTTTGCTCCTTCCCCTATTCTCCTCCGCTCCTTTCTCTTATTCCCACTCGCACCACTCACCTGCTCGCTGGTGCTTCTTCCTCTTCCTCTCCACCACTAACTTCTAATTCAAGTGTCGACCTGATTTTTGGCACACCTGAGTAGAATTCATGCCTAAACTGTGGGCTGCGTATTGACAGCACAGCCCATTGGCGAGTCCGGGTTGAATCTCCATCATTTTTTTTCTGCCTCGAGCTGCCTTCCTTTTGTTATTCATTCAAAGGTTGTGGGCTTTGCAGGCTGATCCCTTGAGAAGGGACCGCTGCACTTTCTCAGATGTGGGACTATGAACAATGCTGGTTGGAATTAAAAGTTCCAGGAGTTTGATCGCTGTGATGTGTGACGTGGAGGGAAACTTCCAACTCATGGTGCTCCCCATGCTATTGCTATCCTTGACTTTCTAGCTGGTAGAGCACCTTGGAAGGTGCTATCAAAGGAGTATAGGTGGGTAGCCACAATCCATCCTGTAAATGGTTCAAGCTGCCACTGTATATTGATGGTGCAGTGGGTGGGTTGCATATCTAGTGGAAGCCAATGTCCTATTTGGTGTCAAGCTTCCTGAGTGTTGTCAAAGCTGCACTGATCCAGGCAAGAGAAGAGTGTTCCATCACACTCCTGACTTGAACCTTGGAGATTGGGGACAGGCTTTGGGAGTTAGAAGGTCATTTCCTTACCATAGGATTCCTAGTCTTTGACATGATCTCACAGCCACATTGTGGTCACTCCCATTCAGTTTCTGGTTAATGGAAACTGCTAGGATATCATAGAACTTGGATCACAGAACACTACATTACATTCCAGGCCCTTCAGACCTCAATGTTGTGCTGACCCATATGTTCCTCAAAGAAAAGTACTGAGCCCTCCCTAGCCTGAAACCCTCCACTTTTCCTTCATCCACACGCCTAAGTCTCTTAAATGCCCCTATCGTCAGTGATCTGAATGCATAAATGATGCAAAATTAACTCAAACTCTACATTATTTTTATTTTGCATTGGTGAAAAATAAGTACTTTGAAGATGAGCCTTCAGGGATGTTCCTTCAGGATTTTTTACAGATAAAAATGAAAATATATATATAATTCCAGGCTACAGAAAAGATTTACTACAACAATACCAGGAATGAAAGGTTTAGCATTGTCATAAATGATTGTCAGCACTTAGACTGTACTTGTTGGAGAACAGAAGGATGAGGGGAGATCTCATAGAGGCATTTTGAATGTTGAAAGGCCTGGACAGAGTCGATCTGGCAAGTTTTCCATGGCAGCGGGATTTTAGGACAAGATGGCATAACTTCATTATAAAATGGCATCAATTTAAAGCAGAGATGCAGAAACGTTTCTTTCGTTTGAGAATCACGAGTCTATGGAATTTGATGCCACAGGTGGCTGTGTAAGTGAGGTAGTCAGGTGCATTTACGGCAGAGATTGACAGCTATTTGATTAGTCAAGGTGTTGAAGTATAGTTTATATCTCAATGCTAAAGCTTTTGCTTTTAACATTTAGAAGCAGACAAGATGGCTGACAAACCTTTAGTGTGTCAGAAGATGGCTGAAAACAGTTAGACAGCCGCAAATATGACCTTGCAACATATTAGTGAAAAATGGCACCCAATATGCTTTAGAAGGACAGATAAGATGATAAATGCAATTAGAGGTTGAGGTGAAGCTGGCATTTTGTTCTTTTTGAGCCAATGCTAGACCATGACATATTATATTTTGCATGTGAAAGATAAACACCAAAAAGCCAGGTATCAGAGTGGGGAAACTATATTTTTATATAGAATGATGAAATATTTGGTAATACAAACCGGAGGGCAGATTACTATTTGAATGGCAATAGATTAAGAGATGGGGAAGTGCAGAGAGACCTAGGGGTACTTATACACCAGTCTCTGAAGGCGAGCATGCAGGTACAGCAGGCGGTTAAAAAGGCAAATGGTATGTTGGCCTTCATATCAAGAGGGTTTGAGTATAGGAACAAGGATACCTTACTGCAGCTGTACAGGGCCTTGGTGAGACCCCACCTGGAGTATTGTGTGCAGTTTTGGTCACCTTATCTAAGGAAGGATGTTCTTGCAATGGAGGGAGTGCAGAGGCGATTCACCAGGCTGATACCTGGAATGGCAGGAATGACTTATGAGGAAAGATTGCGCAAATTGGGATTGTACTCGCTGGAGTTTAGAAGATTGAGGGGGATCTCATAGAGACCTATAAAATTCTGGCAGGACTGGACAGAATGGATGCAGATGGGATGTTTCCAAGGATGGGAAAATCCAGAACCCGGGGCCATGGTTTGAGGATAATAGGCAAACCATTAAGGACTGAGATGAGGAGGAATTTCTTGACCCAGAGGGTGGTGAATCTGTGGAATTCATTGCCACAGAGGGCAGTAGAGGCAGGTTCATTAAATATATTTAAGAGCGAATTAGATATATTTCTTCAGTATAAGGGTATTAAAGGTTACGGAGAGAAGGCGGGGACGGGGTACAGAACTTTAAGATCAGCCATGATCTCGTTGAATGGCGGGGCAGGCTCAAAGGGTCGAATGACCTACTCCTGCTTCTATCTTCTATGTTTCTATGTTTCTATGTTTCTATATCTTAGAAGTGAGATTTAGATATCTCCTGACTTGCCATCCTCATTTCCCATTTACAAATTGGTCATTTATAATACAAGTCTGCATGCTTTGAAGAGATATTTTTGCTGTGTGATCTTTTGCAGTTTGATTTCATTTCAGAGGCGTGGGCTGAATTGCACATTGGCGTAGTCGGCACAATGTCACAGAAATGATCGACACGGATGGAATCAGTGACAGCAGTGAGGCCGGGACCTCGGATGGAGTTGCAACTCAAGGCCCCTTGAGCCCGGACTCCATCAACCACGCCTGGGAGCACTGTGATCCCTCTTTCAAGGTTGATCTGGTTCCCTGCAGAGATCCACAAAAGAACCAAGAGAAATAAAGCTTACAGGTCAGTGGAGAAATAAGGTTTAAGGTTACATAACTGCAGTGATAAGGTTATATTGTTTGCCTGAGGTTAAAATGAATTTGAGCATTTGGCCAGGGAGGCCTAGATAAAAAGTTTTAATTTTGTATCTGAAATGTGGTAAAGATTAAGGGTAGAAAGTTAAATTGGACAGCGAGTTGCACAACTCAGGAAAAATAAAGGGGTATGAATTGAGCAGGAAGCCAGAAAAGGGCTGGCCAGGTACATTTAAGATAGAGTTAAAAAGGTAATGATATATCAGGAAAGGGTCCAGTCCCATCCATGTCTAGCTTACCAGAACTGTACCAACATGACATGAATTTATAACACCATTGTGTTCTCAATTTTTGTCTCGAGCAATTTCTTTAAAGGTACTTTAATTCCTAACACCAGTAACATAGCCGAGGCAGAACAAGTAAAGTTAAAAGTGATTGTCAGCTCCCTGTCTGTGCAGTATATATATATTTTTTTTAAAAACTGAAATTATAATCTTTTTCAGTAGTTACAGAAACTAAATTATTTGGATGAGCAGCCATTAAATTAGAAGGTGCTGTGAGAGATGGGAAAATTGACCTAAAATTATGAACATGGAAGAAACTAAAGTTCATCAGTAAAATGGCTGTAACCAGTTCAAACAGGATAAGTTTGGGGCTTAGGATGCAGGAAAGCAGAGTCAGCACGATTAACATAAGAATCTTCTATCCTTTGTGACAAGACCATAGGACTAAGATAAGGAATGGTAAGGTACAATAGAATGTAGGAAGTTGAGGTAGTCTGGATCAGATAAGGGTCTCCTAGCCCTGGACAGAAGTACCAAGTCATACATTTCTAATTAGCTAACCATACACAGATTTATACATATGAAATTAGCCAACCCTAGATAGAATGAGTCAACTCTGCATATTAAGAGACTGTAGCCCAGAGAATCAGGAAGGTGTGAATAAGGACAATGACATGATGGGGCACCCACAGGATACCCCCTGGTCCTCCAAGTGTACTGAAACTGCACGTAGGCAGGAAGAATTACCTATGCCAAACCCATCCAGGGGGCAGAAGAATGTAAGGGGGAGGGCATTCTGATACTGAAATTGACTGTATAAAAGTTGGGTGAGCCCCAGTATGTGTGTGTATTCCCAGGGTAAGGGGAAGCACCCAACTTTGCATTGTTGTAGTAATAAATGTTCTTTGTTCTCAATTTTTGTCTCGAGCAATTTCTTTAAAGGTACTTTAATTCCTAACAAATGGGGGCTCGTCCGGGATCACACTCCCTCCACTGACAGGGTACCCCGACGACGAGAGTAGGTGCACCCCGGCTGATTCAGCTGGACTCACGGGCGACGGGTGGCTGGTCAGTGGAAGAAGCGAGTGATATCCGAGAAGAGGCATTGAGAACAAACGGCGGAAGGACGCGCGCTAGAGCAGTACTGCCAGAACTCGGTAAGAGTATTTTACTTGTTCCTAAGTATGGGAATAGCGGGCAGTAGAGATGAGAGTCCTGACACAGGACGTGACCACCAGATAGCTACGTACAGCCCGCTTGGGATGATGTTATCTGAGTGGGGCACAGGAAAGACCCGCGGTAAAGACAAACTGACGACGGTCAGGTATTGTTGTAATGAATGGGTGGGATACCCGGTTAAAGGGAGCTCCGTGTACTGGCCAAAATTCGGATCCGAGGATGAATGGATGTGTGAAGCTTTGAACTTATGGCTCTATCAAAACCAGCCAGACAATGTTGAGAGCAGGGAATATGCAGCCTGCTGGCTCAAGGGATCCATTGAACAGCTGGTTTTGAATGAGAAAGAATTCAGGAATAAGAGAGAGGAGGACCTCTTGTCCCTGAACCACAGGGTTGGGATGTGTTACATTCCCTCCCTCCACCTTATGTTCCTCCTATGCCGGCTCCTATCTTTCCTTCCCCTCCTATTGCCTACCCTTCTGCACCTCCCCCTCCTCCTCCCATACCACTAGAGAAGAGAGAGGAGAACCGGAGTGGTATGGTGACTCGCTCACAAAGCGCTCGATTACCACCCCCGTTAACAGTAGAGGTAGAGCATTGTTATTCAGAACAGCGTGAGACTCTTCAGGAAGAAAGGGCAGAACCCTTTGATTCATTTCCCAGGGAGCAGGAACCCAGACCTAATAAGCCAGAAACCAATTGGATGAGACCACTGCGGGAAGTTCCCATGGGAGAGGGTCTCGGTTTCGTAAATGTGCCCCTGACCAGTACTGAAGTGTGTAACTTTAAGAAAGAACTGACCTCCCTGATAGAAGATCCCCAGGGATGTGCTGAACAGTTAGACCAATTTTTGGGACCAAATATATATACAATATGGGGGTCTCGACATAGAATCCCCAGCAGGGGAACAATTGGTACTAACAGGTTTTGTTACCAACTCAGCCCCAGACATTAAGAGAAAATTACAAAAGACAGAAAATTGGCATGAGCAGGGAATAACCCAGCTTCTACAGATCACACAAAAAGCATTTGTCCAGACATCTGAGGATAAGCAGAAAGCAAAGGCTAACATTTTGATGCAAGCAGTTAAAGGAATAGTAGATGAGTAACATGAAAAAAAGGCAGGGACTGTGTGCCAGCTCCTGAATGTTGGGAGAAGTGCAGGGAGTGGGAGAGTAGAGACCAGAGATAATTTCATAAATCACGACTTCCCACTTCAGTCACTGACCAATATTGATTAAAATTCATGCTAAAAATTAAATGTCATAAATGATCGTTTTTCAATACTGTAGAATTAGCGAATTTAACTACCAGTTAATTCCAATTTATAAAATAAATTGTATTTAAATGTGATTTTGCACAGGGAGTACCTGAGAGTTGAGTGATGTTATAACATTTGCAGGGAGAAATGTTTGCGCAAATAGGGTGAGTTCTATACATCTTAACTTTAAGTGTATGTGAGATAAAGAAAGGATCTGATGTGTAAAGTGGCTGGATCAGCCAGTTGAAGGGGGAGTGTGCATGTCCCTTTAAGTGCACTGTGGCACTTGAAATTGAGGCTTCAGGCTCTTGTCTTGCAGTTAGAGGTATGGAGCACTATCAACACATTTAATACATTTCTTCTACACATTCAGCAGTCAAGGTCCGTGAGTTTAAAGATCACCCACCTCTGGAGAATAAAGATACCTCTGGGGATTCCTATGGGGATTCCTATAAGTTTAATCATTCATTTCTCTGGTGCATTTTCCTCTGGAGTGAAATTAATGCCTCAGCACAATTTCTCTGTATTGCCGCTGTTATTTAATTCATGATAACTTTCCCCATTCATCAGGTTTATATTTAAATCCGGTAGTGCAGAAGTTACATTGTAAATAATCACGGAGGTAAACCCTGCGCAACTGGATTCAACTTAATGGGGAAATAAACCTGCGAACTGGTCTATGGTGCTGTGTGAGTATTGCAATAGGTGGAATATGATTTAAATTGGTGGCATCGTTCAGAACAATTGGGCATTAGCATATGGAATATGAATATCAATAAGAATATCATTAAGAACTCACAGATCTTGTACCAGATGCTATTCAGTACATCTTGACTTAAGGACTGGAGAAATTGGCATGTTAGAATGAGATTGGCATGGCACCAATATTTCTTGATTCAATAATGACTCCACAAGCTCCAGGATTCATGCAGCAGAACTTTTAAGTGGAATATAATAGAAACTAGCCTGTACTTAAATTATTGTGTGTGCAATCTTCATAAGAACATCTTTTTACTTTTTTTGGTGCCTGTTTTACAGACTGTTTTAAATAAGGCCAGCTCCTGTGAGCTGTGGCACAAGGCATTTTACTTAAGGCAGAACTAAAGGTTGAATATGTTTCAAGTTCTCTTGCAGGGGCTCTTGTGCTGCAATGTCTGTTATGTACTCACTCTAACAAATTGGAGGGTTGTGCCCCATACAGACAAGCAGCTCCAACTGCATTTTAATAAGGTCTAACATATTCAAAACCCATGCAAATATGGTTTGTGTTTCATTTTACAATTTTTACACTAACACAAAGGAAAGTCAGATTGTTATTCATTTTATTAAAATCTAGTGATTGGTTATATGTAAAAGCATGGCAAGAGGATCAACTAAAACCTGCCTGGGATGGTCCCTTCTGTGTACTTTTAATTACAGACACCGCAGTAAGAACAAGAGAAAAAGGCTGGACCCACATTCAAAGGGTTAAACCAGCTTCTGAACCACAACACCACGACACACAGATTCAAACCCCAACCTGGCGTGCAGTTCCTCATCCATCAGACCTGAAACTTACACTGCGCCGTGACAAAGTGCCGTAATGTTACTTGTTTTTTTTTATGATTATTCAGTTATTGTTGTATTTTACTTGTCTTTTGATTATTCAGTTATTGTTGTATTTTATTGCAGTTTTCAATGAGCTTGACATTTATTGTGGTTTTATTCAGTTCTTATTGTATTTTATTGCAGTTTTCAATGAGCTTTACATTTATTGTGTTTTATTCAGTTATTATTGTATTTTATTGCAGTTTTCAATGAGCTTTACATGTATTGTTCATTGTTGTTTACTAATTTCTTTGGAATATTGTTCGTTAATGTTTTAAGCCCCCCTGGAATAGGGGCAGCAGAGGTTACAATTCAGCTCCTTTAGAATGTAGACAGGGCATAGATTTAATGTATAATCATAATGGGATATAAGGGATCCCAATACGGACCAGGGGAATTAAACAGCTTTAGTGGAGTACATCTAATTTGTATCATAGCCTACACAGGTATTAAAGACAGGAGTTTTGAAGCGATAGCACAAAGGACATGGTGGGACAAAGACAGACAGAATGGTAGTCAGCATTGTACATGTAACAGAGAGAGAGAGAGTTAATACATATGCTAATGTACACAGACAGGCTGCAACTCACAAGTTCAATGATATATATGCTAATGTTAGCAGACAAGCTGCAACACACAGTTAAATCACAAGAAACAATCCCCCCCCTGCTTGGTCACTTTTCATCACCCCATGAAAGGGAGCACCAGTTTCCAACAACGTGAGCTGCTTGACACTTTAATATCAGGCTCCAAACAGCCTTCGGAGATCGGTGGCCCTAGGGTTCGGGGCTGAAGAGGACATCAGATACGAGCCACAATCAAACGGAACCGCCTGACTACTGCTACTCGTTCGCTGCTGAAGGCAGCGCTTCTCATAGACTGCTACTCGTTCGCTGCTGAAGGCAGCGCTTCTCACAGACTGCTACTCGTTCGCTGCTGAAGGCAGCGCTTCTCATAGACTGCTACTCGTTCGCTGCTGAAGGCAGCGTTTCTCAGAGACTGCTACTTGTTCGCTGCTGAAGGCAGCGTTTCTCACAGACTTCGTCAGGACAATGCTTACAAAAGTCGGGTGGTTAAAAGACACTGCTTCAATGCTTCAACGTGAATCTGCCCATGCCCATGTTCAGACGTGGCAACTTCGGACTGATGTGGGATGGACTAGACTCTTTACTGAGAACTGGAGCCTGATACTCACAACCCTAATAAGCAGCTGGACTTGCTACTCTGACCTTCATGGTGCTCCCCTACCTAAAGACTTTACACAGGTGTTACAATTCGGTTATTGACCAGCTGGGTAAAACTACACCTTACACTTGAAAGATCAGTATTACTGATCTAAAAGAAAAGTGAGGAAGGGGGGGGGGGGGATCAGTCACACTGACACTAGTAACCAAAGATCAGTAACACTGATCATGGTGAAAGATCAGTATTACTGATCTAAAAGAAAAGTGAGGATTGTGAGAGATGGGAAAATTGACCTAAAATTATGAACATGGAAGAAACTAAAGTTCATCAGTAAAATGGCTGTAACCAGTTCAAACAGGATAAGTTTGGGGCTTAGGATGCAGGAAAGCAGAGTCAGCACGATTAACATAAGAATCTTCTATCCTTTGTGACAAGACCATAGGACTAAGATAAGGAATGGTAAGGTACAATAGAATGTAGGAAGTTGAGGTAGTCTGGATCAGATAAGGGTCTCCTAGCCCTGGACAGAAGTACCAAGTCATACATTTCTAATTAGCTAACCATACACAGATTTATACATATGAAATTAGCCAACCCTAGATAGAATGAGTCAACTCTGCATATTAAGAGACTGTAGCCCAGAGAATCAGGAAGGTGTGAATAAGGACAATGACATGATGGGGCACCCACAGGATACCCCCTGGTCCTCCAAGTGTACTGAAACTGCACGTAGGCAGGAAGAATTACCTATGCCAAACCCATCCAGGGGGCAGAAGAATGTAAGGGGGAGGGCATTCTGATACTGAAATTGACTGTATAAAAGTTGGGTGAGCCCCAGTATGTGGGTGTATTCCCAGGGTAAGGGGAAGCACCCAACTTTGCATTGTTGTAGTAATAAATGTTCTTTGTTCTCAATTTTTGTCTCGAGCAATTTCTTTAAAGGTACTTTAATTCCTAACAGTGCTGTGAGAGATGGGAAAATTGACCTAAAATTATGAACATGGAAGAAACTAAAGTTCATCAGTAAATGGCTGTAACCAGTTCAAACAGGATAAGCTTGGGGCTTAGGATGCAGGAAAGCAGAGTCAGCACGATTAACATAAGAATCTTCTAGTCTTTGTGACAAGACCATAGGACTAAGATAAGGAATGGTAAGGTACAATAGAATGTAGGAAGATGAGGTAGTCTGGATCAGATAAGGGTCTCCTAGCCCTGGACAGAAGTACCAAGTCCTACATTTCTAATTAGCTAACCATACACAGATTTATACATATGAAATTAGCCAACCCTAGATAGAATGAGTCAACTCTGCATATCAAGAGACTGTAGCCCAGAGAATCAGGAAGGTGTGAATAAGGACAATGACATGATGGGGCACCCACAGGATACCCCCTGGTCCTCCAAGTGTACTGAAACTGCACGTAGGCAGGAAGGATTACCTATGCCAAACCCATCCAGGGGGGCAGAAGAATGTAAGGGGGAGGGCATTCTGATACTGAAATTGACTGTATAAAAGTTGGGTGAGCCCCAGTATATGTGTGTATTCCCAGGGTAAGGGGAAGCACCCAACTTTGCATTGTTGTAGTAATAAATGTTCTTTGTTCTCAATTTTTGTCTCGAGCAATTTCTTTAAAGGTACTTTAATTTCTAACAGTGCTAATCAATTGTGATCAATATTGAAATAAAAACTAAATGCAATGTTTAAAGATCACAAATTTAAAAATGAAATAAGGAAAAGACCAGCAGCAACTACAGAATGTGAAACTGATTTAGCGTTCCAGATTAAAGATATATTTACTATTAAAATGGTAGTGCATTCTTCTGCCCCCACCACCACCCTAGACAGAAGGAGACAGGTTTTCCTTTTCTGCTGGCCAAGTGACCCTCAACCCTTTGTTCTGATAATCTGGATGCTTATTCAATTTCAATTCACTTCATGTAACCACGTTAAGCGCCAGTGCTTGTAGCATTTTCAAAACAGCACTGAGCCCACGTTAAATTTTCAACTTGAAACTCTTCAAAGATAAAACATCTTATGGAACAGAACAAGCCAGTCATTAAATACATGCAGAATTATTTTTAGGCATTATAAAACGCATTGATTTATCAAGTGCGATTTTTTTTCTCGCTTCTGAAACTTCCAACACGTTTGAAGAGAGACACCATTTCCTAATTATCAGTCTTTTTCTTGTGCACCCATTATTTTTTCATTTAAATCACAGGGACAGGTAGGAAAAGGATACAGCAAAGAAAAAAAAATTAAAAACGGAGAAGTTCTGCAGGCTGAATGTGGGAGGAAAGAAATCAGGAACGCGGGCGCCAAATAGTTAACAAACAGAAGGTGAGAAAAGAAAACTCCGGGAACCCGATAGGGTCGAGCACGGCCACCTTATTCTTGGAGAATGATGAGAATTAGGAATCAACAGATTCCTTGTGGGCAAGACTATCCCCATATGTACCCTAGAAGCCACAGTTACCAATCCTTTGTCTCACTAAATACAATGAAGAAGAAAATTTCAGACTTAGCTGTGATGGAGAGTTATTCCCCATTTTGGGAAAAAGAAACTTGAAAAGTGTTTGCCTGCCTCCCACCCTCGATCACTTTTGTTTGCGTAATGAGACTGCATGAGTGAGAAAGAATTTTAAAAAAACTCGCAGCATCGCAGCTCTTGGACATTAATAACAGTTAAGAAATGGTGTCCAACTGCTTCAGTGTTGCAATCTCAAGTTGAACCCCTCCCAAAACAAACTGCCCAGGAATTTTGGAAGCACACCGGAATGATGCTGCAGATTCCGTTGACATTGTGGTTAAGTAAAAAAAAAAACAACACAAACACAAATGCTGGAGAAACTCAGCAGGTCAAACAGTGCCTTTACATCTGCTGCATACTTATGCTGTAGATCAGACATTTAATGCAATGAATTCCAGGAGAGAGAGAGAGAGAGAGAGAGAGAGAGAGAGAGAGAGAGAGAGAGAGAGAGAGAGAGAGAGAGAGAGAGAGAAAGAGAGAGAGAGAAAGAGAGAGAGAGAGAGAGAGAGAGAGAGAGAAAGAGGAGAGGAGAAGGAGAGAGAGAGAGAGAGAGGAGAGGAGAAGGAGAGAGAGAGAGAGAGAGAGAGAGAGAGAGAGAGAGAGAGAGAGAGAGAGAGACCTTTGAAACCCAGAGAGTGAAAGACATGCAGCATTCAGTGACAGCTCTCCTTATATCTAATCAGACAGGCTCCATTTTGAGCCACTATGAACTTTTCCCTTAGTGAATTCATCTGACCTTCCATGACTGTATTACTGTTAACTCAACAGACTTTTATTTTAACACCGCCCGCCTCCAGGTGAACTTGAAGGACCAGATTATAATTCTTTGCAGCCTAATTATTTTTTGATTTCTGACACGAGAAGATTTATCTGACATTCCCAATGATAAAACTACAACTCGGTTTATTGACTGATCAGCCTTCGTTGATGATACAGGTCCGCACTCTGCAGATTTTGCCATTGTGAAAAATAGAGCCATGAATTAATAAAGACAGCTCCCTTCTATCATTCAGTTTTCCCAGCATTTGAACTGTTTGCCCTTATTAGATAGAGCCTCCATGATAGGGAAAAAAATATTTCTGCCCGTACTAGAACCCTGTAGCCCTTGGGAATGATTACACAGAAGCTACTGCAAAAGCTGATGTTATAAGTGGACCCTTCACCGTTTATTCAGAAAGCGATAAACTGCTTGAAAATAGAACGGCCTTGCCTGATATGGGGATGAAGCATTCCAAAGGATGCCCCTGCACTGCTAATTTCATTAAAGCTCTGTAAACAGCAGGGGGTGTGACAGAAATCCAGAAACTGAATTATAAATCACCTCTGCTGGGCAATTTCTGTGCCTAATGCAATTTTTTTTAACCTACACTACTTAATTTTATATACATGCAATAGTATATTTGACTAAGGAGGAATGATAGGAGTGACACATCACTTATTTGAGAAAATAGGCACAAAGAAAGGAACAGGAACGTATCATCTTTCAGCATAATGATCCTGGTAAAGAAATTAAGTGCCCTAAGGGAAGGACATGAGTGCCTACCACTTGAGTGTACATACATTGATTTTATTGAATTAAATATGTAACACTAAGTATTGTCTTGCTATTATTATTTAGCCTGAAACCTTGAAGAATAAGTTGGCTATGTTGTCAGAAGAAACTGCATTGAATTGGATATAGGTATTGGCCTTGGTGTTATTTGAAATGCCTCTAACCTCGCACAGCAGTACAGGGTTAAAATCCTAAGACTGACATGACATCACTTTGAATTTGCATGTGTTAAGTGACAAAATGGTCACCAATGTACAGCAACTAAACCAAAGAACTGTCAGTCTACACTCACAGGTGCAGGAGACGCAGAGACATCTCGAGGAACCCATTGGCGGCAGACAGGTGTCCCTCCTCCAGACCTGTGACTACGGGCTTTGAAGTAAAACAATGCCTGATAATCATTGAATATACACATGATGACCTAAACACTCCAAATTTCTGAGGACTTTTTATGCTCGATCAGAAGTTAACCTAGTGTTCTTGCAAACTGTCAAAGATAATGCAATTAATAAGTGGTTAAATTGAAAACTAACAAGATCATATGATTTCTCAATGTGTTGAAATGCAGCAAACTCAGCAACGGAGTCAATAATCAAACAAAAACAAATGCAAACAACCAGGTTTGCAGACAAATAAGATTATGATTATAAGATTACGCTGGCCGGCCAAACATGTGTAGAATACTTGATATCTTTGTTGCTTGATTATATGTTCAATGATACCCATTTGTGGGTAAGGAGAGAAGGAAAATATCTTACTGTATATACCTCACTGCATACCAATTTTAGGTAAAGGGACACCATGCCAGCAGGCATGTACCTCTTGCCAGGAGGCCATTTTTCATGTTTATAATGAGCCATTTTTCTTTTTATTTAAAGACAATGCTGCCTTGACTTAGTTAAGATTTTGTTTTACTGCTTTGACTATTAGTTTAAAATTTTGTTAAGGGAAATAATTCCCTGCCTGAGGCTCTGAGTTCTGATAATGGTCCTCACTTTGTAGCCAAGATAAATGAAGAATTGTATAAAGAATTAGGGATGTTAGAGTGGTTCCACTACTCCCATTAACCCCAAGCAGCAGGAACTGTGGAATGTGCGAATGAAACATTTTTTTTAAAAAAGCACTGAGCTGGCAAAATTGAATGGGGAAATAGGGCTAAGATTGGCTAAAAAGTACTAACCCTGGCATTGTTTTAAATGCAGACGACACTGCAGGCTAAGTCAGGGCTATCTGCTGGCGAGATGGTCCACAGACAGCCAATATGGGCACATTGGGGAGCAAAGCTCGCACCGCCAGTAGGGATGGATTTATTATCATTAGGCCATGATACAAGCAAATATTTGATAAATCTAACTAAACTATTTTTTTGAGAGATACATTCTCAGGCACAACAAGCACACTTAAAGGAGGGTGATCCAACAGATCGAAATGGTGAATACCCTAATGACAAACTTGAAAATTACATTCTGGTAAAGAATTGGATTGTAAGGACTTTAGAACTTATTGGAAAGGGCCAGACCTGGTCCCGTTAATAACAGTGACTGCAGTAAAACTTGAAGGACAGCCTCACTAGATACACCTAACAGACTTTTAACCTTTAGAGACAGAGAAGATGGCTGACAAATCGTTAATGGCTTAAAACACTGAGACAGTTGCAAATATGACCTTGAAACGTTGTGAAAAATGGAACCCAATATGCTTTACAAAATAGGTCCAGCTAAGATATTAAGACATTTATTATAACAAATTGAAAAACAAGGCCCAGCTACAAGATGGGAACTTTATTGTTATGCCTCTTGTAGCCTTGACATTTGAACTGAATGCCGGAGTCATGACTGAAAAGCGGAATCTTCGGCAGAAGCATAATATGTTTTTAAATGTTTATTATTTATGTTGATAAGATGAATGTTTATAGCTGTTGAATCTATTCCCATATTCTAACCAATTCAATGGGAGGTATCCCCTCCGTTACCTCATACAAAAAGTGATAGAATGGATTTTGAAACAGAACACATTACAGACAAGTGAAAGTGGGGATATAATGGAGGACAGCCTTCGAAACCTCACCACCTGTTATTGGTAAAAGAAAGGATATGTATTTCTTTTTAATGGAACTTTTGTTACCACCATTAGTGGAAACAATCTCCCCGCCTTGTTTCCCATAGGGACATTCGGACCTCAAATAGTCCCATGCCCTGAGAATGCTCAACCCAGAAGACAGATGATCACTCAAGGAGTGACAAAGGAATTCTATGCGGACTATCATATTCCAAAAAACTCTAGGGTCCAACATTAGTTGGGAAGTGTTCAGCTACATATACAATGAAGGATTGGCAGGGACGATGTCTACGAAGAATCACAATGATCTCATCTGTGGCTTGAAGGCATTGGGTAATGAGACTGTTAATTGAGAGCCGGTGGAATTGAGACATTTCGGACGACAACCCCGGTATGCGGTGGATTACCAGTTAGCTACCCAGGGTGGTGTATGCGCCATAATCGGAGATAAGTGTATTACCAAGGTAACAGATGAATCCTTTAATAAGGCAATCATTAGACAGTTTTAGACAGGATGGGTGGTTTACTGGGTTAAAGTGGATATTCAGAGGATCATGGGGATCGTTTTATTACATGTAATTGAGACACTAATTGCAGTATTGGTTGCCTTCTGTGCTACTGTTACCGGCATGAAGATTTGCTACACAGCCATGCTGGCACAGGTATCATCTTCTCTTGCACTGTCTCTTCTTCTCTTTGGCTTGGCTTCGCGGACGAAGATTTATGGAGGGGCGATGTCCACGTCAGCTGCAGGCTCGTTTGTGGCTGACAAATCCGATGCGGGACAGGCAGACACGATTGCAGCGGTTGCAAGGGAAAATTGGTTGGTTAAAAAAAAAAGAGAAGGGAAGTGGAAGTACTCTTTATATCTCGATGCTAAAGTTTTTGCTTTTAACGTTTAGAGACAGACAAGATGGCTGACAAATCGTTAGTGGCTTAAAACACCGAGACAGTTGCAAATATGACCTTGAAACTTTGTGAAAAATGGAACCCAATGTGCTTTACAAAGACAGATAAGAAGATGGCTTGCATAACCATAATTAGAGGTTGAGATAAAGCCAACATAAGCTTCATTAACTTTGTATTTTCAAGGCAATGCTAAATGATAATACATTCTATTTTTCTTGTGAAAAGCAGGAGACTGTCGTTTTGCATCTTACTCATTTTATAACTTATAACATGTTGTTGTATAAATATAGAAGCTCACCTCTCTATTTTTGAAATGAGAGCTGAGACTTCAGAAAGTTGTCTGCTTGAGACTAGTCATCCTCACTTCCCAGATACAAATTGATCATTCATCATAAAACCTGCATGCATTGAAGATATATTTTTGCTGCGTGTTCTTTTGCTGTCCAATTTCATTTCAGAGGTATGAATTGACTTCCACAAGGGCATCAGGCATTAAGGGAGAAAGCCGGGGAGTGGGGCTGAGTGGGAGGATGGATCAGCTCATGATTAGAATGGCGGAGCAGACTCGATGGGCCAATGGGTCTATTTCTGCTCGTATATCCTTGCAATCTTGTGAAAAATAACCCCTAACAAGGAATCATCTGAAGTTAGCATCCACACACATTTTCTTTTCTCCATGATCTTTTCTCAACTAAATGGTTGAGTGCAATTGCTGAGCTTGACTTTCAGGGTCATTTCTGAAACTAAGAGGTTTAATGTGCATCAAATTAATTAAACATCAACTGCTTCTGAAATAATTTCGGTTCACAAACATGGTACCGCTGAACCATTAATCTCCTGTACTCCTCCAAGAGTTCAAGATAAAAATGACGATGTTGATGATGAATCTAGAACATTTATAGGTATGCTTCGCAAATCGCTGACTCCCAAATGACAGGCATATTACAAGGTTAAAATTAAGTCCTTAAATAAATGCCTCATCAGCCGCTTGCTTCTTTTAGTTTTTTTTAACAAGAAATGATTATATCACAAATAGAGAAATGCCTGCTCTTCTCATTTAACTGTGAAATCACAGTTATTAAATAAAAACAATGCCTTTGAGATGAAAATCATAAACTTGTGTTAGTGAGTACAAAATTCAAATATATGATGACATTTCTCGTGCTAAAAAAATCTGATCCTGGCCTTCATCACACAATGATATTCGAATAAAGAGCAGGAGGAGGCTGCTTGGGTCCTGAACTCCGTTCCACTTTGTAATAACGTCACAGTTGATTTGCGGGTTACCTCATTTCCACATTTCTGGTCGCCCCTGGTAACATGGTAGCGGAAGTGATTGTGAATGAATTGGTGGTGACCATCACTAGATTTGAGAATGATTCCAGTTAACTGGAAAATTGCAAATGTCGCACCACTATAAAAGTACAGGCCAGTTTGTCTACCACTAAAATGCAAGATCCCCAGTGTTAAGGAGGAGGTTACGGGATACTTAAAACCAAAAGATAAAACCGACCAAAATCAGCATGGTTTCCTTCAGGGGAGATCTGCTTTGATAAATCTGTTGCAATCTTTTGAGGGAGTTACGCGCAGGACAGACAGAGGAGAATCAATGGATGTTATTTTACTTGGATTTTCAGAAGACCTTTGACAAGATAGTGTTTATAGAAAGTTGATAAATGAGATAGGAGCCCATGGCATTATGGGAATAGTACTAACTTGTATAGAAGATTGGTGACTGGCAGAAGGCAAAGAATGGGAATAAAAGTGGCCTTTTTCTGGCTGGCTGCCCTTGTCTTGTGGTGTTCTGCAATAATTGCCTTTGGATCTGCTAATTTTAACATTGTACATAACTGATTCAGATTCAAATTTTGGTCAGAGTATATATGTGACATCACATACAACCCTGAGATTCGTTTTTTTTCTGTGGGTGAGGTAGAATTACCATTTATTGGCAGTGCAAAAATAAAGATTCAATGTGCACATGTAAACAAATAAAGATTGTTAACAAACTGACTGCAATACAGAAAAAAAATCAATAAAGTGCACAAGCAACAGTCCTTAAATGAGTCCCTGATTGAGTTTGTTGTTGAGGAATCTGATGATGGTGGGGGAAGCAGCTGTTCCTGAACCTGTGAGTCTGGTGGCACCCATACCTCCTTCCTGATGGCAGCAGTGAGAACGGAGTGTGTGCTGAGTGGCGTGGATCCTTGATGATTGCTGCTGCTCTCTGCCTGCAGTGTTCCCTATAAATGTTCTGAAGGGTGGGGAGGTTTTACCTGTGATGTCCTGGGTTGCGTCCACTACCTTTTGGAGGATTTTTTGCTCCCCATACCAGACCGTGACGCAGCTAGTGAGCCCACTCTACACCACACATCTGTAAAAATTTGCCAGGGTTTCAGGTGTCATACCAAACCTCTGCAAACTCCTGAGGAAGGAGAGGTGCTGACCTGGTTTCTTCACAATGCCATTGGTGTATTGGATCCAGGAAAGATCCTCTGAGATAGTGACTCCCAAGAACTTAAATTTGGTTACCCTCTTCCAATTATCACCCAATGATCACTGGATCCTGCACCTCCGGTTTTCCCTTCCCAAAGTCAACAATCTGCTCCTTAGTTTTGGTGACTGAGTGGGAGGTTGCCGTTGCTGCACCATTCAGCCAAGCTTTCAATCTCCCTCCTGCAGGCTAACTCAGTGACCCTTTTTATATAGCCCACTACAGAATTATGGTCAGCGAGCTTGTAGATGGTGTTGCTGTCATACCGAGGGTGTACCACATTAACAGTGACCATGTACAGTACAGCGAAGAAGAAATACTGGATCAATTTCCCAACGTCTTCAAGTGGTTTGGTCTTCTACCTTTTTCCTATAAGGTACAGTTAAAGGAGGGTGAACAGCCAGTAGTGCATGCTCTGAGGTGCGTTCCATTAAAAGAAAAGTTCAAACAGGAACTCGACTAGATGACAGCACTGGGGGTCATAAAGCAAGTGGAGGAGCCCACAGAGTGGGTGAATTCAATGGTGTGTGTCAAAAAGAAGAACGGTGACCTATATGTGTGCATGGATCCAAAAGACTTGAATGCCAATATAAAGAGGGAACAATATCAGATTCCAACCAGGGATGAAATTATAAGTGACATGCCCGATGCAAAGATTTTCACTAAATTGGACGCATCCCAGAGCTTCTGGCAAATAAAACCGCATGATGATGGAACAAAATATTATACATTTAATACACCGTTTGGCTGATACTGTTCTCTGAGGAATTTACTCAGCTCCGGAAGTGTTCTACAGGACAATGGAGCACATCATAGAAATCATAAATGGGGTACATGTGTACATAGATGACATGATCCTTTGGGGATCCACATAAAAACAACAGGAGAGGCTCATCAAAATGCTACAGCACATTCAGAAGTATGGATTAAAGTCAAATAAATAAAAAATATTAGTTTGGTGTGAAGGAAATCATCTTTTATGGGAGATAAACTGTCAGAGCCAGGTATAGAGCCAGACAAGAGCAATTTTAGAGATGCTCAGATCCACTGAGAAAAAAAGGCATATCGAAAGTGCTGGGAATGATCAATTTCATTGGTAACTTCATACCAAAACTGTCTTCCAAAACAATGTACCTAAGGAAATTGTTACAAGACAAATGTAAATTCAAGTGGACAGACAACCACAAGGAAGAATGGGGACAACTGAAGACCATTTTAACTACAGAGCCAGTACTTTTGATATTCTTTGACGCATCCAGAAGGCTGAATATATCAATAGTCACCTCAAAAGATGAATAGGTGCCGTACTACTTCAGGCTGTTGGAGAACATTGGAGCCCAGTAGCACAAACATCAAGGAAAATGACAGCATCCAAATGTCAAAATGCACGGATCGAGATAGAATGTCTAGGTCTTGTCTATGGACTCAACAAATTTCACAGTCATGTGTATGGTCGACCAACATTCATGGCTGGGACAGACCACAAGCCATTAATAGCAATAATCAAGAAAAATCTCAGTGAAATGTCGCTGAGAATCCAAAGACTAATGACGAAGCTATAACATTATGACTTTGAATTGGTCTACACACCAAGGAAACTTATTGTGTTAGCTGATGCATTATCCAGGGCAATGACACAAGATGAAACACATAATGAGTGTTTCACAGAGTCAGATGTGAATCTCCACATGAGTATGATCACTGAATCTCTTCCCGTATCTGACATGAATTCCAAGCAGATCACAGCTGAAACAGAAAATGACACAGTTGTATGGAAGGTCATCAAGAATCTGAATGAAGAATGGCCTAGAGGTGAGCTGAGTGTTGTCAATTGGCTTCTACTCGAAAAGAGCAGAATTGTAATATCTCAATCACTGACAAGAGATGCTGAAAAGGGTGCATGAGGGGCACTTTGGAATTGAAAAAAATTCAAGAGGAGGGCCAGAACTGATGTTTATTGGCCAGAGATAAATGCTAACATTTTACAGGATGGTTTCAAGCTGTGAGACCTGCTTGAAACATCATGCAAAGCAGGTAAAGGAACCCATGATTATTATTAACTTACCAGCAGAACCATGTGAGAAAGTTGGGACTGATCTGTTCCATATGGATGGAAAGAATTACTTGCTGGTTATTGATTATCTATCGAACTATCCAGAGAGTGCGCTGCTTCCTTGCACGTCTGCTGCTTGTATGATCCAATATATGAAATCGATCTTTGCAAGACATAGAATTTCTCAAATTGTCTTCAGTGACAATGAAGCATGCTACAGAAAATTCCAGAACTTTGCAGAAGAGTATGATTTTCAACATGTGACTTCAAGTCCTCTGCATCCAAAGTCAAATGGCAAAGCAGAGAAGGGAGTTCACATAGTTAAACAGTTGCTTAGACAGTGGCTCAGATCTGTATCTTGATTTATTGAGTTACAGAGCTTCACCACTTAAACATGGATGTCACCCACTGAGTTTCTGATGGGATGTAGATGATGCATCACATTTCCCTATTCTGAAGGCCCAACAAAGAAATGAGTTGTTGAATGGAAACAAAAGTGTCTGGAAAAGAGACAAAAGGGAAACTATGACAAATCAGCAAGAAGCTTAAGGCCCATGGCACAATCTGACACAGTGAGACCTGGAGATTTCAACACTTGGGACAAAAAGGCTACTGTTCTGGGAGAAATAAATTTAAGATCCTACATTGTCAGAATAGAAGAGCGTCAAATACTGAGGAGGAATTGAAGGAGATTGCTGAAAATGCATGAGACACTGCGGGAAGAGATAAATGCAGAGGATTCAGCTTGCACAGAAACAGAGGAAATACCACCCATGCTAGACAGTAGTGGACCAGCAGAGCCGACACAAGAACCAGTGTTAAGAAGATCCACATAAGTTGTCAAAGCACTTGACAGACTGAATCTAAAAAAGAAAAAGAACTGCACACTTAAACGTTTGTGGTGCTGATGTTCATGTTATGTCTGTGTTGAACTTTAAATTGAAAGAATACTGTATTAATGCATCATATTTGTTTAAGCATCTCAAGGAAAGGGAATGTAGTGATAGAGTGCTATCACCAGGAGGAGTCAGAGACAGAATGTGCAGCATCTGGGGAATGTTGCATCTTGGAAATGCTGTTGCACCTTGGGTAGATTCAAGATCAATGCTTCCACATGAGGTCTGACATGTGTATGTTCTCTCCTTCGCGCTGTTTGCTTAGTTATTAAATCTAGTTATTTTAAAAAGAACCCAAGTTGTTTTATTGTAAAAGAAGAAACATCACGCTTTTCAACCCTAACTGATTGTGGCCTTGATGGAATTATTGGAACTGATGGCTTTGTGGCCAACTTTGCAGATGACATGAAGATAGGTGGAGGAGTGAGTTGTGTTGAGGAAAAAGAGAATCTGCAGAAGGACTTGGATAGGTGGGGAAAATGAGCAAAGTGATAGATGGTATATAGCAAATGGAAATGAATGGTCATGCACTTTGGAAGAAGGAATAAAGAATTGGACAAGTTTTTAAATGAGGAGAGAATTCAGAAAGTCAAAGTCCAAAAGGACATAAGAGTCCTCGTGCAGGATTCCCAAAAGGTTAACTTGTAGTTTGTGTCAGTAGTGAGGAAGGAAAATGCAATGTTAGCATTAATTTAAAGAGGAACAGAATATAAATGCAAAGATGTAATGTTGAGAGGTTTTGAGTCTTTTCAAACTATATCTGGAGTATTGTGAGCAATTTTTGGCCCCATATCTAAGAAAGAATGTGCTGGAATAGAAGATGATCCAGAGGAGGTTTACGGGAATCTTCCAGGGAGTAAGGGGTTTACTGTATGAGGAGCATTTGATTGATCTGGGCCTGTCCTCTCAGGCTTAGAGGGATGAGGGGCAATCGCATTGAAATATTCTAAATATTGAAAGAGGCTGGACAGAGCAGACGTGGAGAAGATGTTTCCAGCAGTGGGAGAGTCTAAGACCCGATATGGTAGCAATAACACTGAAACACTGGAGTTATTACCATAAGATTGAACACATGGTCCTGTGGCTGGCTTGATTCCAGGATTTGTACTGAAGAATAGACTTGGGAGTAATCTCCTTTACTGGAAAATTCCAGGGGTGGGGGAATTACAGAGAGGAGGCGGCCCAGCCATACACGAGATACAGTACCAATGGGATAACAGCATCATAGTGGTAACACTGCAGGACCAGAGAGCACAGCCTCAGAATCAAAGCACACCCCTTTAGAACAGAGATAAAGAGAAATTTATTCAGCCACATGGTAGCGAGTCAATGGAATTTGTTGCCACAGACAGCTGTGCAGGCCAAGTCATTAAGTAAATTTAAAGCACACGTTGATAGATTCTTGATTGCAAGGGCATCAAAGGTTACAGGGAGAAGCCTGTGGAATTGGGCTGAAAGGAAGAATATTTCGAATGATGGAGCTGTTTCAATGGGCCAAATGGCCTAATTCTGATCCTGCTTCTGATGGTTACCTTCCATATAAAGCTTACCTTCCATATAAAGCTTAACTACCTTGGCAACATTCAAGGACTCATCTTCCACTGCGCATTTAAGAAAAGAGCCCAAAGACATGGTTATATAAGATTAAACAATCACCTAATCTCAGTTTAAATTGGGCGGGGGGGGGAGGGGCGGGTGGTGGTAGGGGGCATGGGTTGATCTTCTCAAAGCAATCGCCTTTGAGTTTTAGATTCTCCCACCAGAGGAAAGATCCTCTTGACATCTGATGCTCTACAGCAACTATACCATGCTGTGATGCATTCGGCCAGTTCGCTCTGGGCAGAACTCTTTAAGAAAGTGGACAGGATTCTGGCAGTAGAAAGTTCAGTCATTGTTACTCCTTCCTGATAAGTGAGGAGATATTATGTGTCCAGGATGGATGACTTGTTAAGAGGATTCCGAGGAACCTGATGCTCTCTACTCACTCCACCATCGAGTTATTAATGTGTAGTGGAGGGTGGTCATTCCTATTTCTCCTGAACTCTATGATTTTTTCCTTCGCTTTGACAACGTTGAGACTCAGGTTGTCATCCTTGCAATATTTCTCAAGACTTCCCACTTTTTATTTACCAGAATGTTACCTGGATTGGGGAACAAGTCTTATGAGGCAAGGTTTGCAGAGCTGGAACTTTTCTCATTGGAGCATAGAAGGATGAGAGGAGACTTGATAGAGGTCTACAAAATTATGAGAGGCATAGATAGGGTGGACAGCCAGCACCGGTTTCCCAGGGTGGGGATATGCAAACACCAGAGGATACAAGTAAAAAGTTAAGGGATGGAAGATTAGGGAGATATCAGGGCTAAGTTTTTTTATGCAGAATTGTGGGTGCCTCGCCAGGGATGGTAGTGGAGAATGAAACACTGGGGGCATTTAAGAGACTATTAGACAGATATATGGATGATAAAAATAGAGGGTTACAGGATAGGCAGGGTTTAGTACTTATTTTAAGGAAGGAATATATAGGTCAGCACAACATTGAGGATCGAAGGACCTGTCCGGTGCTGTATTTTTCTACGATCTATGTTCTCTGGAGACTGACTCCTCGTTGTTGTTGATCAGGCCAACTACTGTTGTGCCATTCCCATCTTCACCTTTAATTATTGGCCTTGAATGAGGAAGGAGAATTCATTCAGCAGAAGTGTTAAATGAAAATGACCATTGGCTCTAAACTTGGCTGAGCTGTAATTAAAGCTGCTGAAAGCATCTGCAGTGAATCTTTACATTGAATATGAGGAAAGAATAATTGAGTCGCAGAGTTGCAGGGCACAGATGTACAGCCTCTGCAATTACAAGCAGGTAATTTGCAATTGCCTCTGTCCTAAACTGATCGCATTTGCCTGCAATAGATCTATATCTTTCTTTGCCTGTTTGCCTTGCCACTCAATTGCTTGTCGAAATGCCTCCTCGATGTAGTGAATTTATCTGTTTTCACCATCTCCTCCTGCAGTGAGTTCCAGATATCAACCACCCTTTATCCAGAGAGCTTTCCTCTCAAATCCTCTTTAAAACTTCTTCCTTTCTGCTCTCTGCCTCCTTGTTTTTGATACCATGTCGTGATAAAAATAAATACTCTGATCATCTATGCTCATTAAATTTAAATCTTTTGAAGCCTCAAGTGGTGATGGGCAGTAGAAGATTACCTTTGGCCATTATAGTCAGTTATTGAGTCAATGCAGAAGCGGGGCCCTTCAGCCCATGTGCCCACTGATCAGCCACCCATTTACACTCATCCCAAATTACACCCATTGTCTTTTTTTCTCATCAGCTCCCTCCAGATTCGACCACTCCCCCTCTATGCCTGGAGAAATTTACAGTGGCCAGTTAACCGATAAACCCGTGAATTAAGTCAAGCCAAATCGATTGTCATCTGATTGAACAAGTATAACTCCACGAAACAGCATTCTCCAGTCCTCGGTGAAAAACATGCAGACACACGACCAGACACAACACACATGCAGGCAAGCAATACATATGCAGGACAAATATCAGATAGACAAATAAATATTGTTTTGTAAATAGGAGAGTATAGACATTCATCCGAGCAGTTCCTTTGGTAGGGCAACATTCTCACTGGCTGATTCCAGCTGTGTTTCTTTGGCATTTGAGGTGGCTGACTGCTAATCATCTTCCAAACCATTTTCATATAGACCAGACATTAAGCCAACATTTTGTCTCTCTCATGTGGATATAAATGACTACATGTTAATTATCTTAAAGAAGTCTGGGGACAAGTTAGCATTGGTTATCTTTCAATCATTTTATTGGAATTAATCTTGCATAAAGGAAAATAACCAGGGGATATAGATTTAAAATTATTTAATGAAAAAGGAAGTAGTAATATTAATATTAATGAAACATTTATGCATACCAATTTTTTAACTTTATAACGTTCAGATGCATGCAAATATATTTGTTTCGTAAGTATTAGGAAGTAAGTCCTGAATGAGAGGAGATCTTATAGAAAGTTATAAAATTATGAAAGGGATAGATAAGGTAGAGGCAGGAAAATTGTTTTCACTGGTAGGTGAGACCAGAATTAGGGGACACAGCTTCAATACTCAGGAGAGTAGATTTAGGATGGAGAGGAAGAAAAACTGTTTCTCCCAGAGAGTAGTGAATCTGTGGAATTCTCTGCCAAGGGAAGCAGTTGAGGCAACTTCATTAAACATATTTAATGTTCATTTAGATCATTTTTTTTTACATAAAAAAGGAAATGAGGGATAGAGGGAAAAGGAAAGTAGGTGGAGTTGAGATCAGCCATGATCTCGATGAATGGTGGAGCAGGCTCGATGGGCCAAATGGTCTACTCCTGATCCTATTTCTTATGTTCTTATGGATAGATAACCTTCATTGTCATTGCACAAGTACAACAATATTAAGCACACATCCTGATGTTGCACATGTACATCAAACAATAAAATATAAAAACAACACAATAAAATAATACAATATCCAATGTTTGGCGGTATTCAGTCAATGTATAGCTCTGGGGTAAAAACTGTGTTTAAGTCTGTTTGTCCGTGAGGGCAGCAGTTCAAACAGATGATGACCAGGCTACTAAGGATTTTGGATGCTCTACTGAGGCAGCAAGATCTGTATAAATTTTCCAGAGGACAGTGCACAGCTGATAATCTTCTGGGCCGTGTTAGGTCTGCTTTGTTCATGAATGAGTGAGTCAGACACCAGACTGAGTCGAAATCAAGGTTCTTTGTTCTTTATTACCGGATTGTAACACTTGCAACTAACAGTGTTAATTGGAGAAGGCGCATTCTGCCGTTATCAGCAAGTGGTGTTTTTTTTATACCCCAGGATACGTACTTAGTAAATTATCATACCATTACATTGTCCAATGAATAAACTGTTGCTATCCTTCCAGTTCGATCTATGCTGCACTTCTATCTCTAATAACACAGGGCCAGATGGGTCACTCACTAAGGGGCTGACAAAACTTAAGGCATTGGCGAAGGAATTAAAAGCCCAATCTGGAGTCTCTAACCCTGTTTTGTCCTGGTTACATGGAGTGTTTGGGAAATGGGGCACAATGTTAGGACAACTTTTGCTAGGATTGTTCATTTCTGTATCCATTTTTATCACTTGTGGCTGTTGTTGTATTCCATGCATTCGAACGTTGGTCACGAGGACCATTGAGAGAGCCTTTCCCAACCGCGATGAGCTGCCTCCAAAATATCAAGCTCTACAAGCTACGGAGCGGGACTATCTCACTTCAAAGGAGGCGTCAAAAGTTGCTGAGATCGATCTGGAGTCTGATGGAGAATGTGACGGGGAGGAGGGTTTATGAAATAGATTGTAGACCATATGTTAACTTGGGTACTTACTAATGTTTGGGGGGTTAGCTAGTTATTTGCTTGGGGGCAAATGGGGATGAAACTTGTAAACGGGCAATGGGATCGGGGAAATGGATGGGGGGTATACGCAAAAGAGGGTTGAAACATCATGAGATGGGACCGGAGAAGGAGTCACCCAGTACTAAGGAGTAACAGAATGCAGATGTGACCTTGTACACTCAAGATAAGCTTGGCACTAACAAGATGATGTGCAGCAGACTAACACAGAAGGGTAGCAACAGTTTATTCATTGGACAGTGTAATGGTATGATAATTTACTAAGTACGTATCCTGAGGTATAAAAAAAACACCACTTGCTGATAACGGCAGAATGCGCCTTCTCCAACTAACACTGTTAGTTGCAAGTGTTACAATCCGGTAATAAAGAACAAAGAACCTTGATTTTGACTCAGTCTGGTGTCTGACTCACTCATTCATGAACAAAGCAGACCTAACAGCTGTGAGGACCTTCTTGTCCGTTTCCAAGCTCCTGGCAAACCATGTCGGAATGCAGTTGGCCAGCACACTCTCGATGTAGCAACGATAAAAGGACACCAGCAATTTCTCCTGCAGTTTGTCCTTCTAAGAATCCTCTGGGCATGGAGTTTGTTGCTGTGCCTTTTTAACTACTGTGATTGCATTGGTAGTCCAAGAGAGATCTTCAACAAAGTGCATACCCAGAAACCTGAAAGTAATAACCCTTTCCACACAGTCCCCGTTGATGCATCATGGGCCTGGAACTATACTGTTCCACCTGAGGTCTATTATAAATTGTCTTGTTTTTCAGGAGTTTAGAGCAAGATTGTTCTTTGAACACCACGCTGTCAGTCTTTGGTCTTCATCCATTGTCTCCTCTTGAAGTGAGTCCAACCACAGTTGATGATGGGGTTGGTAGAATATGTGGAGGCACAATCATGGGTATAGAAGGAATAGAGGATGGGACTCAATAGACACTCTTGTGAGGAGATGGTACTGATTAAAAGGGTAGAGTAGAGATGAGTGCCAATTTTAACAATCTGGGGATGGTTTGTAAAAAAGTGCTTAATCCAGTGACAAATAGATTTGGAAACCCCTAATTTAGCAAGTTTTGTAACTAGTCTGCCCAGGATGACGGTGTTAAAAGCAGAACTGAAGTCTATAAAAAGCATCCTCACATAGCTCCCCCGCTGTTCAAGGTGAGTTAGTGCAGTGTGAAGAGCAGTGGCAATGGTATCCACTGTAGACCTGTTTGCCCTGTAGGCAAACGGCTATGGATCAAAGGTGGGTGGGAGGCTGGCTTTTATATATTTCAAGATCAGCCTCTGGAAGCATTTCGTGATGACAGTTTTCAGTAAGTTTTACAGTTCACAAAACTAATTGTGAATCAGGAAGTAATGATCATTAAGGGGCATTCCACAACTTTTTTCTGATCACAAGCTGAGTTTGCACCTATATTTATAGCGACATAAACTAACATGACAATGAGTGAGAATTCATCCCTCAGACCTGTGTGAATCCAAAGAAAGAGTTGTCTGTCATCTGATATTTCGTATTTGTCCACAAACTTTCAATATTCTCATCCTCAAAGCCCTTTATAAAACTGCTGATTGAATCAGCTGTCATCAGCCCTCACTGTGGACTTTGCCCAATATTTCATATGGATGAGATGTTAATTCCTGTCAGCACACTCAAATGGGTGAAAAAGGTGTTTAGGGAAAAGCCAGGGAGAAATTGCCAACGTCTGACCAATATTTATCCTTTATCAGTGTTTCGAAAGCTGTACAGGAAGGATCTAAGAGACATAGATTTGTGTTAATGTGGTGAAGGTTTTCAGAGCGTTCAGAATGTTTTTTTTCATTCATTGAATTGGGAAATTCATATGATGTAACCCTGCTCCTATTTGCTTTTATGACCATAGAAACAGATAACATTACAGCTCAGAAAACTAGGCCCATCAGCCATTCTAGTTTGTGATGAACTATTTCTCTGCCTTGTTGGCATGGAGTCCATATCCCTCCATACCCCCTCCTATCCATGTACCTGTTGTGATAGTACAGATTCTATCACCAATGTGTATATGTACATATGTACAAATGTACTAACGTCGAAGTACTCGAGATGGCAGAGGTCGACAGCATCGAGTCCACGCTGCTGAAGATCCAGCTGCGCTGGGTGGGTCACGTCTCCAGAATGGAGGACCATCGCCTTCCCAAGATCGTGTTATATGGCGAGCTCTCCACTGGCCACCGTGACAGAGGTGCACCAAAATTGGTTGGTTGGGGTTGGGTGTTGGGTTTTTCCTCCTTTGTCTTTTGTCAGTGAGGTGGGCTCTGCGGTCTTCTTCAAAGGAGGTTGCTGCCCGCCAAACTGTGAGGCGCCAAGATGCACGGTTTGAGGCGATATCAGTCCACTGGCGGTGGTCAATGTGGCAGGCACCAAGACATTTCTTTAGGCAGTCCTTATACCTTTTCTTTGGTGCACCTCTGTCACGGTGGCCAGTGGAGCGCTCGCCATATAACACGATCTTGGGAAGGCGATGGTCCTCCATTCTGGAGACGTGACCTACCCAGCGCAGTTGGATCTTCAGCAGCGTGGATTCAATGCTGTCGCCCTATGCCATCTCGAATACTTCGATGTTAGGGATGAAGTCGCTCCAATGAATGTTAGTACCCACACAAAGCACAATTTAAAAACTAGTAAACAAGGAACATGATTCCATAATTCAATAGCCTTCTTCATCCATTCATTTCACTTTACTTTACTGCAGTGTTGAAACTGCATTAATTGCATTATACGGTTAATAAAGTCCACTAGTGATCCAAACATTTTACTGTAAAAATAAGTAATCTATTTGTAATTAATTATATAATCATCTAATTATGCGCTCTTCCCTAACTGAGTACTGAATTTAGCATGTGTTAAACTGTTGTGCTTACAAGAGAAATCTTAATTATTACCCTTGTGGAATGCTGTAATCTGAATCAATAGAACTTTCTACCTTCAGACATCTGCTGGGAAATCAGTTAAACAGTATTAAGCAATAAACTTCTGGATGCAGTCCAGTTTCAGGCAATATTACCATGAGTCAAAACTTGCTGTCGACGATTTGCTCCAAGCAAAATTGTTGAAGCTGTAAACATCTGCTACATGGAGCCAAACTCTTAATGTTGGTCCTTGTATCAATGAAGAATTTGTGTACTTCAAGGTGTTGGACTCTGGCTTTAACTTACTCTTAATTTAGTCTATGTGTAGTCTGAGTCCAGCGCGTTCTTTGAATGAAGTGATAGGAGAAGGTATTCGATTCAACAGTCAATTTATTACACAGCACAAGAATAAAACTTAACAGAGCTCTGGGTCAGTCTGTTAGTTCATAGGTCACCTGCCAGTGAGCTACTCCCCGAGACTGACCCTTATTGTCCAGTTGGTTCAGTTTATATAGGTCAACCTTATCATACAGAACAAAAGTTGGCTTCCTTTGCTAGATTTCATTATCATACAGAACAAAAGTTGTCTTCCTTTGCTAGATCTTTTTTGCATAAGCGTTATCACAAGTCATCTCCTGTTTTGCAGATATCTGGGGTGTAGCACTCCCATGTTAATCATCCTGGCCAGACTATCCCATTGTGTTGATCAGAAATTAATTCATCCCCAGATATCTCTAATCACCATTCTGTTCTTGTCCTGCCAATTTCTGCTGTTCTCTTTAACACCTCCTCCTGCCTTAATCTTCCTCCTAGACTTGTTTTCCATTCCCTTTGTTTCTTACAGGCCATTCTTTGTTCTGATCTGGCCTGTGTCTCCTGTGCTACTCACCACCTCATTTCGTTTGAGCATTCCTCCTAAATTGTTTTATGCATTTCCTCTCCCTGTATTTTGGAGAAACAATTTTGCTCAGCCAACTTTGCTCCCTGCTGTGATTGCCACTTAATCACATTCCTTTTTCCCTGAACCATGCAGTAAATATACACTTATTAATTAATCATTTATTTCTTACTGTTTTAACCCCTAGATTCCAACAGTCCCCCTTTTGGTCTCATGAAAATGAGACCAATCACCAGTTAATTTATTAGATAGTAAAGAGCCCTTATTGAATTTAACATCATACACTTGTCCATTATGCACACACTTACGTCCTGTGTGAGTCCCCACACAGTGTTCAGGAAAGTTAGTCCAATCAGTAAAGTACTGTTCTTTTTCGTTGTGCGACCCCCAGGCCGAGTGCACACACTTTGTACAGTGGTTTTCTACTCCAGCCCCTTCAAGGGCTCGGAATACCAGTACCCATAGTCCCCACATAGTATTCATCCCAGCTTCTTTCGTTGTTTTGATGCCAATAACTTGATTATGCCGTCAACCACTGATACACAGTCACTGTAGTCCAATAGTCTCTTTAAAAAGGACTTTAAGTGTTCTTAGTCCGTGGTTGCTTCACAGGTTCTCAGTCACCTCCGTTCGAATCTGTTCCAGTGTCCGTGTCGGTGGGTCCGTTGCTGCACACTGACTCCAATGATACCACGTCTCGCCTTTTCCTTGTAGTCGAACCGCGTGGGACGTCCTCTCCACCACTCTGTAGGGTCATGTCCACCTGGGCTCCGACCACTTTCTTTTGATGACCTTTAGCAGAACCCACTCCGCGACTGAAGGTATCGGTGTTTCCCCTTCTCTGATGGGACTTGTGACCTGTTGTGAAAAATCTGACACCAGAGCCGTTAGTTTTTCATAATAAAGCTTGCATCCCATTGAGCTTACCTCATTCTTCGTTGTCTGAATTCCGGCTCCCGGTCCTGGAAACTGGTGCCCTGTTTGTAGTTCATATGGAGTAAATCCTGCCACAGAACTTACCGAACTCCTTACTGACATTAATGCCAGGGGCAAGGCATCCACCCAATTTAGTTTGGTCCGTGCCTGTACTTTCCCGATCTTACTTTTTATTGTTTGGTTCATCCTCTCCACTTTCCCTTGGGATTGCGGATGGTACACCGTTCCAAAGGCATGTTTCAATCCCAACATTGCTTCTACCTCCTGTAGATTATTATTCTTAAAATGACTTCCATTGTCAGACCTGATTTTTCTAGGGAATCCGTGTCTCGGAATATACTGGTTGATCAGGAATTTACATACCGTCCTTGCATCTTCTCTTTTGGCAGGGATTGCCTCCGGCCACCCTGTGAACACATCTACTGCTACTAAGAGGTATCGATAGCCACTTACCCTCTCAATCATGTCCGTATAATCCAGTACGATTTCCTGCCCTGGTAACTTAGGTAGAGGGAACTGACCTTCATGTGGCTTTACAGTCGCCTTTACATTGAAAGCTATACATACATCACACTCTCTAATATGGTTCTCCACCATCGCCGGCAGGAAGGGGTGCCACCAATGTATCAAGTATCTTATCATCTGCTTCTTTCCACAGTGTGTTAGCCCATGCGCCTCCTCGAGGAGGGGTTTCATGAGTCCAGATGGTAAAACTGGCCTCCCGTCTATCGATCTCCATAGTCCTTGATCCTTGGTTGCCCCCCTTTCCTCCCATACCATCCTTTCCTGAGGTGATGCCTTTGCTTGTTCCTGTACTATTACTTCTACCCTACACGGTGGTAATAAGTCATGTGCTGTTCTGTCTGCCTGTATCATAATAAACTGAGGGCCGTATCCTGCTGCCCTTTTAGCGGCCATGTCCGCTTCCTGATTTCCCCGAGCCACCATCGTATCTGTTCTATCATGTCCTTTACATTTAAGAACTGCTAATGCCCTTGGTTTCAGGAGGGCCTCAGCCAGTTTCCTAACATCCTTCTCGTGTTTAATTGGGGTCCTTGCTGCTGTTAAAAACCCACTTCTAATCCATTGACTAAGTTCGACCTGAATTGTCCCTACCACATATGCCGAGTCTGTATATATATTGACCTCCTTCCCTTCTGCCCATTCTAATGCTGCTATCATTCCCTGTAGTTCTGCGAGTTGTGCTGACTCCTTTCCTCTCACTGTCCCTGTAATGATTTCTTCAAATCCTCCTGTAGTTTTTCGTACCACCGCATAGGCAGCTTTCAATCCATCTGTGGGGTGTCTGTAACAGCACCCATCTGTAAACAAGGTTTCATCTGGTTCTCTTAAGGGTGTAGCCTGTAGGTCAGGTCTTATTTTAATATCCTTCACTACCCTCTTCTCACAACAGTGTGGTTCTCCCTCTCCCATATTGTCTGCCATGTTAATGCCTTCATGGGTAAATGTAACATTTGGAGCATTCAGGATCTTTTCTAGTCTCGTCTGCCTTAGTGAAGTCATTGTAAATGCTGTCGAGCTCACAAATGCTACAATGCTATGTGTTGTTAATACCGTCAGGCCATGTCCCATTACTATGTGTGCCACCTTTTGTAGAATCTTTGCTACTCCTGCTGCATGTCTTGTACATGGTGGGTGTCTGTCTTCCGTTGGGTCTAGTGTGATACTCACATACATGAGCACACATCTTCCACCCCCTTTTTTCTGAAAAAGAACACCATCAATTGTGTGTGCTTTTTCAGAAACATCCAAAAAGAAAGGTAGTTTATAATTTGGAATCGCCAAATCTATAGCTGTTGTAAGAGCTTGCTTCAATAGAATAAAACTCATCTCAGCCTGTGCAGTCCAATCCAGTGTAGCTCCCAGGTTCCTCATCCCCTGCTCATTCACCAAAGTTCGCAGTGGATGTGTCAATTCACCATACGATGGGATAAACTGCCTACTATAACCTGACAAACCCAAAAACGAAAGCATCTCTTTAACTGTCTTTGGTTTTGTATGATGTAGTATCGCTGTTTGATGTGCAGGGGAAATCCCTGTGCCTTTCGCTGAGACCATTCTCCCTAAAAAGGTGACCACCTGCCTGCAGCATTGCAGCTTTGAGCGAGAGACTTTAAAGCCTGCCTTAAACAGCTGCACTAGCAGGAGGCAGGTGGCCTCCAAACAGGAAGCATGATCAGGTGCTGCTAATAGGATGTCATCTACATACTGGATCAGAACTACCCCACCTGGCAGTGCTAGCCCCCCCAGCTGTTCTTTCAACACCTGATTGAAAATCCCTGGAGATAAAATAAAGCCCTGTGGAAGCCTAGTATACCGCAACTTTCTACCTCTATACGTGAACGAAAACACATCTCTTAATGGTTCTGCCAGCGGCAAGCAGAAGAAAGCATTCGCTAAATCTATGCAAGAGAACCACTTGTGGTTGGGGGTTAAAGCAGTCATGGCAGTATATGGGTTTGGTACTGGAACTGTGGGTGTAGTCACAATACCATTGATGCGCCTTAAGTCATGGGCCATCCGATATTTGCCCGTGTCTTGTTTAGGAACCGGTAAAATGGGTGTATTCCAACTAGAACGCGAATGTTCCAACACCCCTGAATACATAAGGCCATCAATGGTCTTTGCCAAACTTTCCTCAGCTTCAGGTTTGTGGGGATACTGCATCTGCCAAATAGGGGTGTAATCTGACAGTTCGAAGGTTATGGGATCAACCTGCTGACAAAAACCCACATCTGCTGGTCCCACTGACCACAGGTTCTCAGGGAGAGAATCTAGCATAGGGGCCGAGTCGGGGTGATCCATCTTCTCTCTACCATGAAAGCGTTCAATCTGTCTATGCTCAAGGAGGACTTGATCATGTGTCGGAGACAAAATTCTGTATGCCTGGCCAGATGAGGAGAACTGCACTGTCGGTATTTGGGTGTCAGACCAGTCCCTTAGGGACTTCAAGTTCCGACACATCGGTCCCAAATCTTTTGCCTGATGAGTAGTGCCAATTGCAAGGGTGACATGAGGAATGGCCTCACCTGCCATCTCATACCATTCCAGCTGCTCAGATGTCAGTGCCACCGCAGCGGCCACTCCCTCCTTTCCTATCACTATGTAGTCCGAATTAATTTCCCATTGCCTGCCCTCTACCTCTTCATAAAAGGCATGCTGATACATTTCATCCCCATCCCTATCGTAAAAGAGGGTCATATGGGGAGGGTCCGAGGGAGGGGTATACGGGTGTAACGTCTGAATCCACGGCTTCCATTGATTATACAACTTTAGCAGCCCTACCTTCTGTGGGTCCTCTGTTTCCAGCAGCCCCCAGTAAATGTCAGCCCATTGTCCCTCAGACACGGATCCTCCAGCTGCTGCCAACAACATTTGAGAACCGGAATGAAGTGTAGTTACTGAACAGTTCATAGAAAATCCATTTGGAAAGGTGACCTCTATTCCGTCGGGTCCACAAAGGATGGATGCTCCGCACTTGAACAACAAGTCTCTGCCCAAAAGATTGGTAGGGCACCTGGCTGACAAAATGTACTGATGTGTAAAAGTCTGTCCTGCCACAGAAGTGACTAGTGGTGTAGAAAACGGCAGATTTTCTGGTGTACCCGAGAACCCTATCAGCTGGACGCTAGAGGATGATGTTTTATCTTGAAACTCAGAGCCAGTGAGTGTTGAAAACCTGGCTCCTGTATCCACTAAAAACGATACTTTCATGTCCATGACTTTCATCTGCAGGAAAGGGTCTGCCAACCTAGCCTGCTCGTGGGTACTCGGGCTCCGTCACTGTGGGTAATATTGCTCCTCCTCTGTCAGCAAAGGGAATTGTCTCCTCGGAGCTAGAGCCGCATAGGGTGCCTGATGTACCGGGGGTGGCACTGACGATCTCTGGGGCTGGACCCAAGGCTCCTGTTGTGGTGGTCCATAGCCCCTTGCCCCCGGGTCCCGAGGCTCCCAAACTAGGGGACAGTCTCTCTTCAAGTGTCCTGGCTGACCGCATCCAAAACATACGGCTGGCTGCCTTCGTGGAGCACTCCGAACTCTCCCTCTTACTCGGAATCCCCCCATTGGACCTCCCATTCTGCCCCCATCGGTGGGACCCGGTGCCCAATATGGGGCCGGGTGCCAATTTGTATCGTTCCCTTGTGGTGGCTGCGGTGGCTGCTGAATCATCTGGTTCGCACCCTTTGAGGAAATCTTTTTTGCCTCGTTTGCCTTTTTTCTAGCCTCTTCCAATTGAAGCTTAAGGAGTTGCACTTGTGCCGACTCCATAGTATGTTTGTCCTCCTTTTGCTTAGCCCTGTAACGTTTCATGTGATGGGTCAAATGTTTTTCCCATTGCTCACTCGAGCAGCCAGGAATATCAGGGTTATCCTCTAATGCCTCCCTAACTACAGCTGGCAGTCCACTCGTTACTGCAGCCCTAAAGAGTGTAGTCTGCAAGGGATCTGTGGCTGGGTGTACTCCTGCCTTATCAGTCCAACTCTCCCTACACTGACTCAAAAAAGTCGAGATCTCCTCATCCTCCTTTATGGAAAAGGTCAGGGACTGCATGACACCGGGGGAAACGGGGAACTTATCCCTCATAGCCCCTCCTATTGCCGTAGCATGGTTGGCAAATGGCTCGGCATCGAGGCACCTAGTGATTCCTGCGATCATTTCTACCTGCTGTATCTCCCACAGCCCAAGCTGTTTACCCAATAATGCTCTCCAATCCCCTATGGCTATCTTATGTCCCATCGTATATTGGCAGAACTTTCCCATCCACGCTCCACCTCCCTCAGTCGGAGGTGGCATTTTATCCAAAATACAATTCATGTCAGTGAATGAGAAGGGTTGATACCTCTCCCCAATTTGCGGACCCTTATAAATTAGCGGCATCTGTCTATACCTTTCTGGAAGCCGTACTTCCTCCCTGTCCCGCAACGCATATCCCAAAGGGGAACGAGGGTCATCCTGACTCTGTCTTCTATGTGTGATCATGCTTCCCCTGATCGTGACTGGCTGTTCCTCCTCTTCATTCTCCACACTCACACTAGCTAAATCAGTATCCTCGTCCTGCTCTCTCTCCCGTTCCCATCTGACACTCGCTGGGTCATTTCCCTTCCTATTCTCCTCTTGTCCCAGCTCTCTTTCATCTGTACTTCCCAAGCCCCTACTATTTTTCCTTACTGCACATCTATCGTTCTGTACTTCGTGCACCCACTCTTTTGTTTCCTCCACTCTCCCCTGTGCAACTCTCTTCAGTCTCTCCTTCGCCTCATGTAGTTCTGGACCTGTTAACTCAGTGACATTCACTATTCCCTCACTTATCTGCATCGCTGGCATTTGGGAAATAGGATAAGGTGGTGGCCATATCTCTGGTAACTTTGGATATAGCGGGGCTGACGGCTTAACCTCCCCCGTATTCTCCTTAGTGATATGAGATCCTTTTTTAATATCATGTAGAAGGTTCGCTTCCACAGCCATGCAAGCCAATGTTATAATGTGTAAATCTGCCCTTCTCTGTTCCTTCACTTCTCTCTGTTGTTTAAACCTTCTTCTCTTCCATATAGATCCTTGTCCTTTTGCCTCATGTTCCTGCACCTCCTTGGCTGCTTCCCTCTCTGCTTCTCCTAAGTACCGTACCAGTCGGATTTTTTCAAATCCTTGTGGCACCTTCCCCTGATTCTGCAGCTCTCTCCATATCTGTTCGTATCGTGCCATAGCCTGTACCTCCTCTCCCTTCGGTACTCCTCCCAGTAATTGATCCCTTGTTTTCTCCCACTGTCGGTTTACAGATAGGGGAACTCCTCTGTCTTCCCCGAACTCTTGCCCTACCTCCCTTATTACTCCTTCCATCTCTGTTCCGATTTTTTATCCCTTTAGACCTCGTACTCCCTGGCTCTCTCTCCTGGTAGGATTTTGACACCCTGCACTCTACTTCGCTCCTTTCCACGTTATATAACCACCCGATGACCAGCAGCTCCCTGAAAACAGGTGTTCCCCTTCAGGGATGATCAGAGAGAGAGAGCCAGGTGGGGGATTATGTGTCTCGTGGTTGTGTGAAGTGTCTGTTGTTTGTTTTGCGGTTAGCTTGTTAGTTTCCCCCTTTGTGTGAAATGTACATTGTTTGTTTTGCGGTTAGTCTGTGTACACAGGTGCCTCACTGTGTGACTGCCTATCCCCCCACTGTGTTTCCCTGATCCGTATTCTAAATACCTTGCCTCTATGCCCTCTCTACCCTGTAAAACAGTACAATCTGTAACCTCTGCTACCCCTTTTTCAGAAGTACTTAAAACATCGAGAGTAATACAGTGATATACACAGCAACAATACCAGCGTGCATGAAAAAACAGTTAAATGCCGAACACCTTATACAGATACTTATTACTATTATGGTACACGATTCTTAAACAGATCCTTATTATACACTACTATGGTACACGATTCTTAAACAAATACTTATTACACACTATAGAAACAAATAACTATAACACAATACACCTTATACAGATCCTTATTATACACTACTATGGTACACGATTCTTAAACAAATACTTATTACACACTATAGAAACAAATAACTATAACACAATACACCTTATACTACTTGGCCAAGTGTCTAAATCTACCTCTCGAGATTGCTACAAGGGGCTCCAACCCCGTTCTACTAGAGGGACCTCAACCTCCTTAGAGGGATTCCAACCGGACCTCAACCTCCTTAGAGGGATTCCAACCTTTTCCTAGAGGGACCTCAACCTCCGTAGAGGGATTCCAACCTCCTTTTCCTAGAGGGACCTCAACCTCCTTAGAGGGATTCCAACCGGACCTCAACCTCCTTAGAGGGATTCCAACCTTTTCCTAGAGGGACCTCAACCTCCGTAGAGGGATTCCAACCTCCTTTTCCTAGAGGGACCTCAACCTCCGTAGAGGGATTCCAACCTCCTTTTCCTAGAGGGACCTCAACCTCCGTAGAGGGATTCCAACCTCCTTTTTACTACAGGGGACTCCAACCCCGTTCTACTAGGAGGACTCCAACCCCCTTCAACTACAGGGGACTCCAACCCCGTTCTACTAGGAGGACTCCAACCCCCTTCTACTACAGGGGACTCTAACCCCGTTCTACTAGGAGGACTCCAACCCCCTTTTGTTTTATTCTTTGGCTTTAACGAGGGCTTTTGCAGAGTAGTGACAACACACAATTTATCTTTGCCAATAGCAGAACTTCGTTTAAACAGGCGTCTGCTTACCTCCCTTTGTAGAATGGTCACTTGTTGTTATCACCACACCACAATCGACCGGTGTTTCGTATCTTTTTCTTCCGTCACTTCTCCATCTTCATCACGTCGGGGTCACCAAATTGTTGGACTCTGGCTTTAACTTACTCTTAATTTAGTCTATGTGTAGTCTGAGTCCAGCGCGTTCTTTGAATGAAGTGATAGGAGAAGGTATTCGGTTCAACAGTCAATTTATTACACAGCACAAGAATAAAACTTAACAGAGCTCTGGGTCAGTCTGTTAGTTCATAGGTCACCTGCCAGTGAGCTACTCCCCGAGACTGACCCTTATTGTCCAGTTGGTTCAGTTTATATAGGTCAACCTTATCATACAGAACAAAAGTTGGCTTCCTTTGCTAGATTTCATTATCATACAGAACAAAAGTTGTCTTCCTTTGCTAGATCTTTTTTGCATAAGCGTTATCACAAGTCATCTCCTGTTTTGCAGATATCTGGGGTGTAGCACTCCCATGTTAATCCTCCTGGCCAGACTATCCCATTGTGTTGATCAGAAATTAATTCATCCCCAGATATCTCTAATCACCATTCTGTTCTTGTCCTGCCAATTTCTGCTGTTCTCTTTAACACCTCCTCCTGCCTTAATCTTCCTCCTAGACTTGTTTTCCATTCCCTTTGTTTCTTACAGGCCATTCTTTGTTCTGATCTGGCCTGTGTCTCCTGTGCTACTCACCACCTCATTTCGTTTGAGCATTCCTCCTAAATTGTTTTATGCATTTCCTCTCCCTGTATTTTGGAGAGACAATTTTGCTCAGCCAACTTTGCTCCCTGCTGTGATTGCCACTTAATCACATTCCTTTTTCCCTGAACCATGCAGTAAATATACACTTATTAATTAATCATTTATTTCTTACTGTTTTAACCCCTAGATTCCAACAAAGGCTAGATGGACACTTTCCACATTCAACACCAAAAGGTCGATACTAATAATCACTTAAGCATGAGATCTAGCACAAGGGCCTCTAGTGCTACTACTGGAAAACCAACAAATGAAAAAGAAAAGAGCTGGGTTTCTGCAGTGACTTTTATGTCTCTTTGAAAACATCCTGAACACTTCGAAGCCAATAAACAAACTTTGATTTTCAGCTATTGCTACAATGCAGGAGAATGCAGAGATTAAATCACACATATAAAGTTTCATAAACCCACAGTGGCACAAAAGAGGAACATCAGCAAAAAAAAAACAAAATTGTAGAAATTTTGTGTACGGAAGGCCATTCGGTCATCACGTCCAGTTCACCCCATAAATGGACCATAAATCGATTGCTCTGCCCAGCTCTTTGCTCATTTTTTTTTCACAGATGGCTACCCAGTAGGGTGAGGGTTGATGCCACCAACTTCTTTTCTGCAGGTCACTTATAGACTGGCAGAGTTTGGAATGGATATGTAAATCTCTTATCTTGGAATAACTTCTCCAATCATTCAAAGTTCAAATATATAAATATATTGTCAGAGTACATACATGACTTCACATGCAAACCTGAGATTTTTTTTCTGTGGACCAGGCAGAATTTCTAATAACCAGCCCAAAATACTTCCCTGAAGAATTAGTAACTCAAGCTTAACATTGTCAAACACTCCCTGAACCTTAGATATTTTATTTATGTCCAACTACAATTCCTCTAAACTCCAATGAATATGGATAAACCTTCTCAGAACTTCAAATTAAAACAGCTCCTCATTCCAAAATCGAGTTGGTGAATCTTCTTTGAATTGCTTCCAATGTCAGTACATCCTTATTTAAATAAGGAAATCACAGCGGTACACTCCAGGTGCTGACTTGCTGAAGCCCACTATGGTTATTGCAAGGTTCCATTAAAAATGGCACTACTTTTTAAAAATATTTGATTTATAATTGTAAATCAAATAAAATTAATTATAATATATTAAACAACCATCACATGATTAAATGAACCCCTCCCTCAATCACCCCACTAACACCTTCCCTCCTCCCCTACCCACCTACAAAGAAAGAAAGAAAGAAAGAGATCTTCTCTAAAGATAATCAACTTTTTGGCTGCAGAAGCAAAGATATCCACTGAAGCAGATTGAGAGACCAAATTTTAATGCCAAGAATTTTTAAATATTGGCTCCACATTTTTACAAAAAAAGGTTTTTATCTCTCAAATGATAAAGGAATCTCTTTTCTAAAGGAATACAAGATTTCATTTCATTATACCATCTCTTCATGCTTAAAACCAAATCAGATTTCCATGTAATAGCTGAACATTTTTTTAGAAACAGACAATGACAAATGTAAAAATTCAATCTGATACATAATCTCAACCCTAAGGCAATTAACTTGATATCCCCTAATAAAAATAACATTGAATCAAATGATAAATTTACTTTTAATACCTGCTCTAAAAATTATATTATTGGTTACAAAAAAATTTTAACCTTAAAACAAGTCCAAATTGTATGAAAAAGTACCTCCTGCCCACACCTAAAATACAGATCATAACTAAGTTCATTTAAAAAAAAATTCTGAGGAGTTAAATACAATTGATGTGAAAAAATATATATTGTACCAACCAATATCGTACATTTATGATCTTAGTCATACTGTTTTTACACAAATTCTTCAAACACATTGTCTTGGCTAAACTTATACCTCTCATTTTGTTCGTTTTAGATTGGTCACAGTGTTTGAGCTACCGAAAGAAAATAGACACACACACTGAGAACAGTTCAGTTTATACAAATGTTTATTACAAATTCAAAAGCTGATTTCACACTACAATATGCAAGCCCTTCCCAACTGTACTTATCAATGCTTGGACTGGTCCCAACTGCCGAAGCGAGGCAACGACTGCACACTTGTAGTCGGTTGTCAGGACGTCGGTAGCAACTTCTCCACCTCCCCTGACCGGGACGTTGGCTGGACTCTAGAAGTTCTTCTTCTTGCTGAGAGATGTTGCCACCTCTCGGAGAGTCTCCAACTTTAGCAGCGGGACCATGGCTTATATTACCCAAAAACTGCTTACCCAAGCACCTATTCCCAGCGCAGCAAGAAAGATAAGCGAGCAAGCTAGCATGCTAGGCTATTAATGAATAACATAATTTTTAGCTTATCACTTTGAATACAATGGCTTATTTTGCATCAAGGCTAGGCCTCTGACAGTCTGTGACCAAAACAAGCAGGAAGATTAAATGTTCTTGGTACACAGATGTCCTTTCGTCAGATAACAGCATCTCTGGCCCCTTGGTGGAATTTAGCTTATGTCTGCTGATTCTAAAACACAAGCAGGTTCTCAGCCTTGCAGAACCCAGAGCTGCAAGTTTAAAAAAAACAGGTTAGAATCTTCCATTACACGCATTCATCTATCTTTCCATTCAAATCAAATTCCCATTTCACTCTCGATTTATGAACATCCAATTTAAGCATTGTATTTTGTAATAACTAATATGTCTCAGAAATAAATTTACCTGAATCTTCCTTAGTACGTAATAATTCTAAAGCAGATTGCCTGGGCAATTTTAAACTATGACCTAATTTCTCCATCAATTATTTTTAACATGGTAATAACAGAAAAAAAGTATTCAAAGGTATTGGAAACTTCTCTTTCATTTGATTAAAAGATAAACATCTCCCTGCTTCAAAACAATTGACTTTTTTGATCCCCATTTGATTCCATATTTTCAAAAAACGATTATTGGCAGTAAAGGGTTAAAGTTTATTCTGATATAAAGGCTTTTTTACTGAAATCTTTCCTTCCAAACTATCTGATAATCAATTTTATTCCATATTTCAATTAAATGTTTCAAAATTGGTGGGTCTATACCAATTAACAATTTTGAATTATATTTATAAATAAATTCAGCCATAAACTTCTTGTCAATTTTATCCAACTCTTTTTAGCACAAATAGAAGATTTACTCATTTCAAATATTGCATGAATAAATTTCAATTGGGCAACTTTATAATAAAGAATTATTGAAGGAAGTTGTAATCTACCTAATTCAAATTTCCAAGTCAATTTCTCCAAAGATTCATTTTCCCTTTGCATAAAAATTTTCTTACAATTAAATTAAGATCCCTGAAGAATTTTGAAGGCACTAAACAAGGGATAGATTGATAAAAGTATTGAACCCTTGGAAAAAATTCATTTTAATACAATTCACTCTCCTTTTTAAAGTAATAGATAAATCATTCCATCTATTTAAATCTCCCTTAAATTAAACATTTAAAGATTATCGTTGATCAAAATAGTTATGGCCTAAATGATAATCAATATCACGGCTCATATTGGGTTAATTTTTTTTAAACTAAATATTATCGTGACAATTATAATTGAAGTATCATAGTTATTGATTTGCAAAAAGAATAAATATCAAGAACATAAACCTGTGTAATTTTTCTACATTTATATCAATTCTAATACCCAAATATTTAATTGGATTATTTGTCCATCTAAATTGAGCTACATCCTTGCAACGGTCATAATTTCTTTCTACTAATGGCATAACTTCACTTTTATCCCAATTTATTTTATAATGCGATATTGCACCATAGTCTTGTAATTTTTTTATATAATGAAACTAAACAATTCTCCAGATCTGTTATATAAATTAATACATCATCTGCAAAAATTTTAAATTCCTCTCTATTCACTTTAATCCCTCTGATATCAACATCTTGTCTTATTGGTTGTGGCAATGTTTCAATTGCTAAAACAAACAATGCAGGAGATAAAGAATAACCTTGCCTAGCCAATCATGTCAATGGAAAAGATGAAGAAAGTTGTTCATTGGTAACTACTTTAGCCATAGGATTTCTATATAAGGTTTTAATCCAATTAAATGTTGACCCAAATTGAAATTATTGTAAAACATTAAACAAATAATTCCATTCGAATCTATCAAAAGCCTTTTTTGCATCTAACGACAAAACTAATGCTAGATCCAATTGTCTTTGAGAACGATGTGTTAAACTAATTAATTTTGCTACATTATCAGCAGAATATCTTTTCTTAATAAATCCAGACTGATTGAAATGGACCAACTCAGGTAAATATTCATTTACTCTATTTGCCAAAACATCAGGCCACAATTTTATAATCAACATTTAATAATGATATAGGTCGATAAGATTCCAGTTTTATAACGTTTTAAAGTCATTATCTTTCTTTGGTATTACTGTTATTACAGCATTTGAAAAGGATTCAGGTAAAGAACAAGTTACATTTTCTTGCTTTAATACTTCTATTAATAAAGACATCAATAAATCTTTATTTTTAAATAAAATTCAGGCGTAAATGCATCCTCTCCAGGTGATTTCTCATTTTGCATAGAATTTAAAGCTTTAATAACTTATTTCAATGTAAATGAGGAATCTGAATCTTTCTGAGCTTGGCAATTCAAAGATGCTAATTGAAGCTTTTGTAAAAAATCATCAATCTCCTCTTCATTAGTCAGTGATTGAGATTAATACAATTTAGTATAATACTCTCTAAAAGAATAATTTATATCTTATGGTTTATAAGTAATTTTTGAATTCTTTTTAACAGCAGTAATAACTCTTGATGCTTGCTCCGTTTTCATTTGCCAAGTCATGCGCCAAGTTACGGACATGCATGTAGTCTCGTCAGCAGTCTCCGTGGTTTTTCTCCGTGCTCCAGCGCCATCTTATCCCCAAGAAGGTAGCACTGGAGCCTGGGTTCTTACCCGAGCAGTCTTTGTCGATTATGGCTGGAGAGGAACGAGAATCGGAGGCTGAGTCTTCAAGGTAGGCCCTGGTTCTTCTAACAAAGTTACTTCAGTTGTAGCCGATTTTTTTTTTGCAGTTTTAGATTTCTTTGTAGCCATTTTCTGACACCTCTAAAAAGATTTTTTTTTAAAGCAATTTTTTTTTTAAAAGTCGGATATTAATTAATTCTGCCAGGAGAGGCGTTTTCCATGTCTTCCTCCTACGGCATCATGCCACAGCAACCCCCCCTCCCAAATGGCACTACTTGCTTGATCATCACACAGAGTCTATGTACTTCCTCTAGGACAGGGGTCTCCAAACCTTTGAGACCATCAACCTCTTCATGGAATCCTTGATCCCTCACGGTCCCCCAAGGCATGGAATCCTCAGGGAGGTTGCGGCACTGGATGGGGTATAGTGGTGGTGCTGGATGGGGTGGGGAAGTGGTGGCACTGCTGGACAGGGAGCGGGTGGCAGCACTGGTCTGAGAGGAGGGATGGCAGTGCTGGAAGGGGGATGGTGGCACAGATGGGGCTTGTGGTGCTGGAAGGAAGGGGGCAATTCTGGAAAGGGGTGGAGGTGCTGGATGGGGGTGGTGTGACAATGGAGTTGGACGCGTACCTCCTTCACCATCAGTCCTTTGCTCTCTGCTAATTAAGAGGCCAAAATCAAATGCCACATGGAGGACACCAACACGAGCTCTCATGAGAGGTTGTCCACCCCTGCCATAGGTGCTGTTTTCCATAGGCACACCTCTGCTTTTGACCACAAATGTTCAATTGACACCCCCCCACACAGTTTATTGACCCCTTTATCAACCCCCCTATTTATCGGTCCCTTGGATTGTCCTATTGACCACTTAGGAGACCCCTGCTCAAGGAGGACACTAGATCCCTTTGAACAACAATAGTCACCAGTCTCTGCTGCTGTTGTGGATCCACAGAGAGTGGGAGTGGAGATGCAATGCTCCCCTTCTTGGTCCAACCTCCAATCTAACAGCCATTGGCTCCACACAGGCCTTTAATGGCCTATTAAAGGAGTCAATGGTGGCTTACTTTAAAATCATCCAACCATATGGTCTGTGCCCAACAAAGTACCTCTGATTGGCAGTGACAACAACGGCTTGCAGACTGGTGCGGGGGACCAGAAAATAGGGAAACCACTCCCCCTAGTTGAGAAGGAGAAGTAGAGGATGGTGACCATGCCGGCATACCAAGAGGGTCTCTAGGCTGTGGGTAACTTGAGGCAAGAAACCCATGCAGACTACTATCTGCAGGTGACTGGGGTTAAGGGACTCGCACCAGGTTGCGGACTGCTGAAGTCTGGCTCCAGACCAGCTGAAGAAATGACAGGTGTCGGAACTGGGATGTGAGAGGGTGTTGAAAGCTGTCTGATCATATCAGAGGATTGCATCTGTAGCTTGAGTTGCTGATGGCTGTGGGAGCCCTGGAGGTGAATCCATTGACACTAAGTGACACTGGGGGGACTCTGCAGTGCTTCTCTTTTTATGAAAGTAAGGGACACTGGACTGATGGTCAATCTTTTTCTGCCTTGCAGTAGACTAAAGGAGATTTTGTGTCATAGCATTGTTGCGAGAATGAAAAACTCGGTGGTTGCTTTCCAGGGTTTACTCAACTAATTGTACACAGTTAGAATTTAAAGGAAAGGTAGCAAAGCAGCAGATAAAAGCTGATTGGAGGAAGAACTATTATGAATAACTTTGTAATATTACATTCTTCCCTCCTACAAAAAAAAATCACTAGCAGTATCAAGCAGAACTTTATGGGACTACTCCCATCCATATTGATTGGGATGTTTTGGTACACGATCGGATCTCCGTAGTTCTTTACGGGACTACTCCCATCCATATTGATTGGGATGTTTTGGTACACGATCGGATCTCCGTAGTTCTTTATAGGACTACTCCCATCCATATTGATTGGGATGTTTTGGTACACGATCGGATCTCCGTAGTTCTTTACGGGACTACTCCCATCCATATTGATTGGGATGTTTTGGTACACGATCGGATCTCCGTAGTTCTTTATGGGACTACTCCCATCCATATTGATTGGGATGTTTTGGTACACGATCGGATCTCCGTAGTTCTTTACGGGACTACTCCCATCCATATTGATTGAGATGTTTTGGTACACGATCGGATCTCCGTAGTTCTTTACGGGACTACTCCCATCCATATTGATTGGGATGCTTTGGTACACGATCGGATCTCCGTAATTCTTTATGGGACTACTCCCATCCATATTGATTGGGATGTTTTGGTACACGATCGGATCTCCGTAGTTCTTTACGGGACTACTCCCATCCATATTGATTGGGATGTTTTGGTACACGATCGGATCTCCGTAGTTCTTTATAGGACTACTCCCATCCATATTGATTGGGATGTTTTGGTACACGATCGGATCTCCGTAATTCTTTATGGGACTACTCCCATCCATATTGATTGGGATGTTTTGGTACACGATCGGATCTCCATAGTTCTTTATGGGACTACTCCCATCCATATTGATTGGGATGTTTTGGTACACGATCGGATCTCCGTAGTTCTTTACGGGACTACTCCCATCCATATTGATTGGGATGTTTTGGTACACGATCGGATCTCCGTAGTTCTTTATGGGACTACTCCCATCCATATTGATTGGGATGTTTTGGTACACGATCGGATCTCCGTAGTTCTTTACGGGACTACTCCCATCCATATTGATTGGGATGTTTTGGTACACGATCGGATCTCCGTAGTTCTTTATAGGACTACTCCCATCCATATTGATTGGGATGTTTTGGTACACGATCGGATCTCCGTAATTCTTTATGGGACTACTCCCATCCATATTGATTGAGATGTTTTGGTACACGATCGGATCTCCGTAGTTCTTTAAGGGACTACACCCATCCATATTGATTGGGATGTTTTGGTACATAATCGGATCTCCATAGTTCTTTACGGGACTACTCCCATCCATATTGATTGGGATATTTTGGTACACAATCAGATCACTGTAGTTCTTGTGGAGCTACTGTTTAATCATCCTCTACACTATGGAATGTCATATCTTCCTCCTCCTCCAGTATTGGTACCACCAGATTTCTTTTATCATTTTCAAGGGATTGCCTGAGCTTCTGGACAAGGTGCCAAATCATGAACAGACACAGCAGACTCTTTGGGTACCTGATGTTGGCATATGTTGGATTACTTTCAAGGAGTGCAACTTGATCCACAAGTGGTTCATTCTTATTACTCTTCACAGACCTCCTCAGTAGTATGGGTCCAGGGGTCATTAGCCAGGAGGGCAGTGAATTTCCAGGTGATGAGTGGTATTGGAATACAAAAAAAAACATTCATTAGGGTTTAGTATTTGTTGCTGTTCACATAGTGATATTTGGGAGTGTAGTACCTCAGAAAGCACCAGTTCCCAATTCTTCTCGGGTAGGTTTCGTGATCTAAGGGCCAAATGGACTGTCTTCCATGTGATGCTGTTGAACCTTTCTACCTGTCCATTCCCAATTGGGTGTTAAGGGGTAGTATGACTTCTTGCAACCCCCCTACTGGGAGAGATAATCTTTCAGATCCTTAGACACGAAGCTGGTGCCTTGATCAGAATATATGTAATATGGCATTCCACATGGATTAAATAGCAGATCCAAATATCTGATCACTGCTGTAGCGTGCATATTGGAACATGGAAAGGCAAAGGGGAAATACGAGTATTCGTCAACTACTGTAAGTAGATATGGGTTACGCAAAACTGTAGGCAAGGGTCCCTTGAAATCAATACTAAGCTATTCCATAGGTTTTGTTGCTTTGATAGGAGTTCCTTTTGGTGGGTGGTAGAACTGAGGGTTTAGTTCATCATGGGCCCGGCATGAAGTACAAGTCTTCTTGCCATCTTCTGTATAAAAGGGGAGATTTTTTGCTCTAACAAAATGTAACAGCTGAGTTATTCCTGGATGACAAAGTGCATTGTGAATGTCAGCGAGTGTGGAGGTAGTAAAGGCTGAATAAGTGCACACCCCAACTGAATGTGTCAGGGACCACATTCTCTTTCTCTGGACGGTACTTTATTTACACAATAAATGCCCTCCATTCTTGAATCTTTGTGTTCTTTATCTTTGTACGGTTTTTAATGTCAAACACCTCTGATCAGTAACCAAGATAAAGTGGCCTCGTACCAGGTAGTGACTGCCTCAATGATGGCTGTCGCTTCTTTCTCTACAACGTGGTCGTGCAATTCACTACCTTGTAGTGTCTTTGGCGTGAATGCAACAGGCCGTCCTCCTTGGTTAAGGACAGCAGAAGCAGCCACATCAGATGCATCACCCTCTAGCTCAAAGGGTGCGTTTTCGTCCACTGAGTGCAGGGAGGCTTCCTCCAACTCTTCTCTTTAGTAATTTAAAGGCGCTCTGGGCGTTTTCCTCCATTGGAAACTTCCCTGTATTTACCATTGGCTGAATCTTGTTAGAAAACTCCATGAATCCATTGGACATAATAAGCGAACATCCCGGGGGGCCATTTTAAGGATCCCAAGTTTTCTGCTGGAGGGAGGCTCTGGTACTGAGAGAAGTCCCTCAGGATCTGGCTTAATGCTACCCTTCCCCAAACAGTATCCAAGGACATTCATAGAATTCACAGACTCCAGAGTCTTTAAATCATTGTTAGGTACTTCTGATTGATGGCCTTTAGGAATTTCTTTACATTTTCATCATGTCCCACTTGCGCATGCCCAGCAGCAGTGATATCATTAAGAGAAGGGAAGGCACCCTGCAGTTTTTCTTCTCTAACTAACTTGTCCATAGCTCACTAGAAGGCAGTTAATCCCATTTGTGTCTCCAAATGGAATCCTACAAAATTGGTATAAATGGCCATTGGGTTTAAAACCCATTCAGTTACACTTGGTGGTGGCCACCTTTTCAGTCAAAGGTAGAGACCGGACTATATTTTGCAAGTTCGTTCACCAATTCGTCAATTCTTGGCAAGGGGTAAGCATCCAATTCCATGTATTGATTGATTGTCTGTGAATAATCCAGACACATTCACTTCCTGTGTCAGAGGGTAGGATCCTTCACCACTACATGCTGATAGGCACATCTCAATTATGCCTTCTAAATGTAATTAGTGAATTTAAATCCTGATCATCTTTGATAAAGCATCTTGAACTGGTGCTAAATTTGGGAAAAAGGATGGCTCTTCTATTTTTGCTACTGTAAGTACACAGTAATGATCAGCACCATTCACAGTTAGCTCAGACAAGAGTCCGCCATATTCAGATTTCACTCTCAGATACTGACGCTGGAAATCCTGACCAAGTATTAAGTCAGAACATAGGTCCTTCAATACACCAAACCATGTGGTAGCATATGACTGGCTAATAAGACTAAGAGTTAGGTCAACAACAACATCTCTTTAAGAACTAGTGTTTCAAGTATTACGAGCCATAGAAATGTATTTTCTGGATGGGTGAACCTTTAGTTCTAGTTCTTTCTCATTAATGTAGCTATCAGTGCTGTATGAATCCAATAGAGCACTTTTACCATTCACAGTCACAAAGGTTGTGGCTTGAGCAAGTCTTTGTGGTACATTAGTAAGGGTAACCAATACCTGAGAATTGGCCACTGTTGCTACTGCGGATGGTGAGGTCTTGGATTTGCAAACCCGGGCATAATGTCCCTCCTTGGCACATTTATACCAGGTAGCCTCATGTGCTGGACAATTATCCCATGAATGGTAAGAGAAACCACAAAAGAAGCATTTCTGTGTTGTATTATAAGTGGCAGCCACAACTGGTTTCTGAAGAGCAGCTGGAAGGTTATCAGGCAGCTCTGCTAAAGAATCCTTCTTACATACCTGCAAAATCTGTGATGGTTCAGGGTTCACCACGACAGCTGTATGGGCCACCGGGGTAGCATATGCATCATTATTGCATTGAGCTACATCTAACACAGTAAGTCTGTAAGTCCAGTGCTTTGTTTTCTAAGAGACACTGGCGTACTGCAGGTGAGACAATGCAATGATAAATGTGTCATGCATTGCCTTGTTTCCATGCTGCTCTGCTCTTTGATCTTGAAAATTAGAGTTTATCTTTAACTTTTCCAATTCCTTGAAGAAATCATCTTATGATTCTCTTGACTTCTGCCACCTGGTAGCTAGTAAAATGTCTGGCAAAAACCTCATTGGGAGTCTTCACATATAAACTGTTCAATTTAGTCACATTGTTCTATGTACTTGAAAGCTCATGCAGCCAAGTAGCATTCGGTATCTTGTCCCCATAGTTCATGAAAATTGTACGCCAGTGTCGTCACTCCTTGGCAGCTGTTGATGTCAAAGGATTTGGGCCTCCAGGCCACCTCTATGCATGTCAATTAAGTTGAGTAAATTATGGTGAGAGTGAAAAACTTGGTGGCAACTTAAATTGTACAGTTAAAATTAGAATTTAAAAAAAAAGACACGAGGCAGCAGCTCAAAGCTGACTGGAGGAAGAAGAAGAATTAAGAATAACTTTGTAATATTACACGCATGTTGTTTGTCCTATTGCATGGCAGTGCAAGAATCTTGAATCTTGAATGCAGAAAAATCCACGTTATCCAGAATTTAAACCACTGACAGCCTCAAGCAACCGGCAAAACAAAAAAACAGAAAAACAAACGAGTAAAAAATACGCACCCCCCTAAAGATCAGTTCGCCAATCATGCAACGGACAACCTCAAACAACCGGAAAATTCACTTAACAGTTATCTACCAATCCCCATAGGTGCTGGATACTGGGTTTTTGTTTTACTGTCTATCAATTTTCTATTCTTCCATTCAAAGTGGATTGCCTCAATTATTTCCAAATTTTGCTCCATCAATTACATTTTTGATTTTCCCTTGAATCCACCAATGTTACTCTACATTCTTCTCACACTTTTTATTCCACATCTGTCCTTGTTGCATTTAGCTCACAAACCATCAGTCCATTTAAATAACTAATATCATTGGTAAATATTTGAGGCTCAGCCCTGATCCTTCTGGCTCTTGTATCAATTAGAAAGTGACCCATTTCTCTTGGTTTTCTGCTTTTTGATGTTCCATTTGTATAAAAGGCAAAAGTAAATAAATAATTTGAATAGAACTGGTGCCATATTTTATTTTTTTATATTTAAATGCTTTTATATTTTAAGTTTATACATACACCATGATAATCGGCCTTTTCTGCCCATGAGACCATGCTGCCCAATTACACCCAATTAACCAGTAAATTTCGAATGGTGGGAGGAAACCAGACCTCCAGAGAAAATCCACACAGACATGGGGAAAATGTATAAACTCCTTACAGACAGTGTGGGATTTTGTCTTTTTATTGAAAATTATTTATGATCAATAATAAATGCTAAATACAAAGTACAATGCAATTCATATTTTATCCCTTAAAACCCCACACCCCCAAAACCTATCCCTCCCACCCCACCACTAAACTACCCCAAAACTAAAGAAAGAAGAAAAAAAGAAAACAAAGGAGAGTGTTATGAGCCCAAAGGACCCCAAAAGCCAGCAGCAATAGATATTGACCACGAAAAATGGTTATTTAAACAAAAGTTGTTTTTAATGATCTTTAAACATGAAAACAGAATCAAACTTTAACTTATCTCTGTACTTAACTAACCCAAATTAACCCCCTTCCAATTCTAATGTGTGTGTAAATTTAAGAAAAGTTATTTGGTTCACAGTTCAATCTCACTTCTCCTTCTTCCAAGTTAAGATATGTTTAAAATGTGTGTATGCATTTAACCTACTCTAATTTTACAAAGTTCCTCCCAATATTTATCAATTACAAGAGCAATTAAAGCAATACATTCAAGTATGTGTCATGGTTTTGGACCACACCACCAATGTATGGGAAATAAATTTTAATAATTAGAATGCATCCAATCCATGTAGGGGCTCCAAACTTCATCAATAAAAAAGGATAATTGTTTCATAAATTGTATGTTATCCTCTCTAAAGGAATACATGATCTCATCTCCGCACGCCATTGTTGAATATTCAATTTAATCTCATTCTTCCAGGTAACTGCAAGACATTTCCTAGCTACTGCTAATGCCAATCTACCATGCTTGTCTTGAAGTTCCTTCACAATGCCTCACAAAATGTGAGGTCCACCACCAGGATAGTAAACAGCAGCAAGTTCTTGTGAAGTTCATAATTTGCAGGCTCCCCTCTAAGTCACACACCCTTGAAATATATTACCATTCCTTGATGCTATTGGGGTCCTAATCCTCAAACATTCTACCCAACAGCATTGTGGGTACAGTTGCACCAGAATTACTGGAGCTCAGAAAGGCATTGACCGTCATCTTCTATAAGGAATTAAGAATCTGTAATCAGTGCTGGTTTATCCAAAGATTTCAGATTTCTACTTTTGGATTTACTGTCAGAGTATCAGATGGCCAGATGCCTGTACATTTAAAAAGTGCTTTTGCAATGCCATCATTATTTTGTCTCAAAGGTGTCATAAACTTCAACAAAAAAAGGATAATTGTTTCATAAATTGTATGTTATCTTCTCTAAAGGAATACATGATCTCATCTCCGCACGCCATTGTTCAATATTCAATTTAATCTCATTCTTCCAGGTAACTGCAAGACATTTCCTAGCTACTGCTAATGTCAATCTACCATGCTTGTCTTGAAGTTCCTTCAAAACGCCTCTCAAAATGTAAGGTCCACCAGGTGGACCACCAGGTCCCCTCTAAGTCACACACTCTTGAAATATATTACCATTCCTTGATGCTATTAGGGTCCTAATCCTCAAACATTCTACCCAACAGCATTGTGGGTACAGTTGCACCAGAATTACTGGAGCTCAGAAAGGCAGTGACCGTCACCTTCTATAAGGAATTAAGAATCTGTAATCAATGCTGGTTTATCCAAAGATTTCAGATTTCTACTTTTGGATTTACTGTCAGAGTATCAGATGGCCAGATGCCTGTACATTTAAAAAGTGCTTTTGCAATACCATCATTATTTTCTCTCAAAGGTGTCATAAAAATAATAAACAAAATTAATCATTAATTTTAGTGTGATTATTAAAAATAAATGCTTGCTTCTGACCTGGCCTTTAAAGAGCACTTTTAAGAAGGTGGATGGAACTTCAACAATCAACTCCTTTATTAATGCAAGTCCCCTCTGTACAGTAAAGCATTGGAATTTCAGAGCAGAGGCAGTTCTGCACTCTGTCGAGTCCTTTTTAGGGAGGATTTTGGTTGCCATGGAAAGTGCACTATACAGAGTCACGAGGATGTACCAAAAATAAGAGATTATGGTTATCAAGAGGGATGTAGAATGTATTACACTGGAACATGGACAATTTAAAAAAATGATTTTTTAAGGATTATTGAAGATTTTCAGTAGGTGGTAAGAAAATGTACTTTACCTTTTGTTGAATCAGGAATGACAAATAATGAAAATGGTATTCCTCTGGAAATGAATGGCAACATTGCATTCACTTTCTCCATTGTCGACTCAACCTGGAAGTTAACCTTTAAGGTATTCTATGCAAGTCCCTTTACACTTCTAAATTTTGAATTTTCTCCACACTTATATAATAGTCTGCCCATCTATTTCTTGTACCAAAGTGTATGTCTGTACACTTTCTGACATTGTATTTTCACCTTCCACCTGTTTGCCCATTGTCCTAATTTATGAAAGTCTCTCTGCAGCCTCTCTGTGTCCTCAGTACCACCAGCTCTACCATCTATTTTGGTATCAACTGCAAATATAGCCATAAAGCTATCTATTCCATTATCCAAATCATTTATATACAATGTAAAAAGAACCAATCCCAACACCGATGCCTGTGGAACACAGTTAGTTTAAGGTAACCAACCTGAGAGGATCCCCTTACTCCCACTCTCTGTTTCCTGTCTATTAGCCAAAGCTCTATTCATGCTAGTATCCTTCCTGTAATTCCATGGGGTCTAATCTTGTTAACCAGCCTCATTTGTGGCACCTTGTCAAAGGTCTTTTGAAAGTCTAAGTGCACAACATTCACTGCCTCTCCTCTGTCATCCTGTTTGTAATCTCCTCAAAAAATGCAGTAGGTTGGTCAGTCATGATTTTCCTTTAAGGAAACCATGCTGACTTCACCTATCTTGTGATGCTCCTCAAGGTACCTGTTACATCTTCTTTGACAATTGATTCCAACATCTTCCCAACCACTGATGTCAGACTAATAGATCTATAGTTTCCTTTCTGCTGCCTCCTTCCCTTCTTAAATAGCAGAGTGACATTCACATTTCTCTAGTCCTCTGGAACTATTAGTGAATCCAATGAAGATGATTACCATTGTCTCCACAATCTCTGCTGAAACTTCCTTCAGAATTCAAGGACGCATTCCATCTGGTCCAGGAGAGTTATCTACCCTTAGATCATTTAGCTTCCCAAGTACCCTTTCTCTCGTGAGCTTGATGGTACTTCCTAGAGACCATTGAGAGTCTGATAAGCCACTAATGTCTTATATGTAAAGATTGATACAAAATATTCATTCATTTCTCCCATTACAATCTCTCCAGAGTCGTTTTCTAATGGTCCTCTTGTCCCTCTTTTGCTCTTTATATTCTTTAAAAAAAATTTATACCCTCTTTGATATTATTTTCTAACCTTTCATAATTTTTCTTTTCCTTCCTTATCACCTTCTTAGTTGCCTTCTCTAAGTTTTTAAAAGTTTCCCAGTCCTCGATCTTCCCACTAATTTTTGCTTCCTTGTTTGCCCTCTCCTTTTCTTTTACTTTGGCCTTAACTTCCCCCATCAGCCAAAATTGTCTTATTTTTTTCCATTCACAACTTACTTTCCGTTTTGGTACGTAACTGTCCTGCACTTTCCTTTCTTTTTGCAGAAACTCCAGCTATTGCTGATCTGCTTTCTTCCCTAATAGGGTATTTTTCCAATTGACTTTGGCCAGATCCTCTCTCATGTGAGTGTAATTTCTTTATTCCACTGAAATATCGACACATCAGACTTTACCCTTTCCTTTTCAAATTTCAGAGTGAACTCAATCATATTATAATCACTGCCTCCTAAAGATCCCTTTACCTTAAGACCTCTAATTACCCTTGTTTCATTTGATAGCACCCAATCCAAAAGATCCAATCCTCTGGTGATCTAATTAACAAGCTGCCCTAAGAAGCCCTTCCACAAACTCTTTCTCCTGGGACCCCATCCCGACCTGACTTTCCCAATCTACTTCTGTTAAAATCCACAATGATTATTGTAATGTTGTCCTTCCAACATACTTTTTATTATTTCCTGTTGTATAGAATAGAATGCAGGAATTAGGAAGTGATGTTGAGACTGTTCAAGGCAGTTCTGGTTGCCGAATTAGAGGAAGGACATCAACAAAGTAGGGAGAGTGCAGAGAAGATTTATGAAGATATTACCTGGGTTTCAGAATCTAGATTACAAAGAAAGAGTGAGAAAATTAGGTCTTTATTCTTTGGAGCATAAAAGGTTGTGAGGGGATTTGACAGAGGTATTTAAGATCGTGAGAGGGATAGATAGAGTCGATGTGGATTGGATCTCTCCATTGAGAGTAGGAGAGATTGAAGCAACAAATTAAGAGTTAAGGGCTAAAATTTAGAAGTGACATGATGGGGAATTTCTTTACTCAGAGGCTGGTGGCTGTGGAGAATGAGCTTTTGCGAGAAGTAGTGGTGGCAGGGTCCATTTTGTCATTTAAGGAAAAATTGGATAGGTATATGGATGGGAGGGGAATGGAGGGTTAAGGGTAGAGTGCAGGTAGGTGGGACTAGAGGAGAATACTTAGTTTGTTGCAGACTAGAAGGGCCAAAATGGCCTGCTTCCGTGCTATATTTGTTATTTGGTTATATATGTTGTAGCCCACATCTCAGCTGCTGTTTGGAGGACTGTATGTAACTACCATTAGAATCATTATACCTTTAACATTCCTTAACTCAACCTACAATTCTACCTCTTCTGAATCTATGTCACTTCTTTCCAATGATTTGATATTGTTGTTTACCAGCAGAGCCACGCCACCCCCTCTGCCTACCTGCCTGTCCTTCCAATACTGTATATCCTTGGATGTTCAGCTCCCACTGACACCCATCTTTAGCCACAACTCAATAATGGCCACTAACCTGTAGCTGTATTCCAAGATCATCCACCTTGCTTTTAATGCTGTGTGCATTTAATTATAACACCCTGAGACCAGTTTTTGAATGCACTGTCTCTGTCATCCCTCTCATTGCAATTTTGTCCCATCTCCTTGTGGTAAATTATCCTTGGTCTATTTCTATTTTCTCCCTTCATCAGCTCTGACCCTTTGGTTTCTACCCCCCTGGAAAATTAGTTAAATCTTCCTTAGCAGCCATATTAAAACTGCCTGCCAGGATATTGTATCCCTTTGGGTTCATGTGTATGTCATCCTTTTTGTATAGGTCAGAAATTCTACAAAAGAAATCCCAGTGATCCAAGAATCTAAAGCACTGCCCTCTGCACCAGTTTCTCAGCTATGCATCTATCAGCCTGATCTTGAGATCTTGAGATCAGATAAATAGAAATGTAAACAGACAGTAATCCTGAGATTATCACATTGGAGGTTCTGCTTTGCGGCTTCTTTGTATTTCTTGTATTCTCACTTCAGGACATTCACACTTATCTTTCCCATGTCAATGGCACCAACATGTCTGGCTGTTCAGCCACTCTCCTCAGAATGTTCTTGACCAGTTCGGAGACATCCTGTACCCTGGCACCTGGGAGGCGACACATCATCTGTGCCTTTATCAAGCCCACAGAATCTCTTTTCCACCTCCTCGGTATCGAATCGCCAATCACAGCTGCATGCTTCTTCACTTCTGTATTGGTAAAGTTTTTGCCAATATCCTCTATCCAAAAAATCTCACAAAAATAAATCATATTGAAAGGACATTCTCAAACATTGCCTGTCCTTTTAATTCGTTGATTTTGTCAAGTGAGTACATTATTTGGTATTCTTCATTAAGCAATATAATTCAGTGGCAGATGCATCCTGGTCTTGAACTGGATCCTATTATCCAACTGTTGGCTGCATTGAGGGATTTACTTTTTAATTTGCACAGATCCTCGCGTAAAGCCCAACAATATGAACCGTTAAGCACCAACGCATTATATCAATAAAAAAATGTCAAATGCAGTCAGCATCTAATATACAAGATTTTCCTATTCTTAACTGAGAAGAGATGGATGGGAAATTGATGGAGAGATAAATAAGATATCTGCAGTCAAATCTGACAAGAATTAAATCTATGTCAAGGTGCAGATTTCAGATTTATTGTCAGAATACATGCCCTATGATTCTTTTTCCTGCTGGTCATGAAAATAAAACTGTACATGTAAATAAATAGAAATGTAAACAACTGACTGCAATACAGAAAGAAAAAAAAAACAATGAAATAGAAAAGTAGGGTCCTTAAATGAGTCCCTGATTGAGTTTTCCATTGAGTAGTCAGATGGTGGAGGGGGAGCAGCTGTTACTGAAGCTGGTGGTCCAAATCTCTTTCCTGACGGTAGCAGTGAGAATAGAGTGTGTGCTGGATGGATTCCTGATTGCTACTGCTCACCGATGGTAGCGTTTCTCATCGATTTTCTCGATGGAGAGGAGAGTTTTGCCTGTGATGTCCTGGGCTTTAAGCCCAGGGGCACTGGTGTCCGCATCCTAGACTGTGAATTTCCACTCTCTGTCCACAGAAGTTGTCAACTTCATTTATCCTCATTCTTTTTCAAAATTTTTTTTATTTTTCACACTATGAACCATACTGACCAAAATACACACAAACATTTCCCTCTTGAATATACACAGTGTCATTTTCTCCCCTTTTCCCCCCTCCCTTTCCTCCCTCCTTCACCCCTACTCCCCACCCACTCAACTTTCAACCTATATGATACATTAAACCCATTCAACAATGTCATCACACAATGAAAATAAATAAGAAATTAGTGTCATCTACTTTTACACACTGGGTCAGCTCATTTCGTCTTCTTCTCCTTCTGGCATTTTAGGCAGTGGAGGTTTGCGTTAGGACTTTTCTATTGTGTTCCATGTACGGTTCCCAAAATTGTTCGAATACTGTGATGTTATTTCTTAAGTTATATGTTATTTTTTTCCAATGGAATACATTTATTCATTTCTATGTACCATTGCAGTACTCTCAGGCTTTTGTCTGTGTTGGAAAATCGATCAGCTGTGCAGCATTAAAGTTCAGTGAGGAGGCAACTGAATAGTTTGCATGCCTCGGTGCAGGTGTTGAAATGAACTTGTCAGCACCTTATTGCGGAACCACTGTCTGACAGTATGACAGAGGCAGAAACTCTACATCACAATTAATATTACCCTTGAGTGAGCAGCTGAAGAGTTGTATCTGCTGCTGGAAGATGGAATTAGGCTGAGTTGCTCTTTTCCGATTACAAAAAGAATAGGCTGACTTGGTCCTTCTTTTCATTCCATCATCTTTATAGTTGCACAGACTCGAAAACAGGGCACAAAATCTTCACCAATGGATGAAACAAGTATAAAACAATATGAGATTTACATTTATGCATTATTTTTAAAATTTAATTTTAATTTTTAATTCAATTTTCTTTTGGCAATCAGCGCAGTAACAGGCCCCTTCATTGCTATCTCAATTACACTCAATTTACAAGGTGGCCATTCCAAAGGAGGACATGGTCATAACTTACTCTCTCTTTCTCTCTCTCTCTCTCTCTCTCTCTCTCTCTCTCTCTCTCTCTCTCTCTATATATATATATATATCACACACATGTTTGTATTTGTTATTTTTGCAATACTGTTTAAATTAAGTGGTGTGTGTGTGTGTGTGTGTGTATGTGTATATTTATATATATATATATATATATATATACACACACACACATAACATTTAATTTAAACAATATTGGAAAAATAACAAATACAAACACACTGTGTGATATATATATATATATATATATATATAGAGAGAGAGAGAGAGAGAGAGAGAGAGAGAGAGAGAGAGAGAGTCCTCCTTTGGAATGGCCACCCTACCTACAACCCCAGTACATTTTGAAAGGTGGGAGGAAACTTGAGCCCCTGGAGGAATCCCGCGCAGACACAGGGAGAAGGTACAAACTCCTTATGGACAGCGCCAAAGTGGAATCCCAGTCGCTGGCACTGTAATAGCATTGCGTTAACCGTGATGTTGTCCGCATTCCCACAGTAACAATCCAGTTGGCATTTATATAGTACCTTTAGCATTGTGGAGTCCCTCCGGGTGCTTTACAGAAATATAACTGAACAATTGTAGAAGCTGGCTCACATGAGGAGTTCTTGGCACACTTTTTCACTCAGCGAGTGGTGGCAGAATGGAATGAACTTCCGAATGAGATGGTTGCGTCAGTGTCCCTTCCGTCATTTAAGAGAAGGTTGGATGTGTACATGGAGGTGAGGGGGTTGGAGGGTTATTGGCGGTGAGCAGGAGGTTTGAGCTAGTGGAGTTGTTCTAGTGAACCGGTGCAGACTCGAAAGGCCGACGTGGCCTGTTTCCGCTCCGTAAATGGTTATGTGGTTATTCATTAAAGTGACAGGGATTAAAGAGAATCTTAAATGTGGAAAGCACGGAGGCTAATTTGTGCACAAGCAGAGATTTGATTTTTTAAATCACAGACGCAAACACATTCTAAATAAATGTTGGTAATTAAATTTTGAATTCATGGTGAAGTACACTGCTAAATTTCTCTTTCTTTGGCTTGGCTTCGCGGACGAAGATTTATGGAGGGGGTAAAAAGTCCACGTCAGCTGCAGGCTCGTTTGTGGCTGACCAGTCCGATGCGGGACAGGCAGACACGATTGCAGCGGTTGCAAGGGAAAATTGGTTGGTTGGGGTTGGGTGTTGGGTTTTTCCTCCTTTGCCTTTTGTCAGTGAGGTAGGCTCTGCGGTCTTCTTCAAAGGAGGCTGCTGTCCGCCAAACTGTGAGGCGCCAAGATGCACGGTTTGAGGCGTTATCAGCCCACTGGCGGTGGTCAATGTGGCAGGCACCAAGAGATTTCTTTAGGCAGTCCTTGTACCTTTTCTTTGGTGCACCTCTGTCACGGTGGCCAGTGGAGAGCTCGCCATATAATACGATCTTGGGAAGGCGATGGTCCTCCATTCTGGAGACGTGACCCATCCAGCGCAGCTGGATCTTCAGCAGCGTGGACTCGATGCTGTCGACCTCTGCCATCTCGAGTACCTCGACGTTAGGGGTGTGAGCGCTCCAATAGATGTTGAGGATGGAGCGGAGACAGCGCTGGTGGAAGCGTTCTAGGAGCCGTAGGTGGTGCCGGTAGAGGACCCATGATTCGGAGCCGAACAGGAGTGTGGGTATGACAACGGCTCTGTATACGCTTATCTTTGTGAGGTTTTTCAGTTGGTTGTTTTTCCAGACTCTTTTGTGTAGTCTTCCAAAGGCGCTATTTGCCTTGGCGAGTCTGTTGTCTATCTCATTGTCGATCCTTGCATCTGATGAAATGGTGCAGCCGAGATAGGTAAACTGGTTGACCGTTTTGAGTTTTGTGTGCCCGATGGAGATGTGGGGGGGCTGGTAGTCATGGTGGGGAGCTGGCTGATGGAGGACCTCAGTTTTCTTCAGGCTGACTTCCAGGCCAAACATTTTGGCAGTTTCCGCAAAGCAGGACGTCAAGCGCTGAAGAGCTGGCTCTGAATGGGCAACTAAAGCGGCATCATCTGCAAAGAGTAGACCATCCTCAACCGATGGTCAGAACACTTCCAATCTCTTTTCAGTACCAACCGCTCAGTCCAAGATTCCGCCCTGCTCCAGCTCCCTCAACAGCCCCTAAGGCTAGAGCTGGATGAGGTTCCCACCCTGGATGAGACATATAAGGCAATCGAACAACTGAAAAGTGGCAAAGCAGCAGGTATGGATGGAATCCCCCCAGAAGTCTGGAAGGCTGGCGGCAAAACTCTGCATGCCAAACTGCATGAGTTTTTCAAGCTTTGTTGGGACCAAGGTAAACTGCCTCAGGATCTTCGTGATGCCACCATCATCACCCTGTACAAAAACAAAGGCGAGAAATCAGACTGCTCAAACTACAGGGGAATCACGTTGCTCTCCATTGCAGGCAAAATCTTCGCTAGGATTCTACTAAATAGAATAATACCTAGTGTCGCTGAGAATATTCTCCCAGAATCACAGTGCGGCTTTCGCGCTAACAGAGGAACCACTGACATGGTCTTTGCCCTCAGACAGCTCCAAGAAAAGTGTAGAGAACAAAACAAAGGACTCTACATCACCTTTGTTGACCTCACCAAAGCCTTCGACACCGTGAGCAGGAAAGGGCTTTGGCAAATACTAGAGCGCATCGGATGTCCCCCAAAGTTCCTCAACATGATTATCCAACTGCACGAAAACCAACAAGGTCGGGTCAGATACAGCAATGAGCTCTCTGAACCCTTCTCCATTAACAATGGCGTGAAGCAAGGCTGTGTTCTCGCACCAACCCTCTTTTCAATCTTCTTCAGCATGATGCTGAACCAAGCCATGAAAGACCCCAACAATGAAGACGCTGTTTACATCCGGTACCGCACGGATGGCAGTCTCTTCAATCTGAGGCGCCTGCAAGCTCACACCAAGACACAAGAGAAACTTGTCCGTGAACTACTCTTTGCAGATGATGCCGCTTTAGTTGCCCATTCAGAGCCAGCTCTTCAGCGCTTGACGTCCTGCTTTGCGGAAACTGCCAAAATGTTTGGCCTGGAAGTCAGCCTGAAGAAAACTGAGGTCCTCCATCAGCCAGCTCCCCACCATGACTACCAGCCCCCCCACATCTCCATCGGGCACACAAAACTCAAAACGGTCAACCAGTTTACCTATCTCGGCTGCACCATTTCATCAGATGCAAGGATCGACAATGAGATAGACAACAGACTCGCCAAGGCAAATAGCGCCTTTGGAAGACTACACAAAAGAGTCTGGAAAAACAACCAACTGAAAAACCTCACAAAGATAAGCGTATACAGAGCCGTTGTCATACCCACACTCCTGTTCGGCTCCGAATCATGGGTCCTCTACCGGCACCACCTACGGCTCCTAGAACGCTTCCACCAGCGTTGTCTCCGCTCCATCCTCAACATCCATTGGAGCGCTCACACCCCTAACGTCGAGGTACTCGAGATGGCAGAGGTCGACAGCATCGAGTCCACGCTGCTGAAGATCCAGCTGCGCTGGATGGGTCACGTCTCCAGAATGGAGGACCATCGCCTTCCCAAGATCGTATTATATGGCGAGCTCTCCACTGGCCACCGTGACAGAGGTGCACCAAAGAAAAGGTACAAGGACTGCCTAAAGAAATCTCTTGGTGCCTGCCACATTGACCACCGCCAGTGGGCTGATAACGCCTCAAACCGTGCATCTTGGCGCCTCACAGTTTGGCGGGCAGCAGCCTCCTTTGAAGAAGACCGCAGAGCCCACCTCACTGACAAAAGGCAAAGGAGGAAAAACCCAACACCCAACCCCAACCAACCAATTTTCCCTTGCAACCGCTGCAATCGTGTCTGCCTGTCCCGCATCGGACTGGTCAGCCACAAACGAGCCTGCAGCTGACGTGGACTTTTTACCCCCTCCATAAATCTTCGTCCGCGAAGCCAAGCCAAAGAAAAAAGAGCGCATCGGATGTCCCCCAAAGTTCCTCAACATGATTATCCAACTGCACGAAAACCAACAAGGTCGGGTCAGATACAGCAATGAGCTCTCTGAACCCTTCTCCATTAACAATGGCGTGAAGCAAGGCTGTGTTCTCGCACCAACCCTCTTTTCAATCTTCTTCAGCATGATGCTGAACCAAGCCATGAAAGACCCCAACAATGAAGACGCTGTTTACATCCGGTACCGCACGGATGGCAGTCTCTTCAATCTGAGGCGCCTGCAAGCTCACACCAAGACACAAGAGAAACTTGTCCGTGAACTACTCTTTGCAGATGAACTACTGCTAAATTTACTCTGGCGTTAAATAGCTGGTTTTATTTCCATCGCTTCTTTTATTCCGTGATTTCATGGCACTTTATTTGAAGATACAAATTTACCATCTCTCATGTCAAGAATACAATCCAAGAAAAGATTGTAAATGCAGAATTAATTCATTAAATCAACATCTTTGCTGACTTACATCAATATTGCTTTTCCTGAGTCCTGGTGCTGGTCTGAATTAGCTTCAATTTCAAGGCTGTTTTTCAACAGTTGTGTTGAAGATCTAGACTGAATTCCAGTGCAGTTGTGAGGGAACACTGCATTGGTGGAAGTGCTCACATAGCAATGGCTTGACCACCTAAGTGGACAGAAGGCATCCCATTGCCCCTCAATCTGATGTGCAATAGGGAGAAATGATCCCTTAATAGGAAACGGCTTTCCATGGGAGTTTACGGTGCCCTAGAAGCCTCTTCTGTTTCCTACGCTCTAATTGTGACTTCAGTAATCCCTCCATTTAGAAAAGAGTTGCAAACCAGAAGATTTTTGTTCAGCAAAATTTAGTTTGTGAAAAATAAATTGGGATTTCAAATTCATAGATCCCAAGCAGGTTACCTTCAATATTAAATAGGAAAACATAAATCAGTTTGAAAATGGGGAATTCCTGCACAATTCACTTCTATTTTTATTGCCTGGAGAATCTTTTAGAAATGGTCAAGAGCTATAAATATGAATGCCACCACTTCTTTGTCACTTCCCAAGGTTGACTGATGCCCTGGTTGTGATACAGATACCAAATCACATTTGGCATAAACTTGAAGTAAAACAAAAAGTGTTGAAACACTCACCAGGACAGGCAGCTGTCCTGGAGAGAGAAAACATGTTAACTTTTGAGGTCTGTTGTAGTCTTATCAGAAGTTGATTAAAGTGATATGCATTTTTTAATGCTTTTATTTACAAAGCAATAGAAGCCAATTCTGGCCACTGAATATCTGCGCCATCCAATTATACCCAATTAACCTCCGACCCCATACATTTTGGAAGATGGGAGGAAACTGGATAACTCTAGGTAAACCCACGCTGGTCATGGGGAGAACATTCATCTCCTTACAAACAACGTCGGATCGGAACCTGGGCTGGCGGCCCTGCAGTAGTGTTGCACTAACTGCTACACTACACTAATTAGATTCTTATGTGGGAACTTGATGACCAGCATGGAGATTAAAGGCCAAATTCTCTGTTTCTGTGCTGTAGGACACAGTTTTAAATAAGGACGGAGGCCTAAACATGAGGGATAGGGCAGCAGGAAGAGGGAGGAGCACGGATAAATGGTCTGGCCTGTCTGAAATACAAGGAAGATATGGATACATGAGGAAAAAGACGATTGATGATGGAAAAATAAAGAAGAACATTGATACTTCTGAAAGAGATCATCGAAGAGCATCAAAATCTTAATAAGCAGCTGTGAACTGAAATAATGGATGCTGTGATAATGGAGGATTAATTAAAAGATGATCTCCCATGAAGTGCCACTAATATGAAGAGAAAGGTCAAAATGGAAAAGGGGAAAAGTATTAAAATGACAGGTAACTGGAACCTCAGGTCACCCTTGCAGAATACTCACGAGTGTTTTGGAGAGGGTGTGATTTCCCTCTCACCTCGTCCCCGGGAGTAGAGAAGATGATATTGTCACCCCAGAATCTACAGTATCAAAATAAAAGCAGATGCTAGAATCTGCAGATGCTGGTATTTTGAACCAAAAAAAAACTCTTGCAGGAACTCAGCAGGCGGAGCTGTATTTGTGGGTTGGGGGGGGGTGGTGGGGGGTGGGGGTGGAGAAAGGAAATGTCAATGTTTAAGATCAAGGCCCCTCACGGAGAGGGGTTAGAGCCAGGATAAGGGGGAGGGGGAGAGATGGTTGAGATAGAGGCCAGTGGGAGATTGAAGATGCAGAGGATGGTGAAAGATGATTGACACATAAGAAGGTAAAGAATGATAGTGGCCAGATAAAGAGCAACAGTATAATTTTGTTCCACTGGAGAGACCTTGCATTGAACATAGAACATTACAGCACAGTACAGGCCCTTTAGCCCTCATTGTTGTGTCTGTCGACCGATATATTGTTATTAAAAAAAACGAATCTCTTCCAACCTGGTAACCTTCTATTTTTCTTTTATACATGTACCTATCTAAGAATCTCTCAAATGCCTGAATATGTCAGCCTCCCTCACCATCCATGGCAAAGCATTCCAGGTACCCATCACTTGCTGTAAAAATTTAACCCTAAACTTTCCTCTCTTCACTTTGTACGGATGTCCTCTGGTGTTTGCTACTCATGCCCTGGGGAAAAAAAAAGATGCTGGCCCTAACCCTAACCCTAATATCCATCTCAGAATCAGAATTTATTATCATGAACAAGTCATGAAATTTGGTGCTTTGTGGCAGCATCACAGTATAAACATTTATATTGTAACCAACTTACTGTAGCTAGCTGCTACAAGCTATGGCTCTGCGGAGCCAATAGCACAGGAGAGTTTATAGCTGTATGCAGGTTAGCTCAGAAAGAACACGCAGTTCCCAGAAAGAACAACACGAACCCCAGTTGAGTGTCGTTAACACTGAACTTTATTGGGCTCACAGCCCTGCTTTTATTCTCAAGATCAGGGGCGTGGTCAAAGCCCCCCTCAGCCCTGATTGCCGCATTTGTGATCTGCTTTCCTTGATAGGCTAGTTAGGCTCCTTTAGTTGTGGCCAATTGGAGAGCAGCGCTGCAGGCCTCATGAGGCCTACTTGATCGTCGCATTTGTCCTTCATTTTGTGAGGCTCCCCGAGGGGGCTGCGAGGGGCCGCCACACTAAAAACATTACTATATATATAAAAAAACTATGAAAATGATGAAATTCTAACATCAAAATATTTACAGTTAAATCTGAACATCAGTGACCTAGCAATGATTTTAATAGAATTCCATCCTATATTTTTCAGCCTAAGTAGCTATTTTCTCCTGCCGTTCGACTTTCAGCCAACGTCATATTCCAGAAATTTAAAACAAAGCTGCAGATGCTGCAAATCTGAAATAAAGGCAGATCATGCTGGAAACAGCTCGAACATCATGTGGTATCAGTGGAAGGAACAACAGGCTCCTTGTTTCAGGTTGAAGACAAGTGTTAGCTCCGTTTCTCTTACCACAGATGATACCTGATCTGTTGTGCCTTTCCAGAACCTTATATATTAATGTATAAAATCAGCAATTTTACAGATTAATGGATTAATATGCAATTGAGAAGTAAGTTATTTCCACCAGCAGGAGAGTGAATAATCAAAATGAGAAAATCAAATTATCCAAGAGTTAATTTAAAAAAAAAACACGTCTTTGCAAAAAGGATGAAGGCAAGGAAGAAAATTCTCCTTGAAAGGCTCAACATGTTGAGTCAATCGATAGTTTTAGGATTTTCGAAACAGAACACTACAGCACAGTACAGGTCCATTGGCCCTCGATGTTATGCCAACCTATATATTCCTATCAAAAAAAACTACACCTTTTGTACCTTGTATCCCTCTATTTTTCTTCCATCCATATGCTTTGGATTAACTTGCAAAGAATGCAAATTAAAACAGCATAAAACTCTCTGAGCTCTACACTGCTGCATTAGCCTGCATTTTTAAAAATCACTTCCCACAGGATGGTACCAGTTGAAGAAGCTTAAGCTATGGTCTTAAGGGGGGTACACCTGATCCATACTTCTGGTGAATGTCAATGAAAACCATGAAAAAAAGGCAATGGATACTAGAAATCCAGATGTAGGTCATGAGACTAGATGGAATCATAGTTCAGCACAGACGAGAATGGCTGAAGGACCTGATTTGCTGTCCTGTAATGTTCTATGCTTCTTGGTCAGAATCAAGCGCAGAAACTGCTGCTGTTCCCAGTATTTTTTTAAATTGTTGCTATTTATTTATTTATTTTTATTTCTGCAACATCTTCCTGATAAATCTTTGTGGTATTATCAGACTAAAGACTATTTGTTAATGGAATTGCTTTGTCAATTAATACAGCCGTATGTACAATTTTATCAGTTTATCTCAAAAATTAAGAATTAAGAATTGAGCTAAATCCGTGAGAGGACTCCTTAAAATATGGAACATGGATCCAAAGGCAAAATTCTGATTAAAAAGAAAATAATAAAGGGGAAATAAAAGGAAATGATGCTGATGTTCAGTGGGTCAGGGCGGTGCCAATGGAGAGAACCAGAATTAATGATTCTATAGTCAGGGAAATACTTTAATTTATCATTAAGAAAGAAATAGCAAGACATCTGGATAGAAATTGTTCCATCAGGCAGATGCCATGTGGATTTTGGAAGCGCAGGTCATATTCTAGAAATTTATTAGAACTACTGAAGAATATATTGAGTGCAGTGGATGGAGGGGAACAGGTGGATGTTGTGTGCTTGGATACTTCTGAACTACATTGCTAGAAGGCGTGTAATAAGATGCCACATGAAAGACTTTGAAATTACAATATACCAAGCTTCTGCTTTCCCCACATTGTGGGGGACGTCATAATCTGTGCCCAAGTGATCAGGCTGAAGGCAATGGCAGCTCTCCCTGTGCTGTTTCACTGCGCCAGTTCAACCGACATCATATTGGAAAAGAATGAGAAACTGATCAAGATTGGGCAAGATAAATAAATAAACCGTTTCTCAGGACATACTGAGGTCCACACCAAACCTATTTCCAACATCAAGTGAAGGTGATCAAAAAGGAAGAGAATGAGTAAATAGTTACCAGCAGATTTTTTAAAAAACTGTTGACATATACCACTGTAGCAGCCCAATTTACAGCCCAGTAACCTACAACCCAGTACAATTTTCAAGGGTGGGAGAAAACTGGAGCCCGCAGAGAAAACTCATGCAGACACGGAAAAAATGTACAAACTCCATACAGATTGATCTGGTCCCCATCGCTGGTGCTGTAAAAGTGTTGCGCTAACCACTATGCCAACCTTGCCACCCGGAGAGTGAAGTCAGATAGGGATAGAAGTGTTGAACCTTTTATCAAAATGCAGTGGCATTTGTACTCAGAGTGTGAGAGCAAAGTATGAGTGGCACACAATCAAAACACAGTAAAATTTGTGCCAATAGCTTGATAATGAAGGCAGTTGGATCAAAACTCGGTCAGAACAGAGTGATATCTTTTATCCTGGTTTAGCAGGTAATGATGATGAATAGATTATCAGAACACAGCGAGATTTCTGTCATGGATTCTGCAGTAAGAGAAAATGGATAGATGCACCATTAGAATGCAGTGAGAACTGTGTCTGGAAATTAGCTCATCTTTCCGCAATAATTTTCAGATCTGTTTGGTTTGTGCTCTTACCATTCTTCCCTCCATGCGTCCCTGCTTTTTTTCATACGTTTGCTGCTCATTTTCATTTTTCCGCTGTTATTTATCCATCTGTTTAGCCATTTCCTCAATGCTTTGATTCATTTTCAGTGATCCCAGAAGCTGTGAACTGTTCACCTCAGTCTACCCACTCTTCACTTGACCATCCTCATCGAAACATTTTACTTTGGGGGTCAGTTATAAATGGTGCCACATATAATATGGAGACACTGCCGATGCTGGGATCTGGAGTGTAAATATAAAGAAATCTGCTGCAGGAATGAGGAGGGAAAGGGAATGGTTGATGTTTGAAGTTGAGACCCTTCATCAAACTGATCAAGGAGAGGGGAGATAGCCGGCAAAAGGAGGAGAGGGTGGGAAGTGAATGGCAGGAGCCAGGAAGAGATTGGTGAACCAGGAAGAGATGAAGAATGATGGAACCTGGGTGGGTGGGAAAAGGGTGGGAGAGTGGAGTTGTGAGCTGGAATCAATATTATACAGTATTATTTCTCTTGACAGTGAAGTTTGTTCTCTTTGTTATGAATTATCCAACCCCTGTTAGTTCTAACACAGGAACAGCAATGAAAGATTTGCCAAACAGTGGTAAATTCAAAATAATAGTTCTTATAAACTATTAAACCACATCACAGTTCTCACTGAGCACTAAACTTACTTAACTGTAAGTTTAAAACCTGCTATGTATGAATGCAATTATATAAATGTGTGTGTGTGTTGAAGTCCAAACTATTTCAGTTTAAACTTGAGTCTGAAAAATTATTTTTATGTTCCAGTATTTTAAAGTCTGGTTGAACTTGAGGATTGATTAAATTGTAGTTCAGAAGTGATTATGAAACATCACGTTCTTTAATATTGTTGCTTAAAGCAGTCAACTTACAAATCTTGTTGAGTTATTTTCCCAGGAAGAAATTTCTTCTTAAACTCTCACATTGGTTTTCTTCAGCTCCCTCTTAGCTTAAGAGTTCTGGAGTTCTTATCCATGACAAGGTTGTCTTCTAATAACAAAAAAGAGACAGCCAGAAGTGGTCTGTCTTACTTTAAAGCCATTTCGAAAAGTACCTCCTCCTTCCCCAAAGAATACTGTCAACCTTCTTTCCTTCGGGTTTCTGTTTCTTGTGGGTGTCTGGGCTGCAGGTTTCTGCTTTCAGATATATAAACTTTTAAACTCATATGAAATGATATCACCGATGAGGTCAGTCTTAATTCTTAGAAAACATGTGATCAGTTATTGGAATTTTAAACAGTTGCCAACCCGTTTCTTGTAAACCATGTGATCTTCATACCTCTGTCTTGCAGATGACGCGATTCTGAAAGATTGCCTCACTTCTAGTTCAAAGGCTTAAGTATATCACTCACATGGCTCTGAATTTCATTTCTCTTGTTCAAGAGGCCTTAAGTGGTTTAGTTTTAAAACTGATGGCTTCCATTAGCTGTGTCTTTCTAGATGCTGCGACTCCAAACGGACACTTTGCCCTGACTGCAGTGATGCCTTTGCAAACATGCTGTGACCTCTATGTAACCCTGTTCCAAACCCATTACACTACTTCAGATATGTTTATAAGAAATATTGCTTTTCCTAAATATTACTATTAACACAGATACATTACATCATTTAAACCTTCTAAACAAATCTTTTTAAAGTTAATTTTAAACCAAATCCTCTAACTTCTTTATTTGGTATTGTTGGAGAGAGTGACATAATATTAATGATATCTGACCTAGATGTATTAGCTTTAATTTCTCTTATGGCCAGGTGGGTGGTATTGCTCAGATGGAGGGACGTACCCCACCTAGTCATGCTCAATGGCTACGTGATGTCATGTCATGTTTAAACTTAGAAAAGATTAGGTGTTCAATTTCTGATTTGACAGTAAATTTTTAAACTCAGTGGAAACCCTTTTTGAATTACTTTCATAATCTTTGATTTGTTATGAAGGTGGAATTATTGACGAATGAGGTAATTTATCTCTGATAAGAATTCTGTCTTTTTTTTTTAGCTGAACAACTTCTTTCTTGGTAGTGAGCTAAGCTTTCCCTATTTGTTATAATAAGATAATATAATATCAACACAATATAATCCGTTTGATAAAAATGAGGAGAACCTTGGATTAAATGATAAAATTTAAGAGTCATGTATCTTTTTGCATGTAAAATTTCAATGTTGAACAGAAAGAACGAACTCACTAAACAATCAGGCAATTGTCTTCCTGTCTAACATCGAATAAATCATATCACTACAGTCGCAAAAGTTCAGTAATTGGTGGTATCTATTATAGTTTAATTTAATTAGTAAATGGCAAAAAGATGCTGTGATTGACACTTCATGCAGTACTTACATTTGGTAGGAAAATGTTATTACAGTAACTTGGAGAGCTCTATAACAGGAATCCTTTCAAGGAAAGATGATGGCAATTCATTTAATTGAAAAGGATGATCAAAATCCTAATTTACATTTAAGCTATTAAGCAAATGACCTTTTCATTCTCTTCCCCACTGTATCAGTTAAATATAGCTCAATAATTATCCACGGTGAACATCCCTGTTGCTCAATGCTAATTGGTTTACGAATATATGATGAAGCTTCTATATTGAAAATCCCAGCATGTCAATCCTGTGCAGCACAAAGACTGAAATGAAGGTGGCACTCATTGAATAAGATATTTAACTAAGGTTCTGTCTTTTATCCCAGATGAATATAAATGAGCCAGTGGCTCTATTTCGAAGAAAAACAAAGTGAGATGTTGATCAATGTTTTCCCCTCCACCAGTAAATTATTTGTCACATTCTATGTAGTATGAAGGTGAGAAGGGTTCTTCTGCGAGCTGTCTGCCAGTTATCCCAGCATTTATTCAGCCCTGGAATGAGCGCAATTTATAAGGCTGTACAGTTTACAGAATACATAGAGTTCAAATGAAAAGAAAGATCAATTGGCATCCAGCCATGTCAGCGTATAATAGCACTGTTGTTCATTCAGGAGTGGGGAAGAAACTGTCTTCAAATTTCAGATTTCAGATTCCAGATTTATTGTCAGAGTACACACATGACATCACATACAACCATCAGATTCCCTTTTTCCTGTGGGCACAACAGAATTACCACTAATTGGCACTACAAAAATAAACTGTACACAGCATAGGCATGTAAATAAAGAAATGTAAACAGAAACAAATGTAAACAAACTGACTGCAATACAGAGGGAATAAAAAATAAAATCAATAAAGCGAGCAACAGTCTCTACATGAGTCACTGATTGAGTTTTTCATTGACGATTCTGATGGTGGAGGGTTGCAGTTGTTTCTGAACCTGGTGGTGTGAGTCTTGTGGAACCAATACTATTTTTTCCTGATGGCAGTGGTGAGAACAGAACATGTGCTGTGTGGTGTGGGTCTTTGACGATTGCTGCTGCCCTCCGATGACAGCATTTCCTGTAGATGTACTCGGTTGTGGGGAGGGTTTTGCCTGTGATGTCCTGGACTGTGTCTACTACCTTTTGGAGGGCTTTATGCTCAGGGGTATTGGTGTCCCCATAACAGACCTTGATGCAGCCAGTCAGCACACTTTCCACCACACATCTGTAAAAATTTGCCAAGGTTTCTGGGGTAATACCAAACCTCTGCAAACTCCTGAGGAAGTATAGGCATTGACGTGGTTTCTTTGTGATGCCCTTGGCGTGTTGAGTCCAGGAGTTTGTAACTCCCAAGAGTCCAAATTTGCTCATCCTCTCCAACTCTGGTCCCCCAGTGATCACTGGATTGTATACTCCGACTTACATTTCCTGAAGTCAGCAATTATCTCTTTAGTTTTGGTGACGTTGGGTGTAAGGTTTTTTTTAATACTTTATTTATAAAATTTGACCACAATATAATTACATTACATTCAATGGTAAATTATTTCAAACAAAATCTTTACATGTGGTCATCCTCCTCAACCCACCCCAGATCTTCTCCACCCCATCCCTAAAAAAGAAAAAAAAGAAAATAAAAAGAAAAAAAAATTGGAGAATGTCAAGAAGATAAAGCATTTATACAGAAAAAATCTATTGGAGTTTACCAAGCAGTGAGGTCTTCAGAGAGTCAATTGTACAGGCAAACCAAAAATTTGTAAATATGGGCTCTCGTGTGCACCATTCCCCCAAGTTTTCAATCTCCAACCTGATCGCTGACACATCCACATCATTTATACAACCCACTACTGTGCTATTATTGGCAAATTTGTGGATGAGGTTATTGTCATATCGAACTACACAGTCGTAGGTGTAAAGTGAGCAGAGCAGGGGGCTTAGATGGAGATTGTGGAGGAGAAGTTGTTACCAATCTTCACTGATTGTGGACTGGAGGTGAGGAGATCCATGATCCAAATACACAGTAGGGTGATAACTCCCAGGTTTTGGAGCTTGCTGATCAGTTGTGAGGGGATGATGGTGTTAAATATTGAAATGTAGCCGATAAAGTGCATCCTGATATATGGCTTTGTCCAGCAACAACAGAAGATACAATTCAAAAGGGTTAAATTTTAACTCTACATTTATTAATGACTATTAACAATATAACGTCTTAAACCAATTAACCCCAGTATAAGTATCTACAACAAATATACAGATATCATATCTTTATAAACAGTGTGTATGTAAAAATAACCCAGAACATTACAATGTGTGCCCAATATTCAAAATGAGAAAATTCCCAACAAAATACCCAAGTCAGTTAGTCAAATAAGTCAGTCCAAAAACACAGTCCACAGAATTCAATCTCAAAGCTTGATGTCCAAATTTAGTTCTTTAAATGAATAACAAGAGGACATCGTATTGAATGTTGGAGAGAGAAATGGCTGATGTTGAGTTGCCATAAGCTTGTGAATTCTTTTTCAAGGCTTCCTGAGATGACTTTCCTTGGTTTTCTCAAATTGTGGTGTTTAACCCATTATTAACCTATGAGGCCCTCCAGTTGGTCTCCACTGCTCCAACTGCAGTTCTGCTCCTCCAACTGCCATTCCAACTATCTTTCTGAACATTCCATTCTCTCTCTGTCTTCACAGCTCGACCCAACTGCTCCACAAGTCACACAGGGTTCCCAGCAGCATCCATCCTTGATGATGACAGTCCACAGTCCAAAAGGTCAGTCCATGGTCCATTACAACAGCCAGTGAGATGGGATCCACCATGGACCTCTTTCTACAATAGGTGAACTGAAAGGGATCCATGTCAGAATCAGAATCAGAATTTATTGTCAAGAACAAGTCATGAAATTCAGTGTTTTGCATCAGGATCATAGTGCAAACCATCTTACAACAATAAATATATAAGAATAAATTAATAAAAATAATAGTGAACGAAAAGTAAGTCAGAATCTTTGGTTCATGATTATTCAGGAATTTGGTGGCAGCAGGGAAGAGTACTCATCTTGAGGCTCCTATACCTTTTTCCCGACGATAACAAGTGAAGAGGGCATGGCCTGGGTGGTGGGGGTCTTTGAAGATAGAGGCTGCTTTTCTTAAGACACCGCCTCATGTAGATGTACTCGATGGAGTGAAGTCTGGTGCCTGTGATGTTGCAGGCCAAGTTAACAAATGGATTTTTCTTGCCCTGAGATTTGACGCCTGTGTACTAGACAATGATGCAACCAGCTAGAATGCTCTCCACAGTACACCTATAGAAGATTTTGAGAGCCTTCAGTGTCACTTCAAAAACTTCACAAAGTGTACCCACTGACAAGTCTTCTTCATGATTGCCTCAACATTGAGGCTCCATGTCACTACTCAGACAGGAGATGATATACTTCATCACCAGCCTTTCAAAACACTTCGTTACTGTTGATATGAGTGATCTTACCTGATCACTTACATGCTACTGATGACAGGATTTTGGCTGATCCCAAATTGCCCTCCATGATTCTGCAATACGCTCCAGCAATGCTATATCCCTCCCAAAATTAATGCGATCTGAGTGCCATCAACAAACAGCAAGGAACTTGTTATTCAGTTGCCCATTGGGTTACTTTCAGCCAAGGCTTCTAAGAGAAGATTCGATTCATCGAAACAAACCTAACCTCAGATAGCAGAATGAAGTCTTCAAGATTACAAAATATTAGCGTCTAAGTACTGTTAGGTAAGCAGTCTAACAGGAAAAATAGGAATGGCAAGATAGGAATTCTTTCAGTTATTTTAAAATTACATCGTCCCAGGCTAGGAACTAATATGACTGCAGTTGTCATTGAGTGAACGCTCAAGGAAATTGAAATGCTTTTGCTGAATTGCATTTTTGATAAGTCCAAAGTGCAGGATTTTTTTCCTTTGTTTTCTCAGAATGTGAGACAGGGTTTGCCTGTTCAATTTTAACTGCTTTTCAGAAAGGAGTTTCCACCTTGAACCACTGCTATCCCTTGCTGTGTTAAGAAACGCTAACAGTGCTGGTCCCGACTGTTGGCAGGTGACAGCGCAGAATAGAAGAAATATTTCTTTATTTTTTTTAGTTTATTCACAGAATGTGGATATCATGGATAAAGCCAGTACTCACTGTCTTTTCTTATTTATCCTTTTGTAGCTGTGCGCCTCGAAAGACAGACACACACACACGCACACGCACGCACACACACACACACACACACACACACACACACACACACACACACACACACACACACACACACACACACACACACACACACACGGTGTACTCAGGTTAAGCTCTGTGTTTTATTGGGGGTTCAGGCCCGACTATTATACCTCTCATGTTCACGCCATTTCCCCCTTTATACTGACGCAACAACCCGCATAACAAAAGCGGGTTTCCCGCATGCGTGTACCCTCTTGCATGACAATACCTTCTGTTGGCTGCGCAGTGGGCCCAGTGCCATTTTGGGGTTGCTGGGCCTTCAGCTGCCCTTGCCGTTCATCTGCCAGTTCGCTTGCTAAGGCCAGTGCCACTGTATGGTCTGCTGGCTTTTAGTTGTGCCCGTCGCTTAGAGTGCTGGCCTGATCACTGCGGTGGTGGGTCGCCAAATGACCCCACCCCCACAGAACCGGCAGTATTGTCCTTGGTGTCCGAAGGCAGTGCCTCTGTAGGTTTCTGTGGCCTGCCTCTTTTGTGTGGTGCTGGCGTCTTGACTGGACGCACTAGATCCAGGTGTGCCGGTTTCAGCCTGTCCATGGTGGAAACCTCTGTCTTGCCTGAACCTCCAGCTCAAATATGGCTCCATTGTTATGGATGACCTGAAATGGACCCTCATATAGCTCTGGAATGGTGGACAGTGTGGACCCCTGCAAATGAAAACATACTCACAATCTTGTAGACCTTTGGGTATGTTGGTTCTCGCATGTCCATGCCTGGGAGGTGGAGTCGGAGCCAGGTTGCCGACTCTTGTCCTCAGTTAGCAGAGGAGAGCTGCCGCATCATCCTGTTGTTTGCTCGTTGATGGTACGAATTCCCTCGGGACCACCAGTGGAAATAAAGAGGTGTTGCGGTCCTCTTTGGGTGCCATGCAAATACCCAACAGTAGCTTGTCTACCCAGTCAGGTCCTTGGAGTCTGGTCATGAGAGCAGCCTTGAAGTACCTGTGGAAGTGCTCCACCAGCCCGTTTAACTGTGGGTGGTAGGCCATTGTATGGTGCAGCAGGGAACCCCACAGGCTGGTGAGGTTGGACCACAGGCTAGAGGTGAACTGAGCCCCTCTGTCCGATGTGATGTGGGATGGTAACCTGAAATGTGCCACCCAGGAGGAAATGAGAGTCCTGGCAAACAAGATTGTGGATGTGTCTGCCAGTGGGATGCCTTCTGACCACCTGGTAAAATGGTCGACCATCATGAACAGGTACTAGCACCCCTGGGATACTGGTAGGGGTCCTACTATGTCCACATGGATGTGGTCAACTTTCGTTCCACGGGCTTGAAGTGCTGCACCTTGGCTGTTTGACCTGCTGACTTGTTTCCACAAACCAAGTCACATGCATTTGCTGGCCACCAGCTGGACCATGGTCCTGATGTATGGGTGAGCCAGCCCGTGGATGGAGTCGAAAACCTGTCAACTCCAAGCTGCCGGGACGATGGGTCTGACCTGACCAGTAGCCAGGTCATACAGGAGGGTGGTGTTACCTCTTCCGACTGGGATGTCTTGGAGCTGCAGTCCCAATATGACTGTCCTGTACTGGTGCATCTCCTTGTTGTCTTGTTGCCCCTCTGCAAGTGCCTCCAATTCACTCTCTTTAATAGCATGTGGATACTTTGTCTGGACTGTGCGTCGGACAATATGTCGACCTTGCCGGAGACGTACCTTACATCTGTGGTATACTCCAAGATGTAAGACAGGTGTTGTTCCTGGTGAGCTGACAAGGGGTCCAAGATCTTGGCCAAGGCAAAGGTCAGTGGCTTGTGGCTTGTGAAGGCTCTCGAGGAAGTACCTGAAGCGATGGATGGCCAAGTACCAATGCCAGTAGCTCCCTGTCAAAGGCGCTGTACTTCAGTTCTGGAGGCCGCATATGTTTGCTGAAGAAAGCCAGTGGCTGCTAACTCCTTTCGATCTGCTGCTCCAGAACTCCGCCGATCTCCGTTCCTGAGGCATTCACCATCAGGGTTTTTGGAGCATCTGCCCTGGGGTGTGACAAAGAGCAGTGCTTGCCAAGGCTTCCTTTGCCTTCATGAAGGCCTCCGCTGACTCCTCATCCCATGTGATGTCCTTCATCCTGCCCGCCATCTGGGCGAACAAGGGTTGCATGATCCGGGCAGCTAAGAGGATGAACCTATGGTAGAAGTCGATCATCTCCAAAAGTTCCTGTAGCCCCCTGGTCGTGTTGGGCCTATGAAACTTCCGGATAGCCTCCACCTTGCTGGATACTGGTGTGGCCTCTTCCTTGGTTATCCTATGGCCCAGCAAGTCAATAGCCTCCAACCCAAACTGGAACTTGGCTGGGTTGATTGTCAGTCTTAATTCGCTCAGCTGGGTGTAGAGGTTGTGGAGGTGCATCAAGTGTTCTTGCCGATCGCTGCTCACTGCGAGGATGTCAACTAAGTAGATGAAGATGCCATAAAGGTCTCGGCTCATTGTGTCCATTAGCTGCTGGTAGGTCTGTGCAGCGTTCTTCAACCTGGACAGCCTTCACAGGAATTGAAACAAGCCGAACAGTGTGATCATGGTGATCTTGGGGATATCATTGTGGTGGACCAGGATCTAATTATATCCCTGCAGAAGTTCCCCTTTGGAAAAGATCTTTGCCCCATGCAGGTTAGCATCCCGGATGTGCGGTACAGGGTACTGATCCACTGTTATGGCCTTGTTGAATCGGCAGTAGTCACTCATGTTCTCCAACCCCCAGTGGCCTTGGGCACCATATGCAGCAGAGAAGCCCATTGGCTATCCGACCACCATGTAATGCTGAGCTCTTCAAGTTTCTTGAATTCTTCCTTCACCAGTTGGAGCTTCTCCAGGGGAAGGCATCTTACTTGACATGGAGCGGCAAGCTGGGTAAGGATATTGTGATGTACCGGGGCATCTCTATGGTGAACTGAGGGGTGAAGCACTCCTAGGAACTCAGCCAGGACCTTGGTGTATTCGTCTGTGGATCGCTCCACGATGTCCAGGTTTGGTGCTGGAAGCTTGGTGTCCTTGAGGAGGAAGGTTTGGAAAGTCTTTGTGTGGACCAGCCTCCAGCCCTTAAGGTCCATGAGCAGGCAATGGGCGCGCAGGAAGTCTGCCCTTAGGTGCTGCTATTCCACTGCGGCCAGTGTGAAGACGCATGAGAAAAGGTTGTCTTCCAACTGCAGTTGGATATTGCAGGTACCATAGGTCCGGATGATGTTGTTGTTGCCAGGTCTCAACATGAGGTCTGACTGTCTGTTCCTCGTGTCCTATCCTAACAGGGACAGGATATTGACCTCTGCTCCTGCGTCCACAAGGAATCGCCATCCAGACTGACAGTCCCACATGTAGAGGAGACTATCTTGATGGCTAGCTGTCATGGCCAACAGTGGCAGCTGATTCTGGTATTTCCCTGGAATGTGCATGGCTGCCTGCACTGGCTGGCTCCGGAACCCCATTGTTGGTGGTTAAAACACCACTGGTCATTCAGATCACCTTCTCTATGTGGCTACTGGTCCTTCAGAACAGATCTGGCTGCAGGGTTTAGCGACAAACCCCATGGATGCCGAGCACTCTCTTTTCTGTTTCCACAGGACGTCCGCTGATGCTATGACTTTCTGGGGATCGCTGAAGTCGGTGTCTGGCAGGAGCAGTTGGAAGTCCTCAGGCAGTTGCTCCAGGAATGCCTGCTCAAACATGATGTAGGGTTCGTGTTTACACAGGAGGGCCAGCATCTCATTCATGAGGACCGACGGGAGTTTGTCCACTAGGCCATCCAGGTGGAGCAGATGTGCCCCTCTCTCATGCCGTGAAAGCCCAAAGGTCTTGATTAGCAAGTCCTTGCAGGCAGTGTATACATGTTCTGCTGGTGGCTTTTGGATGAAATGGGCCTTCTGTGTCCTGGCCCAGGGCCTACACAACATGGTAGTACCGGGTGGACTCTGCTGTGATCTGCCAGGTCAGAAATTGTGCCTCAGCCTTGTCAAACCACATGCATGGCTGATTTGTCCAGAAGGTCGACAGCTTGAGGGTGACTGCATGGACTGCTAATGGTTCACTTATCGTTGAGTTTCAGGATCTCCAATTGTAGCATCAGACCCAATTTTTATACCTCTCGCGTTCCTGCCATTTCCCCCTTTTTCTGACGTAATGACTCGCATCACAAAAGTGGGTTTCCTGCACGTGGGTACCCTCTTACATGACAATCCCTTCTTCCCCACGCACTGCCCCTGCCTGTTGGCTGTGCGTTTGGGGCCAGCACTATTTTGGGGTCACTGGCCCTTAAGCTGCGCTTGCCGTTCATCCGCTGGTTCGCTTGCTAGGGTCAGTGCCGCTGTGTGGTATGCTGGCTTTTAACTGAGCCTGCCGCTCGGAGTGCCAGCCTGATCGCCGCAGTGGCGGGCTGCCACACTTTGAACTAAATAATTTAATAAATGATTCCAAAGAACAATTAAAAGTCATAATTCTACATGACCAGAGTTACATACCGTCGAGATTGGATAAGAGTGGCAGATCTTATTCCTTAAAGAATAGAAATTAACCAATTTTTGGGGTGTGTCCTGCGGTGCTGGAGTTTCCCTTACTCAATTCATCTCTTTACTTAAATTTCAAATGCATGAATGATTGAAAATAAATTACCAATCTGCTAAGGCAGCTTTGGGTGACTCGACCTTTGATCTCCTAAGACACTTCCAAGAGCTCGAAGGAACGTCCTCCACTTGTTTGGATGCAGATCCAATAACTCTTGGGAAAATCATTACCATCCATGGCAATGCAGCACATATGACTGCTGACCCAGACATTCATACGCTACACTGCCAGTGCACCACAACTAATGTTCTTTTCAAAGTCAGGTCAAGTCAATAGACAATAGACAATAGGAGCTGGAGTAGGCCCTTCGGCCCGTCGAGCCAGCACTGCCATTTTACAGATCATGGCTGATCACTACCATCAGTACCCCTTTCCAGCCTTATCCCCATAACCCTTAACTCCTTTGCCCACTAGAGTCTTATCTAACTCTCTTTTGAACATAATCAGCGAATCTGCCTCTACCACCCTCTCTGGCAGAGCATTCCACAGATTCACACTTCTCTGGGTCAAAAAATGTTTTTCATCTCCGTCCTAAAGGGCCTACCCTGTATTCTTAAACTATGCCCTCTAGTCCTTGTCTCCCCCATCACTGGGAACAAGTAATCCGACTTCACCCTGTCTATCCCCTTGATAATTTTGTATACCTCAATCATGTCCCCCCTCATCCTTCTAAGCTCCATCGGATACAAGTCCAGTTTTTCTAGCCTTTCAGCATATGTCAACCCCGCCATCCCTGGAACTAACCTTGTAAATCTGCGCTGCACACCCTCTATAGCTAGTATGTCCTTCCTCAAAATTGGAGACCAGAACTGGACGCAATACTCCAGGTGGGGTCTCACCAGGGCCCTGTACAACTGCAGAAGGGCGTCTCTGTTCCTATACTCCAATCCCCTCTTTATGAAAGCCAACATGCCATTTGCCTTCACACCTTTCTGAACCTGCATGCTAGTCTTCAGTGACCAGTGAACAAGTACTCCCAGATCCATTTGCTCCTCCCCACTCCCTAGCTTGTCTCCATTTAAATAATACTCAGCTTTCCTATTATTGCCCCCAAAATGGATAACCTCACATTTGCTTACATTGAAAGTCATCTTCCATTCAGCAGCCCACTCCCCCAACCTGTCCAAGTCCCTCTACATTTTCGTGACATCCTCCTCACACCCCACACCGCCACCCAGTTTCGTGTCATCTGCAAATTTGCTCAAATTATTAATAATCCCCTCATCCAAATCATTTACATAAATTACAAACAACTGAGGACCCAATACCGATCCCTGCGGCACTCCACTCGTCACATCCTGCCATCCTGAAAAAGACCCGCTTACCCCAACCCTTTGTTTCCTATTTCTTAACCAATTTCCTATCCATGTCAGCACCTTACCTCCAATACCATGCTCCAAGATCTTGCCCACTAGTCTCCCGTGCGGTACCTTATCAAAGGCCTTCTGGAAGTCCAAATACACCACATCCACTGGCTCTCCCAAGTCCACCCTCTTTGTCACATCCTCGAAAAATTCCAGAAGGTTAGTCAAGCATGACTTACCCTTAAGGAATCCATGCTGACTAGCCCTTATACTATTATTTCTGCCTAAGTGTTCTGCTATTACTCCTTTTATGATAGACTCCAATATCTTCCTCACCACCGACGTCAGGCTAACCGGTCTATAATTTCCCGTTTACTCCCTCCCTCCCTTCTTAAAAATCGGCACCACATCAGCCACTCCCCCGAATCTATGGAACTTTGGAAAATGTCGACCAGTGCTTCCACAATTTCCATAGCAACTTCTTTAAGCACCCTGGGATGCAGCCCATCAGGCCCTGGGGATTTATCAGCCCTCAGTCCCAACAATTTACTCACAACCTCCTGTTTCTGGATCCGGATATCCCCAGGAAAGTTCCCCAAGTCTCTTGACACCACATGACCATTACCCCCTAACTGACCATAACCTATATCCTCCTTGGTGAAGACAGTTGCAAAGTATTTGTTAAATTCCTCAGCCAGCTCCTTGTTTCCGGTAATAATTTCACCCTTTTCCATTCTTAATGGACCAATTTTGGACCGAACCAATTTCTTCCTCTTCACATATTTAAAAAAGCTTTTGCTATCCTCCATTATATTATTTGCTAATTTCCTCTCGTACTTAATTTTCCCCTCTCTTATGACTTTCTTAGTTACCCTCTGATGCTCTTTGAAGGTTTCCCAATCCTCTAACTTCCCACTCCGCTTTGCTATCCTATACTTACTCCCTTTGGATTTGATATTACACTTGATTTCATTAGTTAGCCACGACTGCCATTTGCATCTCCTAGAGCCTTTCCTCCACTTTGGAATAAATTTGTCCTGAAACCTGTGAAAAATGTCCAAAAATACCTGCTATTTTTCCCCAGTTGTCCTCCCAGCTAGTGTATCTTTCCATTTTATTTTGGCTAGCTCCTCCCTCATAGCTGCATAATCCCATTTATTTAACTGCAGTACAGATGCTTCCGACTTCCTTTCTTTTTTCCTTTCTAATTGCAGCTCAAAAGCAACCATACCATGGTCACTATTCCCTAATGGCTCCCCTACATCGAGGTCACTTATTAACTCTGCGTCACTGCACAGCACCAAGTCCAGAATCGACTTCCCCCTGGTAGGTTCCTCCACTAGCTGCTCCAAGAAAATATCTCATAGACATTCAATAAACTCAGTCTCTTGTGCTCCTGCCCCCGTCTGATTATCCCAGTCCCCCACAACTACTGTATTGCTACCACTTTGACATGCCACTCTTAATTCCTGATTTATACTTCTACTGATATCTAAGCTACTTTTCGGAGGCCTGTAAATGACCCCCATTATGGTCCTCATGCCTTTACAATTTCTTAATTCTATCCAAATAGACTCTACCCCACCTGTTTCAATGTCTTTCCTTTCAAACGCCTGAATTTCATTTCTTATCAACAGAGCTACCCCACCTCCTCTTCCTAACTTTCTGTCTTTTCTATAGGACGTGTACCCTGGAACATTTATTTCCCACTCCTGCCCTTCCCGCAGCCATGTCTCCGTTACTCCGACAATATCATAACCTCCCATTGCCATTTGTGCCTCAAGCTCATCCATTTTATTCCTTACACTCCGTGCATTCATACACAATTCCTTTCTCCCTCCACCTTTGTTCTCGATGCACTTGCCCCTACTCTCCTATTCTTTTTAGTTCCCTTTTTCCTTATTGTTTCACCATCTAACGGAAACACCCCTATATACACTCTCCTATCTGCTTCCCTATCAGTCCTGTTCCCTTCCCCCTGCCAAATTAGTTTAAATCAAATCTGACAGCATTTTTAAACCTAACTGCCGGTATATTGGCCCCCATTGCATTCAGGTGTAAACCATCCCTCCTGTAGAGGTCTTGTCTTCCCCAGAAGAGATCCCAATGGTCAATGAACCTGAATCCCTGCACTCTGCACCATTCCTCCAGCCACACATTTAACCTCCTGATTTTATTATTTTTGCCCCACCCATGTACAGCACAGGTAGCAGCCCCGAGATTACAATCCTGGAGGTTCTGCTTCTTAACCTCCTTCCGAGCTCACGGTAGTCCCTCTTCAGGTTCTCCTCCTTCATCTTATCCACGTCATTTGTACCCACGTGTATTAGGACTTCTGGCCATTCACCTTCCCCCCCCAGGATACTCTGAACCCTATCCAAGATGTCTCGCACCCTGGCTCCTGGGAGGCAACACACCATACGGGAACACTTGTCTGAATCTTTTGTCTGTTCCCCTGACAACGGAGTCCCCAATGACCACCTTGTTCCCCTTCCTTCCTTTCCGCACCACCGGTTCCCTTGGTGCAACCTCTGGCAGGTTATTTTCCCCAACTACATCCAATACACTATATTTGTTGCTAAGAGCAGTAGCTACCGGAATGCTCACCACAGAGCTAGCAACTTTCTCCCCTCCCCTGACAGTAGTCCACTTACCTGTCCCCCCCAATCCAGGGGTAAGCACTTCCCTGATATTTATTGATATCCAATTGCATAAGTACAACCCAATGAAACAGCGTTCTCTTGTCTGACGACATACATCCAGATATAACACACTTACGAACAATACATACACAAGTCAAGTATTCAAGGTGTACCAAAAATAAATAAATATTGTTTCGTGAATATGAGAGTCTCGGATGGTTAGTGCGAGCTGTTCCTTTGGTTGGTCAGTATTCTCACTGCCCATGGGAACAAGCTGTTCCTCAGCCTGGAGGTGGTGGTTCTGATACCTCTGTATCTCTTTCCCAATGGGAGTAGCTGAAAGATGTGTGTTGGGTGGAAGGGGTCCTCAATGATTTTTCATGCTCTCTTCAGACAATGATCCCAGTGCATCTCGTTGACGGAGGGGGGGAGGGAGATTCCAATTATCCTCTCTGCCGCTCTCATGGTCTAGTTCAGTAGTTTTCAACCTTTTTCTTTCCACTCACACCACTTTAAGTAGTCTCTATGCCATCGGTGCTCTGTGATCAGTAAGGGATTGCTTAAGGTGGTGTGTGAGTGGAAAGGGAAGGTTGAGAATCACTGCTCTAGACCCAATTATTACCGAAATATTTTGCTTGACAAAAATTGTTATTGGCCCATTTTCTTTGGAGTTATGAAACTGTGTACAGAAGAAGTTAAATACATGGATTAAAACAGTGGTTTTCAAACTTTTTCTCCCCATCCACATATCAACATAAGCCATCCCTTACAGAGCACTTATGGCATAGGGACTACATAAAGTGGCATGTGAGTGGAAAGAAAATGGCTGAGAACCACTGGCCTAGTTGTTTGACATCCAACCTATTTACACACTCCTACTCTGACAGACACTCCCAGACCCAAGTCTTTCACCACCAAGAAGTCCGCATCAGTTCAAACACCTTCCCAAGAACAATTAGGGATTGACAAAAGAGTTGGCATTTCCAATAGCACCTGTGTCATTGTTCCCCCCCCAAAAAAAAACAAATTAATGGCAAGATTTAAAACCAAAACTAAGTCAAAACTGAGGAAAATTTATTTTCCCTTCTCTATTACTTCCTGGATTTGCAATATTCCATCTTGTGTGCAATTTGAGTGCTAATAATGGAGTTGATTCTATCGTCCAACCTGATTGATTATTTTGATCAGACAGCCATATTGATTGAAGAAATTCATCCTAAAATCAGCTTAAAATAAACAATTTACTCATTTATATTTATGTCCTTCCTCTCTGAATGAGAATAGTATAAATTGCATGTATATGCATCCCAGAACATTTTAAACCTTAAAAGCAATCCACAGTTATTAGATTATTTTTATGGTGAATGATGTCCACAAGTTTTACAACTCAACTGATGTCGACAGTCGACTGGCTACAAAATGAATAGTAAACCTATGTGGTCTAAATTTAGGTTTAAATAATCAACCGAAAAATATCTATTCAATTAGGGGTTGTTTTGTTACCTTCCTTTACATAGTAGGTCCTTTCAAACTGCCATGTAAAATGGAGTTAACTGGGCAATTTACCTGGTTAGCATCCCAGTTCCGTGGCAGTTAGAAAGCCTCTGACCCGGTCAACGCGTTGGCATCAAACCGAGTGCCTGACTACCTCAGAGGTAGCCAGGGAACCCAATTAAACTAACCTAGGTTGTGTCCACAGGCGATTTGAAACCAAAATGGCCAGCCCACTTATTCTGGTGATGTCACCGGGCAGCCAGCATCTGAACATCCAGCACTACTGTTACAGAGTATAGAGAGGTGTTTGGGAGATAAATTGGGAAAGGTTTGTTCGAGCAGGTCACACACAAACACTTTAAAACACAACTTTTTTGCAGGAGCTTTTGCAAGAGAGCTCAGACTCATGATGGACAGTTATTTGCAAAAGCCAACAAATGTAACAACAGGCAGTAGAAGCTTTGTCTGCAAAACAGAACAGGTCATATGATCTTTGCAGGCTGAGAGCAGAAAAAGACACTTTGCTCTGAGAGTTGGAGGGAGTGAGTGAGAGAGAGAGAGGAGAGACACAGACATCGGTTCCAGAGGGACAAGCTGGCAAGCTTTGGAAGACGGCCTGGTCAAAGGAGAGGACCGGCTGTCCAGTCTTTCCTTTGGAATAGGAGAAACAGAAAGAAACTCTGTGATGACCTGAAAGAAAGAGGTTATCATCTGGAGAACCCTGAAGGGGGAAAGTTTTGTCAGCAAGACACTGGAGTGGCTGATTAAAAAAGAATCAGTTGTGGGAACAAGAAAAACTTTCTCTCTGTTAAGCACCAAAACCTGGTGAACTTTATTAATGTTAACATCTGTGCACAGTATAAGCATTGCCTGCAACCAGTGAGATTGGACTGTGAACCAACAAACTTTGCTAAACTTACACACACGTGTGCATAGAATTAGAAGGGGGTTAAATGAGTCAATAGAGATAAGTTAAAGTTTGATTCTATTTTCATGTTCAAAAGTAATTAAAAGCAACTTTTGTTTAAGTAACCAATTTTCATGGTGAATATCTATTGCTGTTGGATTTTGGGGTCCTCTGGGCTCATAACAGTACAACCAGTAAGTACGTGACGTGTCATTGAGCGGCTGGGATCCCCTTTAAATTGATGGGTGGATGATTTAATGGGTATATCCCCTTGCAATTTTTAAAGATGCTTCCAGCACCTTTGCCCAAGTAATTGCACCCAGGACTCAGGAGGGCTACTCAGGTGCTGCAGTTTAATAAATCACCTGGATAAAAAGCAGAATGATGGGTCAATAAGTTTGCAGATGGTATGAAAGTTGGATAAGTTGTGGATGGAGCTGAAGGTTTTCGAAAAGGATGTAGACAGGATGTAAAGTTGGGCAGTAAAGTGGGACATAGAGTTCAATCTGGATAAGTGTGAGGTGATGCATTTTGGAAAGACAAACTAGAAGGCTCAGTACAGGGTTAATGGTCAGATACTTAAGATGAACAGAGGGACCTTGGGGATCAAATCTATACATCCCTCAAGGTCACCACACAGGTTGATATGATAGTTAAGAAGGCCTATGGGATGCTGGGCTTCATTATTAGGGGGATTGAGTTTAAGAGTAGAGAAGTCATGTTGCAACTCGACAAATCTCTGGTAAGACCACACTTAAAGTATTGTGGTCACCTCATTACAGGAAGGATGTGGAAGCTATGGAGAGGCGGCAGAGTAGATTTACCTGAATGTTACCTGGATTGGAATATAAGCCTTATGAGGCAAGGATAGAAGAGCTGGGACTTTTATCTTTGGAGCGTAGAAGGATAAGAGGAGGCTTAATAGGGTCTATGTGGGCTGCCAGTTGCTGTGTCTTGGGGCAGAAATAACAAACACCAGAGAATGTGTGTGCAAAGGGAATGGATCAAAGTTTAGGGGAGACATTGTGGGTAAGTATTTTCTGCAGTGAATTGCGGGTGCCTGGAATGCTTTGCCAGGGATAGTGGTGGAGGCTGAAATATGAGGGGCATTTAAGAGACTCTTATGCAGATAGCTGGAAGACCTAGCTGTATTATCCACCAGTTCCTTTATTCCTTCATATCTTTCAAACACATAATCTTACATTCTTAATATCTTAAGATAAGATATTATCTTACAATATCGAACACTCATTACCAATCCAAAGTGCATCACCTCATGCTTATCAAGATTATGTTCTATCCATTATTACTCTAACCAAATAATCAATATCAATTCAAATATATCCTCTTCATCAATTTCATGTCATCTGATCAATTACTTGTCATACATTAAGGCATAAAGGAGTGTTTTGGGACTGATCATGTGTCACACCAGTAGTCATGTGCTTCCGATCACCAAACAAACCCTTTGCCATTTCAACTACCTCCTATTACCCAGCTCAATTTTTGATCCCATTCACCATCTTCCCTTGGATCCTATGGGCTTCAACCCATGGGTGGCCAATCTTTTCATTTTAATCTTTTTAATTTAGATATATATAGCACGTTAACAGGCCATTTCAGCCCACAAATACATACTGGGCATGTAGATTAATTGGGTGGCATGGACTCATGGGCTGAAAAGACCTGTTACCATGCTGTATGTCTCAATTAAAAATTAAAAGGTTGGCCACTTCTATCTCCTATGAGGAACCTGGTCAAAGAGAAGTGGTTTGTTCTTTCTTCTGGTGTCACTTGGTTTCCATTACCCAACCTCATACACATTCAAGTTATCAGTCTTTCACCATTTTCAGTGATCGGGTGTGATTGACTTCATGAACTGATGATGCATTTCTACAAGGGTCACTAAGAACACCTTTGAGCCAATTGATAAACAGCTTGAAGCACCAACCTGATGAACCTCTGTCACCCTGGCAAACTCAATTCACATGTCTAGAATGTAAAGTGACGTCTCAGAAAGGAAATGTACGTGGGTGAGAACACGATCTGTCTGTTTCCACAATGTATGCACTCTTAGTTCATAATTCATGTGGAGGGCATTGAAAAAAACCTGGCCACGTATTTAGAACATAGAATATTGGACATGAACCCTTTGGCTCGTGAAGTTGTGCCAACCTATATAAAATAGGGTGGCATGGTTAACGAGGGTGGCATGGGTAGCATAGCAGTTAGTGCAACACTGTTACAGTGTCAGCATTTGGGATCAGGCTTCGAATCACATGCTGTCTGAAAGGAGTTTGTACGTACTCTAAGTGCCTGCATGGGTTTTCTCTGGGGCTCTGGTTTCACCCAACCGTTCAAAACGTACTGAAGGTTGAAGGCCATTTGGACGGCATGGGCTCGTGGGCAAAAAGGGCCTGTTACCATGCTGTAGGTCTAAATTTAAAAAGAATAAACTATTTCACTTTTAACCTCACAGCCCACGACCCTCTGTTTTTTTTCTATTTCACTGGCTCCATTTCCTGGTCAATGTACATTTGCAGGATTCCACGCATTAGTGCACCTGTCCATCGGAAACCATAGAGACAGGAACGAAAGATAACCCCACCTGCTCCCACTCCCCTTCCCCTGCCCCCCCCCAGAAGTTAACTTTCTTAACCATGCAGATTGCGAGCGATTGCAGCAAATTGTATTCTACTAGGTCAATTTCAACATCAGTGTGGCGGTCACTTTCCATTAATTGACCTTAGATTTGCTTTATGCATTTCAATGAAAGAAAAATGAAATTTGATCTCAGTGGAGCTGGCAATCTCTTACTTCATGATTAGGTTGCTTCAGGTTATTAGAACCTGTTGAATTAGAAGGATAACTAGCCAAGAGGTTTGCACTTTTTTTTGTTTACATACTTTTGTATATGTATCTTTCTTGAGTAAAGTTGTTTTGGACCACTGATAAGTAGAAATTTGACCTAGCCCACAGGAAAAAAAGAATCTCAGGGTTCTATGTGATGCCATGACAGTAAATCTGACCTTTGAACTTTGAATTTTGATCTTATATTTTCTTCCTCAATCAACCCAGATCAGGAGTGGCCAACCTTCTAATTTAAAATTTTTAATTTAGATTTACTGCACAGAAACAGGCCATTTCGGCCCATGTGTCTGTGGCGCCCAATTAACCTACACTCCTGGTAGGTACATGTGCCCTGAAATGGCCTGTTACCATGCTATATTTCTAAATTAAATTAAAAAGTTGGCCACCCGTGTCCTAGACGATTGTGTTGCAAAATATCCATCACGATTTAATACCATTTTGGATAAAGAAAATTTGAGACCAAATTTTAGAACTGAAATAATTAGACTAAATTTCTCTTGGTGTTGACAAAGCATATTCTTCCTTTTTTGGTTTCCATAGTATTTCCTCTTTCTAACAGGGAGTAAAATGTAAATATGCCAGATTGTCTGAGCTGTTGCCTGATGAAATTCCATTTTTTCCTGGGCATTGTAAGTGTCAGCTTCGGGTAAAATATCAGAATTCCTTTTCATTTCTGGGTTTGGTAATTAAAGATCAGATGGTCTATTTAATAAGTATTCTTTCTCAAAAACAGTTGATGTTTTGTTTTTCAGTGTCTGCTTATATGGCTTCTGGGGTAGGTTTGCATTTGTTTAATATAATGGTTCAACGAAAGCCATTAATGGACTGAACTCTTATGTCCTTTGATGAGTTGAAGCAGTTCTTCTTTATTTGTTGTTTTGGAAACTCAGACTTTTAAAAGTAAAGAAACAATTCTGACATTCAGCCGCAAGCTGCAGAGTATAGAATTTGCCTGAAGCAAATTCTCACACGTTGCCAACAGATGTTGACCAAAATAATCTGCTCACTGATGCCGGTTGGGAGATGAATTCTGGCAAGGATAGCAGAGATATCACACCTGCTCTCTGAAATAAGACCACAGATATCTTTTTTTTTAATTTAAGTTTTAATACCGATATAGGACTCAATTAATATAATAGCAATAATACATCGAATATAAAATAATAGAAAAACATTCATGAGCTCCGAAAAAATCAAATGGTGAGTCCCTCCTCTCCAGACAGGGAATAGAGGGAGATAAAAATAAAGAAAATAGAAAATAAAAAAGCAGGAGCAAGGTTCGACAACTCAGAGTCACATCATTTTAAAAGTATTACATTTCTAGTAAGGAGTGTACTATTTGACAAATATCAAAATAAATTATACAGTCTGGGCATTTAAGTAATCTAAATAAGGTTTCCAAATTTTAACGAACATACTATATTCCTAAGACTATAAGTGATCTTCTCAAGGGGAATACAACTTTGCACTTCCATGTTCCAACGATCATTGTGAAGTAGGGAATAGGATTTCCATGTTACCGTTATACACTTCCTGGCTATTGACAATACACTTTTAATAAATTTAGATTTACTTCTGGAGAAGTTAACTTTTATAACTGCCAAATGTCCAAGAAGAAACAATTCCAAGGACAACAAATATCTTTTAACATCCACCTGAGAGGTTAGATAGCCAGAGTTCAACACCTCTTTGGATAAATAACATTTCCAATTGGTTCCCCATCTGAACATGGAAGATTACAGCTCATTTCAGCTCCTTCAGCCCATGATGTTCTGCTGACTTACTCCACAACCATTGAAGGTTTCCCTATCTCACACCCATAACCCACTATTTTTCTTACATAGAAATATTTCCTGAGTCAGTGTGGATTTGTGCTTGACTCTCTGGAACTAAAATGAAGACAACAGCTCCCAAACGAGAGATCAAGCATGATATCCAATAAGTGAACCGGTACGGACTTGAAGGGCCGACATGGCCTATTTCCGTGCTGTAAATGGTTATATGGTTATATGGTTAAATCACGATGACCGTGTTGTGCTCAAGGTAATGACTCATATGTTGTACGTGCGACTAGGTTATTTATCCCTGGAAGTTTAAAAACTAATTCAACGCACTTCTTGTTATTATACAAGCATATGTTCCCTCCATTAACCCCATCTATACCTCTCACTGCTTTGGGAAAGTAACCAATATATTAAAGGACCCATCCCACCCTGGTCATCTTATTTCTCCCCTCTTTCTGTTAGGCAGTAGCTAGATTTAAAAAAAACATGGACCAACAGGAAAGAACATAAAATTATAAGAAATAGGAGCAGAAGTAGGTCATCCTGCTCTGCCAGTCAATAAGACGATGGTTCATCTGACGATAGGCTCATCTCCAGCTACCTGCATTTTTTCCCTTACTATTACAAAATACCATCCAGTCTTGTCTTAAATATAGTTACTGAGTTAGTTAAGTCTTCACTGCTTCCATGGGCAGAGAATTCCATAGATTCACCACTCTCTGGGAAAAGCAGCTCCTCTTCTCCAAACTAAATCTACCCTGAATTTTGGGGTTATTCCCCCGAGATCTCATCTCACCTAACAGTGGAAACAACTTACCTACCTTTATCTTATCTATGCCTTTCATAATTGTATATATTTTCTATAAGATCCTCTCTCATTCTTCTGAATTCCAGCAAATTCAATCTTCAATCTCTCCTCATAGGCTAACCACACCCCATCTCTGGAATCAATCTAGTGAACCTCCTCTGCAATGCCTCCACGGCCAGTATATCCTTCCTCAAGTAAGGAGACCAGAAAGGCATGCAATGTTCCAGATGCGGCCTCACCAGTATCCTGTTGCAGCATAGGACAGTGTTAATTTTCCTGTTGCTCTCAGATTCTCAAATGGATGTCTAATTTGTAAAATGAAGTCGCCCTTGCCCTGTTTTAGCTGTACTTGTTGTTATACCCTGCTCTTTGTAATATGAGACTCTGCACTATTTAATTTGTAGTAACATTACACTCTGCATTTTTGCTTTTATAACTGCCCAACCATATTGGATGGAAAACTTCCAAAAAATGTGAAGATGCCACACATTGGTTCTCTGCTTTAATGATGCTACTTATAAGATTGGCATGTAGATTGAAATCTGGAGCCTTGTACTCCTAACCCTACCCATCCCATCAAATTTTACTCCGAAACCAACAAGTAGAAGGGTAACTGGGTATGACTTGAGCAGTGGCCTCAACCATTTACACCAGGCAATTGGATACCTTACCACTCATAGAAGGGGTGGGGTAGGGGTGCCGGGGGGCGGGGGGGGGGGGCTGGAGATGATGAGGTCCTACAATCTCTCATTGCTGAAAAGGAAAGGAATTATTTCAAAAGAAATGGTCTTTCCTTATGCTCATCTAAACCATGATGAGTGGACATACGATCTTCATCTCCATAGGTGGCACAGTTAGTGTAGTGGTTAAGCAATGCTGTTACAGTGGCAGCGACCTAGGTTTGAATCCGGTGCTGTCTGTAAGGAGTTTGTACGCTCTCCCTATGGGTTTCCTCTGGACGCATAGGTTTCTTTCGAGTGCTCCACTCTCCTCCCACCAATTAAAAACGTACAGAGTTGTAGGTCATTTGGGTATAATGGGAAAACTTATATGCACAAAGTCAACTCTTCCTAGCGACGCCTCCAGAGGCAGGAATTCTCAGAGAAAGGTGAGGTGCAGAGCAAATTCCTGAAGTTATTGTAATGCCTGGAAAGTTACTGCTATGAGGCACGCTATCCAGGCTGATTTAGTTTCTCTGAAGCAAATGAGATGGAGGACAGAGTTGATTTGAGCTTTAGAGAGATCTTGAACTGCAAGAATCTTTTCCTTCAGCAGGGAAGAAAATAACTGGAAACATAGGCTTAATTTGAAGGTAGGGTTGGAAGGATATCGAGCAAAATTATTTTAAAGAAAAATGGAAATCTGCAGCTCACAAAGATGGGAGCTAGAAGGGGGGGGGGGGGGGTTGGTGCCGGCAGAAACTCTAATCATATTTGCTATGGACTTACATGAACTAAAACAACTGAGAAGCAGAATCAAAGATTATTTTTTGGTCATCAAGAGTCAACTGGCATAACTGTGCTTAAGTTTCTCAGATTCTTTCCTGGAGTCCTACACAATAGTGGACCGAGAACCAAACCATATTTTATCATATAAGTCAATGCCACAGTCCACTGGCAAGAAATATTTTCTCCTCTTTTATTCACAACCCCCACCCCCAACTTAGACGTTATAATACACCAGTTGTGGACCCAAAACAACATGAATTTTTTTATGCATTCCTGTTGCGACTGGCATTGCCGGCACAAATTGTCAGCTTGAGTGGCCTATGAACTGAGGAGATCATTAAGAGTCAACTATATCAGGGTAGATGGAGTCAACAATTGGTCAGGCCACATAAAGATAGATTTTATTTCCTAATGACATGAGTGAACCCAATGTTTTTTTTTAAACCACTATTGGTAGTTTTATGGTTACTATTTCTGAAATAACTCTTTAGCAATATTCAGATGTACTTAGCTACCTTTATCTAACTCACCCAGTTGCCAAAGAGAACAGTAAGCTCCTGTCTGTATCAGTGCTTGGAACATGGGCTACCAGCCCAGTAATTTAATATCCATACATCTCCAATAACAACTAATATTTATTCTGGGCACTTTCTAACTGATGGCTTTAACATTGAATTCTCTATTTTCTTCTAGCCCGCTCCCCGTTCTCCCTCTCTTCCACATCTCTTTATTTTCATTCCTCTACTTCTACACCCCTTCCCTCTCCATTCACCGAGCCATCCCCCTTCCTCCTGTTTGCTGGTGTGCATTCCCTCCCTTTTCATTCTGGTACCTCCACCAAAAATTGCAACAAGGAGCCATCTCATGAGGTACCTGTAGCGGCCCCATGAGGTGCCGGAACTGTCTCTTGGGGTGCCAGAGCAGTGTTCCAATGAGTTCCAAGAGTGCCACACCCCTGGGTACCACCTGCCTGTGGGTCTGTACTCCACCCTCCACCTCTCCATCCCCATCATTTTGTTTGGGCACCTCCCTACATTTTCCTCACACCTTGACGAAGTGCTCAAACCCATAATGTTAGTTATGTATCTTTATCTTTGCCATAATAAATAACATTGTTTGACCCGCTGAATTTCTCCACCATTGTGTTTTAACACTTCCAATGACCTTCCTTTGCAGTCACAGAAAAAAAATCTTGTGGAATCTTAGGATCTAATTGTTTTATGCATGAGCGAGAAGCTGTTCATGGATCAGCATCTACATTAACAGTGAACAGGTTTGGAAAGCATGTTAACAAAATGAGGGCAAAAAGTCCATGTTTCAAAGGTTAATTATATTGATTGCTCTTGAATTATTGGGCAGTCATTCATCAAGGGAGCTCTGTTCACTGGGCCGTTGAACAGTTGTGATAAATACATGAGCATGGAACTAACATTAATCTAAACTTCAGTACGAAAGGTATTGAGGAAATAAGCGAGGAGAACATTTCATCCGTGACTGTGCAGGTAACCAGGTCACAAAGAAAGCAGCTGGAAGAATGAAGAGAGGTATAGTTTATCCAACCTGTATTTGTGGTACAGGTAATAAAATGACTCCAGTATGGACATAGCATTCCAATAAACTTTGCAATCTCAGATCAGTGAAATTCAAACCAATTGATTTCTGGCCTCAATGTACTGTTGTACTTATTGTTTTAATGGAATCAGCACTGGTAGGGAATATCAATGATTCTGGCTATAATCATCTTGCAAGTTTCTTTTAACCAGAACCTTGCAATGTCAGGTAAAATAAGAAAAGCTGCACAACATCGGCCATAAAGAGACTGCAATCAACTTAATTATACTTGGAATAGTCTTACAGTGATTCACCTGAAGGGAAATGCAATTTGTGATTTCTGCTCTTGCCCCAGTTATTATTTCTTCAGAGAAAAGTTGAAACATTAAATGCGGACTTAGAGAAAAAGACTTGCTGGCATTAGAGAGGGTTCAGAGAAGGGTAACAGGGGTAATACTTGGAATGAAAATTTTGGTATATGAGGAAAAATTGTCAGCACTTGGACTGCATTCATTGGTGTACAGAAGAATGGGGGGGTTTGGGGGGTTCATAGAGGCATTTCAAATGCTGAAAGGCCTGGACTGGGTAGATATGGCAAGGATGTTTCCCATGATAGAGGATTCTAGGACATGAATTCAGGATAAAAGGGTGTCAATTTAGAACAGAAGGTCGTGATTCTCTGCAACTTGTTGGCACAGGTGGGTGTGGAACAGCGATAATTAAAGCAGAGATTGACACGTATTTAATCAGTCAGGGCATCAAGTGTAATGGGGAAAAAGTTGGGGAGTGAGTAGATGCATCAGCTCATGATTACAATGGCAGAGCAGACGTAAGGGCCAATGGGCCTACTTCTGCCCCAAAATCTTGTGATCTTGTGAATGTGGAATGAGTAAGGAGCACGGGTGCAATTTATTCAATCCTATCTTGGAGGAGGAAGTAATCAAGAAAGATCGGAATTTCTGTGTTATCAATCAGGGTCCAGGAAGACGCTGGAAGTAATCTTGAGCTAAACCAGAAATAAGTTTGAATCAAACAAGCAGTAGCAGACGGGACTCAAGGCAGGATTAAAGAACTTAAAAGATTGGAACAGGAATAGTTCTTGTGGTCACTTGACCCTGCTCCCCCTGTTAATAAGATGGCTGATCCTGCATTGTCCATTTTGTCACCTGAGCTCATTAGTACCCATCGAACTGATAGCTAGGATTGGGCTGCAGTACCTTTGCCAGGCCAGCAACAGGTTTGTTCGAGAAAGGTAAACACTGGCCTCGCTCAGATACTCAAAATATGGCAAATGATTTCAGTCAGATAATCATTCTCCGAAACTTGAAGCCCTTGCCTTTCTAGTTTTGTCATAAAAACTATCCTTCTGCTCAATTTTGACCAGGCCCATCTTTTTGTCTATTTAACCAAATGCCAATTGCCCAAATTAGGTCTATAGTATAAAGTCTATGCCAAGCCTATTTAATTGCTATTTAATTACATTACCTTGAACATGCTGGGAGTAAGTTGTATTTGCAAATGCTTTGTCCAATTTACAATCTGATGGAATCAACCTTTCATGTCCTAAATGTCACCACCTGCAAACTTACTGATCCTACCTCTGCATTCATATTCAAGTTGATTCTGTAAGCAGAAAAAGTTCTAGATTGATCTGACTTCCAATCAGAAGAGCATCGCTCCACTACTATCTTCTACCTCCTATCATTAAACCAAATTTTTGATTCAATTGTCCAACTGTCCTTGAATTCAATACAACTTAACCTTCTGGACCAGTATATCATCCTGGGAGTGTTTGTCCAAAGTCTTTCTAAAGTCCATGTAGTGAATATACTGGACAATGAAGATGTTGCTTCCTGAACACTTTTGGGGTGCTTTTATACCAAAAGAAAAATGCCTTATTGTTTTCCTATCACATATCATTTTTTTTTAGCCATAATTGACTTTTGTGATTTCCTGTCTATTTCTAGCAATCAAAATTATGAAGCGCAACATTTTCTGCATTCACACTTGGTCTTCTTCTCTACTGATCTTGGTGCAGTCAATGACGAACCTGATGAAAGATTTCGCGAGGACGTTGTGATCAGTTGCATCGTGGCGACTGGAATCCATCAATGCTGGCTGACTACTGTTGAGCACATATGAAAATCTGAGGCAAAATTATTTAGTCCAGTTGAACTAATGCAATGTGTCAGCATTATTATGCAATTAAACATAGTAAATTTAATAAAAGTTAATTTAATGTTTCTCCAACTTTCTACATAATACAGCAAATCTGAAATGATCTTTGTGTTCAGCTTGAAGGTGTCCATCATATTTCCCATTTTTGTTCAGGAGCAAATCTTTTGGAAGAAAAAATATTGCCCATTGATATCTATAACCCTGATTTCATCATGCTTCTTGGTTAACTCTTCAAAAACCTCCATCACATTAGAACCATAGAACATTACAGCGCAGAAATAGGACGCTTCAGCCCTTCTAGTTTGTGTCAAAGGATTTTTTTTGGTCTAGTCCCACTGATCTGCACCCAGTCTATCACCCTCCATACCTCTCCCATCCATGTACCTGTCCAAATTCTTCTGAAATGTTTAAATTGAGCCCACATTCACCACTTCAGCTGGCAGCTCATTCCACACTCCCACCACTCTCCATGTGAAGAAGCCACCCCTCCTTCATGTTCATCTAAACTTTTCCCCTTTCACCATTAACCCATGTCCTCTGGTTTGTATCTCACCTACCCTCAGTGGAAAAAGCCTATCTAAACTTAATCTGTCTATCCTCCCCCCCCCACCCCCATAATTTTAAATACCTCTATCAAATCTCCTCTCATTCTTCTAAAGGAATACATTTCACCTGCATTTAGCCAAGCTATTTCAGATCAGCCCTTCCTTTACAAAATATTCATAAATGCTACCGCTTAGTAGGTAAATCAAAAATTTCCACTGAATTAGCAGGACTGAATTAGATCCCCCAGCATCGTTCAACATGCAGGACTAATGGAAGCTAGTAGTGGCAGCTGCATTGCAGGAGGAGAGGAGGGAGGAAAGGGAAGGAGAAGGATGCAGCCTAACATGTAAGAGGTCATAGATGGAAATAGTGGGAAGGTAGAAGAGAAAAAGTTATGAGGGAGGGGGTTATCTGTCTGAATGGAGAGGGAAAGGAAGTGGGGAGCTGGAATAAAGAAGACAGAGGGATAGGGAAAGAAAGAGACTTGCGGCGGGTGGGGGAGGTTAATGGAAATTGGAAAAATTTAAGTTAATGATGACTGGTTAGAGAGTGCCTGGATGAAATACAAAGCACTGATTTACTATCTTTCCTTAATTACCCCAGACAAGAAATTTTCATTTAGGACTTTACCGACATGGTCTGGTTGAACATGCAGTTTACTCTTAGGGGATTCATTCTTTCGTCTTGCTCTTGCACCTGACAAATTTATGGCATGACAACATCCTCCATAATCTTACCTGCCAAGTATATTTGGAGGCCTCATTTTGCCCCATTAATCTCTCCCTTAGTCCTCTCCTGCACCCACAATATTCCTCAGGCGATTTACTTGATTGTCATTCCCTGTGAAATGCTTCCTTTATTTTTCATTTGTCCAATTGCTCCTGCACCTTTTATGTCATCATTCACGGAATGTGAATGGTAATGGAAATGCCAGTCCATCCCAATTGCTCTTATGTTGAGGAGATGCTAAGCAGTCAACCACATGGAAGGGTCTTTAGTTACATTTCGTTGATAGTTTGTTAGAGTTGTGGATATCCTTCCCTGAAGGTTGTTAGTGAACAAAATAGGATTAAAACAAGAGGACATGAGTTAAGAATTAAGGGGCAGAGGTTTAGAGGTAACATGAGGGGGAACTTCTTTACTTAGAGAGTGGTAGCCGTGTGGAATGAGCTTCCGGGAGAAATAGTGGCAGTGGAGTCAATTGTATTATTTAAGAAAAGGTTGGAAAGGTATATGGATGAGAAGAAGATGGAGGGTTATGGGCATTGTGCAGGGAGGCGGGACTAGAAAGGGGTGTTTGGTTCGGTGCGGACTAGAAGGGCCTAATGGCCTGTTTCCGTGCTGTAATTGTTATGTTATGTTATGTTATTATAACAATCAAATAATTTCACAATTACCTTCACTGATACCCTCTAATTTTACACTTTATTTTTGTGAATTCAAATTCTAAGCTATCCTAATGGGATTCAAGCTCATGGTCGACAGATCCATCAGAAAGTCTGCAACCGAAGCATCACTTTATCATGTGTTGGCAACTACTTTCTGGGAACAGACGTCATTAATATCTTAGTCAAGATACAGATAAGTACCTGAGTGAAACACAATAGGATGTAGACTGTGTGGTTGTAGTAAACACACCAAAATGCTGGAGGTACTCAAATGGTCTTTTCAACATCTATAGGAGACAAAGATATATTCCTGACATTTTGGGCCTGACCCCTTCAAGGAAAAATCAGAAAAGGCAGGAGAAGGAGATCTCAGAAAGTCTCAGAATTCAAACAATGGGGAAGGAATTCAGACCAACAAAAAGTGTTAATTCAATGTGATAAAGGACAAGGTAGAATTTATTATGTTTGTGTGAAAGCAGACAGGCAATGGAGAGATGATGGGGGAAGAAGGGGGTGGGTTTCTTTAAACAAAAGCCAAAGAAGTCAATATTAATGCCATTTGGTTGGAGGGTGCCCAGTCAGAAGGTGAGGTGTTGTTCCTCCAATTTATAGGTCTAGCAATACATGAGACCATGGACTGACATGTATGCAAGGAAATGGGATGGAGAAATGAAAATGGTGGCCTCTGGCAGACAGAGCCGAGGTGCTCAACAAAGCAATCACCTAGTCTGCATCTAGTATCTCCGAGGTAGAGGAGACCACAGCGAGAGCACCGGATGCTGTAGGTGACCCCTGCTGATTCACAAGTGAAATGTCGTTTCACTCGGAAGGACTGTTTGGGGCCCCGAATGATGCTGAGGGAAGAGGTGATCACAGGGGTAGGTCCCAAGGGGACGATTGGTGGGGAGGGAGGAGTGGACAAGGGAATCACAGAGTGGGCAGTCCCTGTGGAAGGCAGAGAGGAGTGGAGAGGGTATTATGTGTCTTGTGGAGTGATCATATAGTAGGCCTGTCCCGCATCGGCCTTATCAGCCACAATCGAGCCTGCAGCTGACGTGGACTTTTACCCCCTCCATAAATCTTTGTCCGCGAAGCCAAGCCAAAGAAGAAGAAGAAGAAAGAAACATAGTAGGCAGTGAAAATGGCACAGGAGGATCTGTTGGATGTGGATGCTGGTGTGGTGGTAGATGAGACTAAAAGAATCCTATTCTTGTTGCGCGTGGGGGTGGAGAGAACCAGGGAAGATGTTTGGGTAATGGAGGATATGCAGGTGAGTCCTGAGTTGATGGTAGTAGAGGGAAAACCATGGTGTTTGAAGAAGGAGGACGTATCTGATGATATGGCATGGAAGTCCTCATCCTGGGTTCAGATGCAATGGAGACAGAGGAATTGAGAGAATGGAATGAAATCCTTACATGGGACAGGTTGGGAATGGGTGCAGTCGAAGTAGCTGTGGGAATTGGTGGGTTTATAGAAGATGTCTGTTAAGACTTTGTCCCCTGAGATAGAGACAGATAGATTGAGAAAAGGGGAAAGGTTTAGGGGGAACATCAAGGGAAGTTCTTCATTCAAAGAGTGGTGGGAATGTGGAATGAGCTGCCGTCTGATATGATGAATGCTCACTCTTAAGGTTTAAGAATAAATCGGATGGATACATGGATAGGAGTGATCTGGAGGGTTATGGAATGAGAGCAGGGTAATGGGTCTAGCAGAGTGGTGGTCAGCACAGACAAGAAGGCCTGAATGGCCTGTTTTGTGTGCTGTTGCATTCTATGGTTCTATGGGACAGTGTTGCTAGAGATGGACTAAGTGAATTTGAGGTTTGGCTAGAAGTTAGCATCAAAGTGAATGAAGTCAATGAGTTCATTATGGGTACATGAGGCAGCACCAAAGTAGTTATCGATGTAGTGGAGGAAGAGTTGTGGGGCCTTGCCTGTGTAGGCTTTTAGCATAGATTGCTCCATGTAGCCAACAAAAAGGCAAGCATAGCTGGGGACCATGCGGGTACCCATGGCTAGCCCTGGTGAAAATGGGATGAGACAATTCTCCCAGCCGGAGGAGGGTGGTGATGGTGGAGGGGAACTGATTGGTTCTATTGTTCAGAAAGAAACAAAGGGCTTTGAAGCTTTCAGTATGGGGAATCGAGGTGCATAGAGATTGTATATCCATGGTATATGAGGCATTGAGTTCAGGGAACTGGATATTGTTGAAGTGTTGGAGGGTGTGTGGTGTCCAAGATGTAGGTAAAGAGGGCCTGGACCAGAGGGGCAAAACAGAGTCAAACGGAAACCAATTCACTGGGGCAGGAGCATGTGTGCTCAATGGGTTTGCAGGAACAATTAGATTTGTGGATTTTGGTAGGAGATAGAAACCGGCGGTAGATGGTTAGAAAACAAGAAGGTTGGAGGCCATGCCAGGGAGGTGACCAGAAGTGATGAGTTCAGAGATGGTATGTGGTACTTTGATTTGATGAGTTTTGGTGGAGTCCTGTTGGAGGGGTAAGAGAAGGTGTCTGAGAGTTTTCATATGACTTCAGCCAGATAGAGGTCATTGTGCCAGGCCATAACAGTGCCACCCTTGTTTTCAAGTTTTTTGGTGAGGTTCAGATTGGGGCGGAGAGAATGGAGATGTTCTGAAGGGGTGAAATTGGAATGAGTAAGGGGTGTAGTGAATTTGATATGGTTGATGCCAAATTTGAAATATTAAGGTTCAGAGCAGGTTAGAGGATGGGAATGAGGTGTTCAGGAGGAGGAAGGCATTTTATAGTGGGAGAAGGGATCTGTAGTAGGGGGTGGAGGATCATGGTTGTGGATGTAAACATGGAGATGGAGCCGAGGGAAGAAGAGTTTAACATCATGGTGGGCATGGAACTTGATTCCTCCCCATTGTTTGAATTCTGAGACTTTCTGATATATCTTGCTTCGCCTTTTCTGATCTTTCCTTCAAGAAGGGCTCAGACCCAAAAATTCTGCAATATATCTTTGACTCCTATAGATGCTAAAATGATCAACTGAGTTCCTCCAGCATTTTGGTGTGTTACAGATTAGTACTGTACCTTGCAACCTGAAAACAAAGATATCAATCTTACAATAGACAATAGACAGTAGGTGCTGGAGTAGGCCAACTGGCCCATCGATCCAGCTCCTCCATTTCTCAGATCATGGCTGATCATTCACTATCAGTACCCATTCCCAGTCTTATCCCCATAACCCTCAACTCCCCTGCCCACAAGAGCCTTATCTAATTCCCTTTTGAACATATCCAGCAAATCTGCTCCTATCATTCCACAGATCTACACTTCTCTGAGTAAAGAAAAATTCTGGTAACTAACGTCTCAGTCCTAAAGGGCCTTACCTGTATTCTTAAACTATGCCCTCAAGTCCAAGTCTCTCCCAACATTGGGAACATGTAATCCGAATTCACCCTGTCTAGCCCCTTAATAATCTTATATAACTCAATCATGTCTCCACTCATCCTTCTAAACTCCATCGCATATAAGCCCAGTCTTTCTATCCTTTCAGCATGTATCAATCCTGGCATCCCAGGAACAAACCTTGTAAATCTGTGCTGCACATCCTCTATAGAAAATATGTCCTTTCTCAAATTTGGGGACCAGAACTGGATGCAATATTCCAGGTGAGGTCTCACCAGGGCCCTGTACAACTGCAGGAGGGCATCTCCACTCCTCTATTCCAATCGCCTCTTTATGAAACCAACATGCTATTTGTCTTCTTTACAGCTTGCTGAACCTACATGCTAGCTTTTAATCACTGGTGTACAATTAAAGCAAAACTTCACTTCTGAATCTACAGGGGTCATCTATTGCATCCACTGTTCCCATTATGGGCCTCCTCTGCGCCAGTGAGACTGGACACAGACTGGGAGATCCTTTGTTTGAGCACCTTCACTATGTACACTGCAATAACGGGGATCTCCCAGTGGCCAACCACTTTAAAGCCACACATTATTCCCACACTGACATGTCTATCCATGGCCTCACTCATGCACTGTCAAACCAAGACTATTCATAAATTGGAGGAACAACACCTGGTCAGTATCCAACAGCAATAAAATCAGCTCCTTGAGTTTCCGATAGGCCTCTTGTCCATCTCTCTCTCTCTCTCTCTCTCTCTCTCTCTCTCTCTCTCTCTCTCTCTCTCTCTCTCTCTCTCTCACTTTCTCTCTCTCTCGCTCTCCCTCCCCATCCCTCTTTTTACTTTCCTCCAGTTTCCAACCCCCTTACCCTCTCCATTCAGAGCTACTCCCTTCCATATCTACTAAGATTTTTCTCTTCTACTTTCCCACCTCTGACCTCTTACCTGTAAGCCTACAGTTTCCCAGCTTTCCCCTCCTCTTCTCTTCTTCCCATCCCCTCTCGCCTGCAACATTTGGTTCAGATGCCTACCTCTGCTTTTTGTTCATAGCTCAAGGAAGGGCTCAGGTCTGAGACGTTAGTTACCATTTGCTGTGTGACCAGCTGAGTTTCTATGGCACTTTTGTGTATTGGGGAAGAGCGAAAGTGGGCTGCTCACTGGACAAGGTCAGTCTGCCACTCAATAAATTCTCAGCTGATCCTATTATAACTTCAGTTCTGCATTCCAGCCTGCAAGGTAGCTTTGCACTTTCCTGATTTTTAAGAACCTTGGCCTTAAAAACCTTCAGAGACTGCTTCTATCAACTTTCCGGTGGGTGGAAAGTTACATGGACCAATGTCTCCAAGGTGACTCCTTATTTTTAAAGTGACCTCTAATTCGAAAACCTGCTGCAAAAGGAAACATCCTCCCAGTCAAGATAACTTTCTTCTCAAACTTCAAATTTTGCATTGAACTTTTTGATACCATTTTTCCATCCCAGTATCAACAGGAAAGCAATAAAAATGATCAAATCTAGACCAATATGGCTTGTAGCCTCCTGAATTTATTTCTTCCAACAGAGTTAAATCCAACCAATTGACTTAAACTCCTCAGGGTCAGTCAAGCATCTGAATAACACTCAGAAAATCAGATATGATAAAAGTTCTCTAAAACCTCCCAAGGAAAACTGGTTATTAGTGATGTAGTTCCTTCTTTTCATCAAGAAAGGTTGCATACAATACAGCACACCTTTCCTCAGATATGGCTGAGTGTTGTGAATTATTGACTTCTTGAGAGATATTTTGAAGGCAGCAAAATAATCAATAGAAATCAAAATCTGATATAGCCCAATTTATTTAAGGGATATGAATGATGAAATTCCAGATATGCACATGTGTGCAGGCCACACCTCTTCATTGCAACTTCAAGGTCTGAGAATAATTACCGTATATTTGGTGTACAAGTCGAGTCATGGAACTTCAAAAAAAAAGGATCGAATTATATGCTAGATATACTTTTGAGAACTTAAATTCAGCTCAAAATCTAATCCACACCAATCTGGCGTATAAGTTGATCCATGGAAAACCAATTTGGTGTATAAGTTGACCCATGAAAAGTAGATTCAGCCTATGTCGATCCTTGAAAAATGTTAAGAAACCCCGACTGCATCAGATTTTCATTGAGATTTTTATTGGAAACAACACAATTATAACCCTTCAAAATCGCTATCATTGTCTGAAATCAACAGCGCATTTACAACCCTTCAAAATAATTCTCACTGTCATTGTCTCAGGCAAAGATGGTGGCAACACATTCATACTCTCTCACTGTTTAAACAGTCATCATATGGGTCCCAGTCTCTATCTGATGAGATGGCTTTAGCTTCATCATCTGTGTCCCACAATAAAGCATCTTCCGTGCCCTCAATTGCACAAGAGATACTACACTTTTTAAATGATTTTATTACAGTCTCTACTTTCACTTTAACCCATGCTTCAAGCACCAAGTCGCACAGCACATCAAGTCGCACAACACATATTGCCCTGTCTTTTGTAAATGACTTTTCTGCACTCGACATCCCTGTATTCCATTCCTTGTGCACATGGTCTTTGAATGGCTTGTTCATGCAGACATCAAGAGGTTGTAATGTAGGCCTCAAACCATCGGGGATAATCACCATGTAATTATTATGTAGTGCTACTCTATTTTTAGTCTTCTCAGTTAAGTGGCTATGAAACATATCCCAGCCAGCAAACTTCATTCTTTTCGTAAACCGTCCAGCCACACATTGTCTATCCATAGTTTTACACTACTTTCATCCATCCATCCATTTTCATGGAAATGTACAAAAATGCCTGCAGGGAATTTCATTTTCAGATTAATTTTGCATTTGAAGATTATTATGGGTCTTAAATTTGTCCTGCTGGCCATGCACGATAACACCACAGTAAACCTGGTTCTTTCATGGCCTGGTTTGCACAGTTTTAACACTTTTCCATCCACTGTTCTATCCCCTATCATGTTGAAATTCATGGGTGTTTCCTCCATGTTTCCGATATTTGCCAATCCAAACTGTTGTTTCTGCTAGTTCCGCCTAATAAACTGGTGAAAACTTATAACTTCGTGATCAAGATCTTTTGCTAGTTTCTGTGCAATTTTTTCCTGTTCATGAAACAATTTTGCCAGCTGACTGTAGCCTCAAAACCATCACTGAGGTTTGGGTGCGACTTGGCCCACTGCTGGTCACATGTTCTTATTTCATTTTGGGTGACTATGTAGCAATCATGTACCCATTCTGCAACGTGATTTTCCAACTCTGGCCAATGGCTTTTTGGTATTTTTCTTAAAGTCTCTTCTTTCTTCCTCCAATCTCTTACCAACATCTCATATGCATCAAATTTTCTTGCAGCAGCGGAGTTGTTGGCTTTCTTGGCCATTTCTACCGCTGACAACTTAAAACTTGCTTCGTATTTTTGTTGCGAGTTGCATTGTGTCGATGGATCCTCCACAAGAGCAATCGCCCCCAGCCAACACCCAGTAGATCAATCTGCACAATCTTTGCGAGTCGACATATATGCTGGTCATTGCGATCTTTGAGGATCAAGGGGCCAACTCAGTTATGTGGTTCAACCTATACCCCGGATATACCATAAAACCTTTAAACTGAGGCTGAAAAATGGGGGTCAACTTATATGCTGAAAGGTACCAATAGCGCAGGTCCTCCCTGATACTTTTATTATAATAGAGTTTGAGTGTAATGCTTTGATTATAATTTGGATTCATTTTGGTGAGAGGAAGCAAATTCAATCATATGTTCTGTAAAAATAGTTACCAAACGTTCAGAAATGTGACAACTGTCTGTTTAATGCAACTAAATATAAACCTGTAAAAACAATTTCAGATTTTAATGGGCTTTTTTTAAACATTGCTTCTTCAACAAAACCTGCTCTTCCATTGCTGAAGTGGGAAGAGTAGGAGGCTTCAAGTACTTTGGAATAAATATCGCTAATGATCTGACCTGGGACAAGCAAGTAGATGGGACAGTCAAGGAAGCTCACCAATGTGTTTTTTTTTCCAGGGTTATTGACCCAGACATCAGGAGTTTTGCTGTACCTCATCCAGGGGTTGTGACCGCTGTTGGCAAGAAGAGCCATCCAATTCAAATGGAAAGACCCGAGACCTCCAGCAGTGTTTCAATGTTGTTTTTCATATTTATGACTTGTTTAAGAAACAAATAGATATCATGTATTTGAATTCATCAATGAAATCTGAAGATACACGGTGACTTTTCCGGCTTATTTTCATAAAATGTAAATGTTTCTAATGTGACCTGATATATTTACTCTTCCAGACGCGATATATAACCATATAACATTTTCAGTAGGGCAACAGGCCACCTCGACCCTTGTAGTCCGCACCGATTTAAGTGAACTCCACTAGTCCCACCTACCTGCTCCCTGACCATAACCCTCCAACCCCCCTCACATCCATGCACTCGTCCAACCTCCTCTTAAATGACAAAATTGACCCTGCTGCAACCACCTCTTCCAGAAGGTCATTCCACTCAGCCACCACTCTCTCAGTGAAGAAGCTTCCTCTTATGTACTTCTAAAGTTTTGCCCGCTAACCCTTAACTTATGACCCCTCGTTCCAATCTCTCCTACCCTCGAGGGGAATAGCCTATTCACATCTACTTTATCTATTCCCCTCATATATACACCTCTATCAAATCCTCCCTCAACCTTCTATGCTCCAATGAATAAAGACCCAGTCTATTCAATCTTTCTCTGTATTCTAGATACTGCAATCCAGGCAACATTTTAGTAAATTTTCTCTGCGCCCTCTCCACCTTATAGTCTTAACTTTGTTTCTTTAAATTTATGGTAGAAATCAAAAGCTACAAAATATATGTAACCCTCAGGATAATCTGCTCAGCTGTTTTGTTTTTTGGTTAGTTGTTTTTTTATTTTTTTTATTAGGGCAGGTTAGGTGTTTTTTTTATATACAATACTGACTGAAAAAGAAAGATTTTTTTTAATACAGTACTTTGACTGAAAAAGAAAGAAGAAAGCTCACCAACACTTCTACTCTCTTAGAAGACTAAAGAAGTTAATTATGTCCCCTTGTCTAACAACTGCAAGTCACCATGAAAAGCATGCTTGCTTGGCAACAAATTGCAGGTGACGCATTTCTGCAAAACCCAGATTTATTTTAATTAGAAAATATTGAAGGAACAAGACTGCAGCGCGTTGAATGACTCAAAGACTTCTTGATTCAAACCAAGGCTTTTATAAACATCGAGGTCAACCAGTCCAAACTGACCTGGGTCTGGTTAGGAGTAGCCCTTTATGACCTGCAAGTAGGTGTGGCTACGGCTCTCAGCCAATCACTATTGCTATATGCAAATATATACAGTGGGGATAGGATCCCATACCATCACACAAGACCTAAATTAAAATTGTCAATATACAAATTAGAATTTGTTAAAATTAGATTAGCAATGGCAAGGGATTGCATTGCAGTTACTTGGAAATCAAATACGCCTTTGAGTATGGCACGATGGAATGCAGAAATCCAAAGTTGTATTCCTTTGGAAAAAATTGCATATAATTTAAGATATAAATATGTTGTGTTTTCACAAATTTGGTGCCTGTATATTTAAATATTAGGTTAAAATTTATAATGCTGTATTTCCTGCACCTCACGAGAATCTCCTCTGGAATGTATTAAAAGATTTTGTTTAAATATGTATATTGGATGATATTCCTTGAAAGTTTCTTTTCTCTCTTTTATGTAACTATATTTTATTTCCAAATTAACTATTCTGATAATCAGGGGGAGAGGGTGTTTCAGTGAGGGAGGATTGTTTTTTAGGGGGTGATTATATACCATCGTGTATGTGGTTTTAGATTTTTTTTCTATGTGTATTTTGTATTAATATATCGAATCTGACAACAACATGTATGGAGAATATTTTAAATAAAATATTCAAAAAAAAGAAAAGCGTGCTTGCTGGATGCATCCCAGTTTGGAGAAGGAGTTGTCTGCTCAAGATTGGAAGAAGGGAATGGGCACAGTTCCAAACATAATGCAAACTTCCATCCCTTCCATTTACTCCTTCTCCACCTTCTGCTGGGAAAGGCAGCTAATAAACAAACATTTCTCTTCTCCTTGCTCCCATTGGGGGGAGAGATTGTGCAAAAGACAAAGAAAATTTCTTCCTCTCAGCCATAAAGCTCTTGAAAGATACCCACGGCAGTGTTGTCCTTTTGGGTTTCCTTGGTACCACTTGATCCTAGCCTCTGTGTAGCGCAAATAAAAGCTCTCAAGACTGGAGGGAGAACAAATGCTTTTATTAGCTTGTAACTAAGGTCTTATAGTAGTCTTCAGAAGGGTTCTGAGTTTAGGTGGGAAACCAGGGTTATATGTGAGCAGATGGGGGCGGAGCCAGGAGGGGGAGCCAGCCATCAGAACAACACCCTACCAGTGAATCCCAGTTCACAGCTTTCATCCCTTCCTGAAGAATTTAAGGTCTATGAATGAAGACAGAGACCATGGATTCAGAAAAACAGTCAAAAAAATAGAGAGTTATTTACAAATTTACAGATTTAAGCAGTTTGGGGTCTGGAAATTTTGGTGGAGCGCCTTAGCACTAGGGACCCTTTTGAGTCTCCTGGTCCTTGGTCCCCTTGTGAGGGAGGAGAGGCAGGCTGGGTCACTGAGAGAGAGAAAGAGAGAGAGAGAGAGAGAGTGAGAGAGAGAGAGTGAGAGAGAGAGAGAGAGAGAGAGAGAGAGAGAGAGAGAGAGAAAGAGAGAGAGAGAGAGAGAGGCACTTTACTGCAGCAGGTTCGTGGAGAAGACTTCAAAATTTGGAAACTTCATAAAGACCCCATTTGAAGACGGGTTTTGAGTTCCAAGTTCAGTCTATTCGAAATGGAAATTGCCTGATACCAGTGAACTTGGAGCATTGAAAAGTGAAAGAATGAACAGTGAAACAAAGAACTTTTCCTGAACACATATTCATTACATACATGTGAGCTTAGAATTAGAAGGGGGTTAAGTTAATAGTAATAAGTTAAATATTGACCTTATTATTACGGATGACATTTTTGTTTAAGAAACCATCGTCTTGGTGAATTTCTATTTGCTACTGGCTTTTGGAGTTCTCTGGGCTCATAACACTCCTCAGTCCCCATTCCCAGGATCAATTTGGAGTTCTCTGGGCTCATAAACTCCTTAGTCCCCACTCCCAGGATAAATTTGGAGTTCTCTGGGCTCATAACACTCCTCAGTCCCCACTCCCAGGATCAATTTGCTTTCACCTGGTAGGGCAGGGGGCGTACATTTTGCTGTCTATGCGAAGGTTATGTGTGCATCCCCGTAATGTATCATGGGTTAATCGCCCAGGACTTAAAAAAATATCAAGCTCCCCTTGGATATCTCAGGGACGCACTAATCGCTGATATCCTCCTCCAGGGCTCAGCAGTAGCATAAGCCCTCGACATGTTAATCATCTCACTGTGGGCGCAAGGATGGACCATGAACCTAGAAAAGGTACAGGGTCCCAGTCAAACAGTCCTTTTCCTGAGCATTCAGGCAGCAGAGAAATACCTACGGCCGCTAAAAGCAAAATCCTCAATGCAGTGCCCACCAACAAGATTGCAAAGTTTTGTGAGTCTTTTGGGCTACTGGCACCAACATATTCCCCATCTCACCATGCTCCTCCATCCACTGTACAGCGTTTCCAGGACAGCGTTTCCAGGAAGAAAAAAGCCATGATTCATTGGCAACCTGAAAAACAAACTGCTATATGCAGCTATATACACGGGTTTGTGTATGTGTGTGTCTTTTACTCCTGTTATGACTTTCCTACACATGTAAATAAAATATGACTGTTCAATCAGCTGTGTTCAGATTCATTACCCTTGGGACCTATCAAATCAGTTTCACGCACTTAACAATTGGTGCTGTGAGCAGGCTCCTTCAAGTTCTGACTGAACACAGCTGCAGGGGAGATGTTTTGGAATCGGGGCAGGAAATCTAGTGCAGGCAGTGAGGATAAGATCCCCAGGTGGACTGACAATAGTGCAGGGTTTGGGAGTTGGCAAGCATGCTGGCGGACCATAGCAAACCAGTAGACTGGTCCAAGTGCCTGGATCCACATCTTGGGAAAATAGGTCACCACTTGTTGTCCCACTTCAAGAAGTCGGGGTTCCCAAAATCCAAGAGGAATCAGAGGGGTGCCTTTTGGCTGCTTGTGTCTCTCCTTAGAAACCAACGTGAGATCACAGAAAGGAAAGATTTGGAGAGGGCCGCAAAAAATAAGGATATAAAGGTCGTCCAGCAGCGCTGCTGTGCACTGCAGGAGGTAGCAAAGGCTGCCCCAGCCTGAGCCACTGATATCGAGGTGAGAGGGACAGAGGTAGCTGACAGGCATGCCAATCAAGGTCAAACTCACCCCCAGTGAGTGAGTTTGTCCTACCCATGGAGCCATTAGCTGAGGCCATTTGCCAGGATCCAAACATTAAAGGTTTCAGAACAGGCCAGGAAGAGCATAAAATCAATTTATTTGCCAAAGTTGTTCTGATCGATCTGACAGACCCAACACACTCGTTGCCCAAGCTGTGCTCCACTCTGGAGGACTATGGGGAGATCTCTGTGCATAAGATCAATTGGGATAAATACAAACTCATGCCACTTAGGAAGGGGGATTAGAGCCAATGTCAACAAAATAGTCAACTGAAGTGGCGGAAAAATGGGAACAAATATCTAGGAGTTAGAATAGATAACAACTTTAATAATTTACACCGGGTGAATTATTCACCCCTTGCTTCGATAAACCGAGGAGGATTTAAATGGTTGGATGTCCCTGCCCATTACATTAGTGGTGTCACAGAGAGGGGAGGTGTCTCAGAGGGGGGAGATGATGTTACAGAGGGGGTGCTGATGTCACAGCATGGATGAACTAGTGCTGCGTTGCCATAGCTGAGCTGTGCCATGGCACAGCAACATGAGAAAGATACCTCTCCTGGAAGGGGATTCTGGCCCACGTGTGGGAGTAGGAGGGTGTCTCATCCCAGGGACCTGGAGGAACAGTGGAGAGACCCCCAGCTCTGGGAACAGAACAGCACAGAGACTCCCAGCATTGTGAGACGGAGCAGCACAGAGAATCCCCCCTGCCCCCATCACCGGAGACTGGCTGAGTTGTACACAATTTGAAGTGGTTGGGCCAGGAAGTATACAATTCTATGCTCCTGGCATGCAGTGTGTCAGACCATGAGGAAGAGTATCATCATCCTCATCTTCAAAGGGGGGGAAATAAGGAGGGTATCAATAATTGGAGACCCATAAAATTAATAAAAGCTAAGTATAAGGTATTTGCCAATCGGGTCAAGTCTACTTTGGAGGGATGATCCACCCAATCCAAACCTGCATGGTTTGAGCAGGAAAATCTGACAGCCTTATGCTGCTCAGAGATACCATTGCCTTTATGCAGGACAGGAGGGTGTACACCTGCCTGCTCAGCTTGGATCAGAGAGAAGGCTTTTGACCGCTATTGCACATGTATGTGACGGACATGCTCTCCTAAATGGGTTGCGGGGAGGGAATCCGGAATTGGATTAAACTGCTCTACATGGACATCCGTAGCACAGTTCAAATCAATGAGTGGCAAACAAATAGCTTTCCCATCAAGTCTGGAGTTAGGCAGGGTTGCACAATCTCTCCCGTCTTATTTGTGTGTTTACATGCAGTCCTTTGCGGAATCCATCAGGCAGGGCAAGGGCAGAAGTGAAGGGACGTGGCCAGGCAGCAGAGGCACTCAGGTCAAGGCTTTGCTGTACATGGTCACCGTCTATTCAGACACACAATCAGTCTGCAGGTTGATCAGCGTCTGCGATCAGGGTAAGGTGCAACAAAAGCGAGGCAATGCACTTCGGTAAATCAGTCCGTTGTCCTTTTCACAGTCAGATCTACTACCTGAAGGTGTCAGGAAGCTATCTTGGAGGGGCCATGGCGTGCAACAAGAATTGGTCAGAGGGGATTCCAAAGGTCCACCAGAAATTGGTCTGTGGGAATGGCACGCCCTCTCAGTAATCAGGTGCAAGGTGCACTCGGTACTTCTGTACGTGGGCCAGGTATGGCCCATTCCCCACACCTCCACCTTGGCAATTCCCAGAGCAGTTTTCCTATTCATGTGTGGGTCCAAAATGGATAGAGTCTGGAAGAGGATCATGTACGTCATCAGACAATGGGGGCAAAGGTGTAACCCGCATGGCCCTCATCGTGTGTGACTGTGCATGAAACCAAAGTACAAGGGCACCAAGTGCCGCTATGTCCCGAGGTTCTACCTGGCTCAGGTGTTGTGGATTGACCTGCCCCTGGTGCCGCACAATGTCCCAGTCAGCTGGACTTTGCCTCATCACCTTCACGGAAACGTTTTCGTATTCTATATCTTTATTTGGTTTATTCTTCAGTCAACTTTTTCTCGTCCTTTCTTGATAGATAATTTAATCCCAATTTAATCCCAGTAAACCTCTGGATTCTCATGAATCCTTCAACTTACATTTTAGAATATCAATACCAGGATTGTACATCATGTTCTGGATATAGTCTAACCAATGTTAGAATTGAGATATAGTTCAACTCTCAGTCCAAATCGCCATGCACTGGAATTGCCCCTGTATTTTCCTTCACCAGTTCCTCCTCATTTTTTTTCATTTAGAAGCAATGAAATGAACTGACATCATTTGAAAGTAAAAATAAAATGCAGAGACTAAATCAAAAATAAAAATAGAAAATGCTTGAACATTTTCTGTCCTTTTATCAAATCTCTACATTATGTTTTGTTGGTTTTCGTGCAGTTGGATAATCATGTTGAGGAACTTTGGGGGACATCCGATGCGCTCTAGTATTTGCCAAAGCCCTTTCCTGCTCACGGTGTCGAAGGCTTTGGTGAGGTCAACAAAGGTGATGTAGAGTCCTTTGTTTTGTTCTCTGCATTTTTCTTGGAGCTGTCTGAGGGCAAAGACTATGTCAGTAGTTCCTCTGTTTGCGCGAAAGCCGCACTGTGATTCTGGGAGAATATACAGCAATGAGCTCTCTGAACCCTTCTCCATTAACAATGGCGTGAAGCAAGGCTGTGTTCTGGCACCAACCCTCTTTTCAATCTTCTTCAGCATGATGCTGAACCAAGCCATGAAAGACCCCAACAATGAAGACGCTGTTTACATCCGGTACCGCACGGATGGCAGTCTCTTCAATTTGAGGCGCCTGCAAGCTCACACCAAGACACAAGAGAAACTTGTCCGTGAACTACTCTTTGCAGACGATGCCGCTTTAGTTGCCCATTCAGAGCCAGCTCTTCAGCGCTTGACGTCCTGCTTTGCGGAAACTGCCAAAATGTTTGGCCTGGAAGTCAGCCTGAAGAAAACTGAGGTCCTCCATCAGCCAGCTCCCCACCATGATTACCAGCCCCCCCACATCTCCATCGGGCACACAAAATTCAAAACGGTCAACCAGTTTACCTATCTCGGCTGCACCATTTCATCAGATGCAAGGATCGACAATGAGATAGACAACAGACTCGCCAAGGCAAATAGCGCCTTTGGAAGACTACACAAAAGAGGCTGGAAAAACAACCAACTGAAAAACCTCACAAAGATAAGCGTATACAGAGTCGTTGTCATACCCACACTCCTGTTCGGCTCCGAATCATGGGTCCTCTACCGGCACCACCTACGGCTCCTAGAACGCTTCCACCAGCGTTGTCTCCGCTCCATCCTCAACATCCATTGGAGCGCTTACATCCCTAACGTCGAAGTACTCGAGATGGCAGAGGTCGACAGCATCGAGTCCACGCTGCTGAAGATCCAGCTGCGCTGGATGGGTCACATCTCCAGAATGGAGGACCATCGCCTTCCCAAGATCGTGTTATATGGCGAGCTCTCCACTGGCCACCGTGACAGACGTGCACCAAAGAAAAGGTACAAGGACTGCCTAAAGAAATCTCTTGGTGCCTGCCACATTGACCACCGCCAGTGGGCTGATAACGCCTCAAACCGTGCATCTTGGCGCCTCACAGTTTGGCGGGCAGCAACCTCCTTTGAAGAAGACCGCAGAGCCCACCTCACTGACAAAAGGCAAAGGAGGAAAAACCCAACACCCAACCCCAACCAACCAATTTTCCCCTGCAACCGCTGCAATCGTGTCTGCCTATCCCGCATCGGACTTGTCAGCCACAAACGAGCCTGCAGCTGACGTGGACTTTTTACCCCCTCCATAAATCTTCGTCCGCGAAGCCAAGCCAAAGAAGAAAAAGAAGACATTATGTTTTAACTCCATAATATACAATTTTTATATCATGCAATGAAATAGTACAAGGTCAAACCATTAATACAATTCCTCTTGAGCTGGACTGACTGCAAGAATAATCAGTCAATTTCACTCTTTTATTTCATTCAGAAGTTCAACTACAACAGTCTTTGTTTTAGGAATTATTCACCCTTCTTGAGTTGAGTGCATAATCTGGAGCTGAGTGAATGCAGGTTTCTGGACACATTAAAGAATTCATTATTTCTGAGTCTGCCCTATCAGTCAGGTAACTTTTAGTCTTTGGAGTTACTAATAGTGCATCGGTCTATTCAAATACAATTATCTACTGCCATCCAGCAGCTTCATAAGACCATCAGCAAACTGGCCTCGCATGTCACGCACGGTCAGTGTGGCAGCCGCATGGAAGAACTCAGTATTGTCTGCTGTTCTGACAGTCCATGGGCCTCTACTTGGTGCCCAAGTCCAACAACAGCTGGAGACCCTGCGGAGACTACAGAGACCTCAGCGACGTGATAATGCCAAAGATGGCGTCGTGGGTTCTTCTCTTCTGGTGCATATCAGAAGTGTGCAGACAGCATGACATAAGTTCCGGTATGTGAGGGGTGGGCTCCAGATGACCTTAAAGGCTGCAGCGTGAACTTCAAAGTAAATAAGTTGTGCTAAACGAGCTCACAGCCTGATATCTCAGTTCTTCCGCTGCACTTGTGCACAACCTGCTACAAGGTGGTGCCAGAGAGAATAGGGATGTTCAATCAATCAAAAGATCTGAGACCAAGGTCAAAAGTTCTTGAATGAAATACGTGGCACAATCAGTGATAAAAGGATCAATAGCAAGTCAATTAAAAGGATATCCATGAGGTAGAGAGGGTGCAGAGAAGATTTACTAAAATGTTGCCTGGATTGCATTAGACTAGATTGAGTAGACTAGGTCTTTATCCAGTGGAGTGTACAAGGTTGAGGGGGGGATTTGATAGAGGTATTTAAAATTATGAGAATATTTAGGAATATTTTTGGGAGATAAATTGGAAAAGATAGAGTAGGTAACAACATACACACACTTTAAAACAGATCTTATCTGAAATACTAGAGATTTCATATTCACAGTACTTTGCAGAAACTGTGCAGAATGCCTATGGATTTCACAAGTGGCTGTTAATTGAAGTGAATTAATGGACTATTGTCTTTAAAGCCACAGCAAGAGACAGGCTGTCTCTTGATACCTCTTTGCAGGAAGGTCACGACTGGGTTCTTGTTTACCTAAAAACATCAGATGAACCAAGCTGAAACAAACAGCAGGCTGGTGAGAACTGAAACAGAAGCTCCAGATTGCAAGATGGCTATATGGCTAGCTGTCTAGTCTTTCTCTGGGAATAAGTGGAACAGAAAGGAACTCTTTTGTAGCCTGAAAGAAAGAGCCTATCATCTGGAGAATCCTGATGGGGCAAGTTTCATCAGCAAGACTTTGAGGTGACAAATGGTGGGACCTCAGTTGTGGACATTCTGGAACATTACATCTCTCTCTGCAAACTTCCAAGAACCTTCCTGAGCAGTAAACAATGATCTTTTGAGCACCAAAGCCTCTTGAACTTTATACATGTTAAATTCTGTGCACAGTCTAAGAATTGCTTGCAACCAGACAACTTGGAAGAATGAGAAGTGAGATTGGATTGATTGTGAACCAAAGAACTTTCTTAAATTTACACACACATTACATACACACACACTTAGAATTAGAAGGGGGTTAAGTTAGGTTAATTAAGTTAATAGTAATAAGTTAAAGTTTGATTCTGTTTTCATGTTTAAAGATAATTAAAAACAAATTTGTTTAAGTAACCATTTGTCGTAGTGAATATCTATTGCTGCTAGGTTTTGGGCTTGTAACAATAGATAGAGTAGATGTGAATAAGCTCTTCCCCTTGAGGGTGAGTGAGATTGGAATGAGGGGTCATAAGTTAAGGGTTAGGGGGCAAAAGTTTAGAAGTAACATCAGAGGAAGCTTCTTCACTCAAAGAGTGGAGGCTGAGTGGAAAGGTCTTTTGGAAGAGGTGGTCGCAGCAGGGTCAATTTTGTTATTTAAGAGAAGGTTGGATGAGTGCATGGATGTGAGGAGATTGGAGGGTTTTGGACAGGGAGCAGGTAGGTGGGACTAGAGGAGATCACTTAAATCACTGCAGACTAGCGGGGCCGAGATGGCCTGTTTCCATACTGCAATTGTTATATGGTTATATATGGTTAAATGGTGTTACTAGCTCAGGAGAAAACTAGCTCCTTCTCCTAGGTTTCATTTGTTTGTGTGTGGTTTGTGTTCCAAGGCACTAGAGAAGCACAGACAGAGAAAAGTTGGAGGAACTCAGCCAGTATCACACCATCCCGAGGAGGTAAAGATATATTACTGGCGTTTCAGATAAGCCCTTCCTCAAGGTGTGAATAAAAGAAGTCAGGGTCTGAATTAAAGGAAAGGGGAAGAATGAGAAGAGTTGGAGGAGTACAGGCCAACAGACAAAAGGTGTTGATTGGAAATGTTAAGACGAAAAGTGAGAACTGATTTTGGCTCACTGAAAGGAGAGAAAGGGGGAAAAGGAGAGAGAGGGAAAGGAGAAAGGGGGGAAAAGGAGAGGGAGGGAAAGGGGGAAGAGAGAGAGTGAGAGAGAGAGAGAGAGAGAGAGAGAGAGAGAGAGAGAGAGAGAGAGAGAGCTAGAATCACAGCATCTGCAGACTTTCATGTTTCACTCTACTAAAAAATGCAAGTATTTTTCCATTGAAAGCATGAATTTTCTATTTGTCATTTAGTTATTGATAGTTTATATTTAGATTTATTACATCTTCATAACTATTTGTCCAACCTCTCCTTATAGCTCATGCTCTCTAATGTAACAGCATTCTGGTAAATCTCTTAGTATTAACCATATAACCATATAACCACTTACAGCACAGAACAGGCCAGTTCGGCCCTACTAGTTCATGCCATAACAAATCCCCACCCTCCTAGTCCCACTGACCAGCACCCGGTCCATACCCCTCCAGTCCCCTCCTATCCATGTAACGATCCAGTCTTTCCTTAAATGTAACCAATAATCCTGCCTCGACTACGTCTGTCAGAAGCTCATTCCACATCCCTACCACCCTTTGCGTAAAGAAATTTCCCCTCATGTTCCCCTTATAATTTTCCCCCTTCAATCTTAAACCATGCCCTCTAGTTTGAATCTCCCATACTCTTAATTGAAAAACCTATCCACGTTTACTCTGTCTGTCCCTTTTAAAATCTTAAACACCTCTATCAAGTCCCCCCTCAATCTTCTACGCTCCAGAGAAAAAAGCCTAGTCTGCACAACCTTTCCCTGTAACTCAAACCTTGAAATCCTGTCAACATTCTCGTGAACCTTCTCTGCACTCTCTCTATTTTGTTTATATCTTTCCTATAATTTGGTGACCAAAACTGTACACAGTACTCCAAATTTGGCCTCACCAATGCCTTGTACAATTTCATCATAACCTCCCTACACTTGAATTCAATACTCCGATTTATGAAGGCCAACATTCCAAATGCCTTCTTCACCACACCATCTACCTGAGTATCAGCCTTGAGGGTACTATTTACCACAACTCCTAAATCCCTTTGTTGCTCTGCACATCTCAATAGCCTACCATTTAATGCATATGACCTATTTAGATTTCCCCACTAACTTTCATTGTTTTTCCCCTAAAACTGTTGCCAATTAACAAACAAGCACATCTTTGGCTTGTGTGAGGATATCAGAAAATTGAAGGAAATGCAGAAAGTGATGGAGAAAAACGCAGAAACTTCACACAGTTACAGCCCAAGGTCAGGTTTGAATGCAGGTCATTGGAGCGATGAAGTAACAGCAATAACTGAGCTGGCTTTCTGAATGGAAAGACGAGATGGGGAAACAAAACACGTGAGATATTTTCTGTGATGTAAGTGAGAATGGTTGATTTTAAGAGCAATTTAATTTTAAAAGCATTTTGAGATTTCAAGTGTTTTCTTTTTCTTCCACATTGTTTGTCAAAAGCTACCTTAAAAACTTTGCATTCTCTACCTTAAGAAAATCCAATGGATATAAAAGCATTGATACAAAGCTCAGAAATATTTAGTACTTGAATGGAAGTAAAACATGAAAGTGTGCAGACACAGTGAATGAAGTAAAAACCCAATGATAGAGAAACTCAGCAGGTCAAACAGTGTCCTTTATATAGCAAAGATAAAGAGTCATAACCAACAGAACATAGAACACTACGGCACAGTTCATACAGGCCCTTTGGCCCTCGATGCTGTGCTGACCTATATATTCCTTTAAAAAAGTACCAAACCCACCCTACCCCATATCCCTCTATTTTACTTTCGTCCATCTGCCTGTCTCAGAGTCTCTTAAATGCCCACAATGTTTCAGCTTCCACCACCATCCCTGGCAATGGTATTCCAGGAACCCACATCTTTCTGTGTAAAAAAAAAACATCCCTATGTCTCCCCTAAAATTCCCTCACTTCACTGTACATATGACCTCTGGTGTTTGCTATTTCTACCCTGGGAAATAGGTGCTGGCTGTCCACCTTATCTATGCCTCTCCTAATCATTTAGACCTCTATCAAGTCTCATCCTTCTACGCTCTAAAGAGAAAAATCCAAGCTTTGCTAGCCTTGCCTCATAAGATTAGCTTTCCAATTCAGGCAACATCCTGGCAAACTTCCTCTTCCCCCCTCTCCAAAGCTTCCACATCCTTCCTATAATGAGATGACCAGAAATGAACACAACTTTTCAGACTTAAGCCTTTCATCCAAGTAGGACTCAAGCCCTGCATGAAGAATTCGAGCCCAAAATGATGGTTATGTCTCTTTATCTTTGCTATGTAAAGTACACTGTTTGACCTGCTGAGTTTCTCCACTACTGTCTTATTAGTACATGAATGTTTTGTTTTATCTTATTTCTTTTCCATTATTTTAATTTTTTTGCAGGATTTGGGTGATTTTGAATATTCTTGATCACCTTTAACAATCTTACACTCTTGGATATGCCCTTTATAATGAATGAATCAAAGCAGAATCCAAAATCTCTTCCATGTCTGGATCAGGAATTGAAGACAAGAAAAGGGAATATTTATCATGCGTGCAATTTTTTGGCTCTTTCCATTGATCTGAATGTCCTCATCGATGGGAACTCAAAGTTGTCAGTGCCATCTTAAATGCTTGTTCTCTGTGTTTAGCAGACAAGGGTTAGGGATTTGCCAAATCAATAGGAATCTTTTTTTTAAGGTAGTTTTAAGCATACCCATGATTCTTCTCTTCTGTTCACCTGGCAATCACTTCCTGCAATGGAGTTTGGAATAAAGCATGCAAAGACGGTAACATTCACCATCTTCAAAAGACCAGCACAGGCTTAGCTCAACTAAGGCAAAAAAATCTTGGAACATCAAGGTCTTAAAAAAGGCACCAAACTCGAGCAGGAATTCCTCCACCCGAACTGCTTCTGATATCTCAACTGGTCAGAGAAGATCCCTCAAAGCACTGGAAGAGATGTCACTAATGCTGTCACTATAAAGTCCTCCAAATTCAATGAGACCGTGAGCTGATAAGATGGAGCTGCAGCACGAGGCCATTCAGTCCAATGAGTTTGCTCCAACATTAAATCATGACCGAGAATTTTTCCTCCTGTTCCCGTTCTCCTGCCTTATCTCCATAACCTTTGACCTCAACCAGCCAACCTGACATGAGGGTATTTAGGGCGACACAGGCTCAAGAGGGTTGGAAAGGCTGTATTCTATTTTGTTTTTAAATATTAAATTATCCTCCATTTTAACTATCCCCAATAAACTGGCCTCCTCCTTAGGGCAATATATTCCAAAGATTCAGCATGGGCTGAAGATATTTTGCCTCACATCTATTATAAAGGGACATCTAGAGGCGATACACTCTGTGTCTAGATTCTTCCACCACAGGAAGAATCTTTTCCACATACACTTGATCCAGCCCTTTCAATATTGGACATGTTTCAATGAGATCACCCCCTCCTCATCATCTGTCTAAACTTCAGTGAGATAGGACCCAGAGACATCAAACTCTCTCACCCTCTCACCCATAGGATTATTCTTGTAAGCCTCTGAACCTTCTCCAATACCAGCACAGTGGGTGGAGGGAAAATTGGATTGAGATGGTGGAGGGGGAAAGGAGAGGAGAGTGGAGACCCATCTGAAATTGGAACATTCAGTATTCAGTACCTTGGTTGGATGTAAAAAGACCCACATGCAGAATAGTTATCAGGCTCGGCCATCCTGAATTCCAAATGCTCTTGAGGTTGCCTGGTCTACGTCACTCTTCTTTGTCAATCTTTCTGGCCACATTCACATATGTCTTCATCTACTTCAGCTCTATAGGGGAGCCACCTGGGGTAAAACAGTCCAAATTGTGCTTGCTTGTGCTATATAATTCTTTGATTTGAAAACTTAACAACTTTTATAGGCCTATTCTTGAGAAGGGGAAGCGTGGGAAACGACCCTACAGGGGGGAACCATGGCAGCAGAGCAGTGAGAAGCTCAGACAACCAACCAGTTTATGGGAGGTTGGCGACTTGTGGTTGAAGTCCCTCACATGCTGTGGTCTGCCGCAGTCTGGCTCATGGGGACCAGATTTCGGAACCGGGCTGTGGGAGGATACTGTGGGCAAGAAGGGCTCCTGAAGGACCTTGGGTGCTGAAGGCTTCCTGATGATATTGTGGCAGCCTGCTACCCGATAGGCATCCCGGCACACAAGATAGTGGACAAACACGGCGATCCTGCAAGGACCATGCCAACTAAATGGCCTTTCTCCCCGGGCTGCAGGCCGTGCAGCGGGAAATGATGAGCACTGGTGAGAACGCCGACCAATCGACGGCTGGCAAGCCTGTGACATAATTTCCGCCGGAAGCACCGGGTCTATATAAGGCAGGGAAAACAATTCAATAAAGCACTATCGACTGTACTTAAGATGTGTGTGTATGTTTTACTTTTGTGCCTTGCCATAGCACACGCTATATTGGTGACCCTGACCTGACCAAATGGTCTTTTGGGCCCAATAATGGAAGAACAAATAACATTCCATGCAGTTTTAATGAAACTGCTAACATTCTGGACTTCGCAGCCGCTGGTGTGGCTCAAGCAGGCCAAGGCACAGTTCCAACTATGACAGATTACAGCCAACGGCACGAGATGCTACTACATCGTGACCTCAATCGAACAGGACACAGCCGCAAGGATCGTTGATTTCCTCCGGCAGCCTCTGGAGTGAGGTAGATATGTGCTAACTTGCATTTTTGCGCTCTCGAAGTGCGAACGTGCAGCCCGACTGTTGCACATGAATGGTTTGGGGGACAGGGCCCCTTCCTCCCTCATGAGTGACATGTTAGCTTTAACCGATAGGTACAAACCTTGGCTGAACTTTGAGCAGATCTTCCTGGAGCGACTACAGGAGGATATCCGACTGCTGCTAGCCGAGGAGGATTTCAGCAACCCTGGGAAGGTCTCAGCCTGAGCGGACATGCTCTGGGAAGCAAAAAGAGACGCTAGCGTCATGGTGGAACAAGTCGCAAGGCCTCGCATACAGTGGATGACTAGACCACCACAGCCGAACAACAGACCAACAGACACCCCCACTCCACCCCCTGGTGAGCAGTATTGTTTCTATCACCAGCGGTGGGGTTCGGAGGTCTGTCAGTGGAAAACACTCCAGGAAAACACTACAGCCATCCATCTTTGGTGGCTGTGAAGGGCCAGCCAATGAAACAGCCTCCTCCACATGAGGGACTCCCTGTCGCGGTGACAGTTCCTAGTCAGCATGGGGGCTGAGATCATCGTCCTGCCCCCCCCCCCCCCCCGCCTCAGCCTAAAATACCCTTAACAGAGGCTGGGACTACACCCAAGGGCAGTGAATAATTCTAATATAAGAACTTTTGGCACCCGCACCATACCACTTTGCTTTGTGGACAGCCGGTTCATGTGGACATTCACCCTGGCGGCAGTGCAACAATCACTCCTGAGAGTAGACTTCCTCAGGGCTCACTGCCTGTTAGTGGACCTCAAGGGGTGGCAGCTAGTACACGCCAAGACTTTTCAAACCTTCTCTCTGGGGGAGGCCACCCACCTACATTCTGTCATCGCTTCCGACAACGAGTTTGCACACATCTTGGCAGAATTCCTCTCTATCGTGGTGCCACAGTTTACCTCAGCAGAACTGAAACACAGGGCATGACATCAAATTCTCACAAAGGGCCCCCCTCTCTACGCCATCTCCTCCCAGAGAAATTCAACCTCACAAAGGAAGAGTTCCGAAAGATGGAAGAGTTTGGAATAGTGTGGCTGTCCAACCGTCCCTGGGCATCCCCCCCTGTACTTTGATACCGAAGGCAGCAGGGGGATGGAGGCCGTGTGGGGATTACCAACGCTTTAATGAGGCCACCACACTGGACTGGTTTCCTGTGCCCCACACACAGTACTTTACTGCAAACTTAAAGGGGGCATGGATATTTTCCAAGGTCAACCTCATCAGGGGCTACAAACAGATCCTGGCCCACCCTGAGGACATTGTTAAAACTGCCATCATCACTCTGTTTGGTTTGCTTAAGTTCCTTAAGATGCCCTTCAGGCTAAAAAATAAATGGCTCAGACATTCCAGAGGTTGATGGACGCGGTTGGCCGGGATCTCAGGTTTGCATTCATTTACTTGGTCGATATCCTGAAAGCCAGCTGCAACTACAAAGGTCATACAGCCCACATAAGGCGGCTATGCATCCATCTCAGTGAATTTGGCCTGACCATCAACCCGGACAAATGCCAGGTCGGGCACGAGACTTCCTGGACCACAGATTTAATAGACACGGGGCGACACATCTGCTTGAAAAGGTAGAGGCGTCAGGCGCTTCACCAAGCCAAACACAGTGAAGGGCCTCCAGGAATTCACCGGTTTGATTAATTTCTATAACTGCTTCATACCGGCGGCAGCTTGCATCATGCACCCGTTATTCTCGCTCAGGGCAGGAAAAAACAGAGAGGTCAAGTGGGATAAAGAAGCATCAGAAGCTTTCCAGAAGGCCAAAGATGCTGTGGCCAATGCCACATTTTTGATGAATCCACAGACAGACACCCCCGACCACCCTCACGGTGGATGCATCCAGCACAGTGGTCAGGGGGTGTACTTGAGCAATTGGTCTGTGGACAATAGAAGCCCCTGGCCTTCTTCCTGGGGCACCTCCGGCACCCCGAGCTCAAGTACAGTTCCTTTGACCATGAACTCCTGGCATTATACCTAGCATTTCAACATTTTAGGTAATTTCTGGAGGGGAGGCAATTCAAGGTTTTTACAGATCACAATCCATTGATCTTTTCCTTTAATGAAGTGTTGGACCCATTGTCAACCAGGCAACAAAGGCACCTGTCCTATATATCCGAGTTTGCCTCAGATATAAAGCATATTGCCGGAAGACCAATGTGGTGGCCGACGCATTATCTCAGCCGACAATCCAGGGGATACTGATTCTGTCCCAGGGAGTCGATTACATGACAGCACAGCACAGGCGCAGCAGGCGGACCTATGTATAGGACGACAGACAGAACTCAAGCGAGAAGACATCCGCTGTGGCCCTGCTAACCAGATCCTCCTGTGTGATATTTCGACTGGAAATCCTTGCCTCGTCATCCCAGCGGCTTGGAGATGACCAGTGTTCGAGGCAGTGCACAACCTGGTGACCCAGCCATCAGGACCACCATCAAGATGGAGGCCAGCAGGTTCATTTGGTATGTCCTCTGCAAACAATGGGCCAAAACCTATACACAATGCCAGTCTTCAAAGGTGCAAACACATAACAAAATGTCCACCCCAGCCATTAGAGCCAGCATGGCGAAGGTTCAGTCATGTGCACATAGACGTCACAGGGGGACACAGCACATGTTGACGATGGTAAACAGTTTCACAAGTTGGCGAGAGGCAGTGCTGTTGGTGGAAACCTCAACAGAGGACTGCATCAGATTCCTAATAAACACATGGGTGGCATGGTTCAGAGTCCTAATGCACCTAACATTGGAAAGGGGTGCACAATTCATTTCAGGGTTCTGGGCAACCCTGGCCAGCCTCCTTGGGACTCAGCTCCACCACACCACGGCATACCATCCCCAGGCCAATGGATTGGTGGAGAGGTTCAAAAGGTTCCTAAAAGTCCCTGATGGCCTGGCTCAAGGGACCAAATTAGACTGATGAACTAACATGGGTCCACCTGGTGATCCGTACTGCACCAAAGGAAGATTGCAATGCCTCGGTGGGGAAATGTTGTACGGCGCACCCCTAGTCTTCCCTGGGGAATTCCTGGCCGCCTCCATGGTCACAGATGAACCACCAGCAACAACCCTTGAAAGATAAAGGGAACGACTGGGTACGCTGGCCCTGGCACAGCCCTCTCCACATGGCCAGCCCAAAACATTGGTTCCCGGGGTCCTGTATGTCTTTGTATGAGGGAAAGCGCACTGGACACCACTTCAGCAGCCGTACGAAGGCCCCTACTGAGTGATCAGATGCAACAGGATCACATGTGTGCTGGATATTAGCGGCAAGGAAGAGATATTTACTATTGACTGCCTCAAGCCAGCACATTTGGTCACTAGTGAATCGATCTCCTCACCACTTCTGTGTCATAAAACCAGGCTGCCCAAAACCAGAGACAGCACCCGGATCGTCAGATCTTGGGGGGGGTGGGGGGTTGATTGTGCGGCGGCTCGCCACCCGACAGGCATCCCGGCACAAATGACGGCAGTCGAATGTGGCGATCCCGCAAGGACCATGCCAACTAAATGGCCTTTCTCCCCAGGCTGCAGGCTGAGAGGCAGGAAACGACGAGCACTCACAGGAATGCTGACCAATCGGTGGCCAGCAAGCCCGTGACAACATTTACGCTGGAAGCGGCAGGACAACTAGGCCCAGCAAGACTATATAAGGCAGGACAAACCATTCAATAAAGCAGTACTTACCACGTGTGTATGTCTTATTTCTGCACCTTGTCATACCATATCAGATTCGGACCTGGAGTTTGGGCTGCCAATGGTTTGAACAGGAGTCTGTATGGCTACAGAGGCCGCAGGAGTTCTGGAGGTGAATCCCCAGACACTCAGAGTCTCTGAAGGGACTCTGTTTTGCTTCACGTTCTTTTTTGGTAGAAGCACTGGTGACTCTTTTTTTGCCTTACAGCAGATAAAAGTTGAGGTATTTCATGCATATTAATTTTTTATCTATCATTATATGACAATAAAAGGAACCTTGAACCTTTTTGCCTTAAGGTAGAAAACTCAGAGACTGAAAAGGAAAGATGTCCCTTTGGGAACTGCAGTCATGTTCATCAAATTGCATTAGAAACAAACGTAAGGGAACAAATTGATTGTGTTGAGTGTAAAGGATTCACTAAGCTGGCTGCCGAAGCATCACTTAACAGAAGTAGTCATTGCTTCTGTACTTAATCCCACCATTTGCATGTTGAAATTACATTTTATTTTACAGCTGCAGGGATAAATTATATTTAAGTTAATAGAATGTTATTTATGTTCAGCACAATGAACTAGCAGGAAAATTATTGCCTCTCATCTGGACTGGGACTAAATAGAAAGGAAAGCTAAAGGTGGCTGTAATGCAAGTTAAATAACAAGGAGCAAAAAACCCCCATTGCATGTAAATTATGGACTTCGTTTCTCCATTAGAATGTGGACTACATTTATTGGCTGTCAAACCCTTTGGGTCATTCTGAAACAGATGTGTTAGGTGCTATAAAACACAACCGTTTCTTTAGTATGTTAGGCATGAGAATACAATTTCTTTCAGGAACACCACTCCACACTGAGCAACGCTGAGGGTGACCCGTAGTGGTTAGCAACGTTGTTAAAGCACCACAATCGGGACAGGGCTTCGAAGGCCGTGGTGTCTGTAAGGAGTTGATGCGTTCTCCCCGTGTCTGTGTGGATTTTCCCTGGGTGCTCTGATTTCTTCCAACCATTCAAAACATACCAGGGTTGTAGGTTAATTGAGTGTAATTGGGTGGCATGGGCTGAAATGGCCTGTTACTGTCTAAATTTAAATTTAAAATTAGTCCTCTTTTGAGCAAGGATTGTGGGCAGGGATAAGATCGGCCTCTATAACCACAACGTAAATGTCACTTTTATTCAGAAATCCATTTGGGACTCTTAGGCAATTTTTTGGGAAGATCTTTTCACTGTCGTTTTTCAACATCCCCCTCCTCCACCCTCTGGGACTTGCCGAAAGGGTTTCAGCAATAAGTTCCACAATATTGCATAATTTAAGTTTCTGCCCAACAGTCGTCAACATCTTGCTGAGATGCAAAAAATAACTTCTGGCTACCTAATAGTGGACATCTTCATTTGATACTTTAGACCAAAGCTGAAGTTCTGTCTGAGTGTTCAGCTCTGCAGTATTACATTTCCAAACTTAATAGATGGGGAGAGATCATATCAGATGGAACGTAACGTGGAAAATGTGAGGTTACTTTCTTGAATGCGCAAAAGAGGAAAGAATGAGCATTTTTAAAATGTCTTGTCAACAGATCACTTAAATCTAACATGTTGATTTTTGGTCTTAATGGCAAGAGCATTTGAGCGGAGGAGAAAAATGTCTGACTTCCATTTACAAGGCTTTCTTCTGAGGGGCTTGAATAAGTTGGAGGGACTGGATGAGCTCGGGTTCTATTCTAGGTTGAGGGATGGGTGACCTTAGACAAATACATAAAAAGATGACTTAAATGAAGTAAAGTCAGACTTTTCCTGGACATTCTTTCCGCACATACGGTGGTGCACATATAGATTGCTATAGAAGTAGGGACAATGTTGATGTTAAAAAGACATTTAGGTGGCCACATAGAAAGGCAAAGATTGGAGGAAAACACAGGCTAATAAGAATAGTCAGACAGGCAACTTGTCCAGGTTGCACAATGTTGTCCGCAGGGTCTATTATCATTCTGTAAATCTCTGACTATCTGACTCCACTTATACCTCATTGAGACTGCCCCTGGAGCACTGTTCACAATTTTGACCTTCCAACAGGGAGTCCAATCAAAATTCACCAAACTCTCTTCACTCAGAAAGTGGAGAATTGTTGCAACCACAGAAGGCTTTGGAAGATCAGTCACTCCATCCTTCAAAAAGAAACTGATATTGGGACCTTAGTGAACCAAGGTGTATGGAGATTCTACAGGAAAATGAGCTGATGTATATCAGCATTGGTCTGGATCTGCAGGCTCCAAGGACAGAATAGCCTACACCTTCTCATTCTTCTCTTCTTAGTGTTAGAAATAGAAGTACCTTTAAAGAAATTGCTCGAGACAAAAATTGAGAACAAAGAACATTTATTATACAACAATGCAAAGTTGGGTGCTTCCCCTTACCCTGGAAATACACACATACACTGAGGCTCACCCAACTTTTATACAGTTTATCTCAGTATAGGAATAACCCCCCCCCCCCCCCTTACATTCTTCTGCCTCCTGCTGGAGAGGTTTGGCATTAGGCAATCCTGCCTACTTGCTGTTTCTGTGCACTTGGTGGACCAGGGGGTATCCTGTCGGTGTCCCTTCATGTTATTGTCCTTATTCACACCTTCCTGATTCTCGGAGCTATAGTCTCTTGATATGCAGAGTTCGCTAATCCTGTCTAGGGTTAACTAATTTAATATGTATAACTTTGTAAATCTATGTAAGGTTAACTAATTAGATATGTAGAACTTGGTACTTCTGTCTAGGGCTAGGAGACCCTTATCTCATCCAGACTACCTCAACTTCCTACACTCTATTGTTCCTTACCGCTCCTTATCTTATTCATATGGTGGGCTCATTGATCTTGTCACAAAGACTAGAAGATTCTTATCTTAAATGTGCTGACTCTGCTTTCCTGCATCCTAATTCCCAAGCTCATCCTGTTTGTACTGGTTACATTAATTTACTAATGTATGAATTTTAGTTTCCTTCATGTTCATAATTTTAGATCAGTTTTCTCATCTCTCACATTAGTTAATCCCATTTTCTTCCTTTTTGGAAGAATGTGGGTTTTGAGGGAATGGATGGAACCACATATTTTGTGACATGTTCATGACAGTAGGTTTTGATTCTGGAATAGCTTTATCTGAGGGAACACATTATAATGGTTGACCCGCCTCTGATACCATAACTCCTCCCCCTCCAGAAACCCTAATAAAGATGGTATCGCCCAATCCCCTCTCTCGGTACTGCCTTGGAATCAGACCACAGCAATGTAAGTTATGAGTGTGAGTTTATAGTGATTAAAACCTGTTAATCTCAACTTTTGACCTACCAGGTCTAATTGATAGCTCTACAACCTATCCCATCATTTTTATATCCATGTTCTTAATTTTGTACCCCTCAGTTCCTCTCAGCCCATTACACCAGATCTAACATTTTCCTCTCTGGTTACAAACCTCAGACATTGCATTTCACTCTCCCCAGTGCATTCCATCATCCAGGTAAATAGGATGAGGGCTGTGCACAGAACACAAGACTAAAAGGAAATAGGAGCAGGAGAGGGTCACCTCACCATTCAAACATGTTCTAATATTCAATGTGATCCAATCTGAGTTCTGAATTCCTTTTAGAGCTGTGGTGCACTGTCATACAGATAGCGGACACAAGACTTAAAGACTGATCAACAAGCTTTATTCCACTTAAAGTCCCTGCTGCAGTTAGCTGTGGTTAGCTGTGCTGACTCTGTGTGACTGACCTCAAGGGGTCGGATGTGGCTTATATCACGGCGGATGAATGGCAGCTGACCAGGTGGGGCTTGGTCCATTCAGGTCAGCTGATTGACAGCCAGCCAGGAGTTGTCTTGTCATCCAGTGCTCTTCCTGCAGGTACACAGGTCGCCGCCCTGCAGTAGGCTTGTGGTGCATCACCACAAGAACATAGAATATAGAAATCTACAGGCTCAAAGTGTGCCTACACTACCAACTGCCTGGAGCTTCCCTACAGAATAACCCTCCATTTTTCTCTGTTCCATGTACCTCTCTAATTGACTCTTAAATGACCCTATTGTTCCTCTATCCACCACCATAACTGACAACTCATTCTATGCACCCACCACTCTCTGAGTCAAAAACTTAGCTCTTACATTCCCCCCTTTAATCTATACCCCCAAGCGGTTGCCATTTCAACCCTAGGAAAAAGCCTCTGGCCATCCACACAATTAACATCTCTCATTATTAAGATCTAATATGGCTATCACATTACCTCCTGGCTCTTGAAATTGATCCCACAGTTAATGAAGGTCAACACACATTGTGCCTTCTCAGCAGCAGTATCCACCATTGCAACAGCTTTGATAGTTCCCTGGGCATCGACACCAAGATCTCTCAGCTCAACCACACTGCTCAGAGTCATCCTATTCCCATTTTCTCTGTTCATTCCCCACAACCTTCAATCCGCGCCCCCCCCCCCCCCCCCCAATCTTTCAACATTGTAGACACAAGAGAAGGCAGAGACTAGAATATGGAGCAAGAAAAAAAAATCAGAAGGAGATAGTGTGGTGGGAAAGAACTTTGGAACTTTCAGATCAAACCTTCATCGAGACTTTGCTGTGCTTAATATAGACAAATCATCATACTTTTCAGCTAATTCATTGGCCTGTCCCGCCACTCTGGTGATCAGTGTACACTGATTAAATACTACAGCACAGTTACTGCAATACATATGCACTCCAGAACATTTGTGTAATGCACCCAGTATCTTTTTTTGTTTTACAGCAGAATTGTGCTGACCTCAGTAAACCTACTCAGCCATCAATCTAACTCTTTCCTCCCTCAGAGTCCATAATCCTCCCATTTTTCTGGCATCCATGTCACTATCAAAGAGTTTTTAAAATGTCCCTATTATAACGGTCTCCACGACCTCCGTCGGAAGCAACCTTGAGGGATTTAAGCATTTGGACCCCATACCCTTCTGCTTTTCCATATTGTAAACATTCTGGCAGGTACCTTGTACTCCACCCTCGGGTTCGATCTTGCAAGGTGCATCACTTCACACTTTTAGAAATTGAACGCCATGTGCCACTTGTCTGTCCAATTCTGCTCCTTAATATTCCACCCCACCCCCCATTACCTCCTTATTCAAGACATTAATAAAGATCAAAAAGAGCTGGGTTCCTCAAACAGATTCCACAAATCACTGACCTCCAGTCAGAATATGCCCCATCTACTTCCGCCCACTGCCTTCTGTGGGCAACGCAATTCTGAATTCACGCAGCCAAGTTTCCACGGATCCCAGGCCTTGTGATTTTCTGTGCCAGCATAACATGGGGAACCATGTCAAATGCCTTACTACAATCGAGATACGCCGCATCCACCACTCGAACCTCATGAATTTGTTTTGTTACCTCCTCAAAACACTCCACTCGGTTTGTGAGGCTCACCTGTATTTCATTTGCCACCCCATTCCCCTAATGTGTCCAAATCCTTCTGCAGCCTCCCTATTTCCTCAACACTATCTGCTCCTCCACCTGCCTTCATATCATCTGCAAATTTGGCCACAAAGCCGTTCATTCCATAATCTAAATAATTGACATACAACATAAATAGAAATGGCCCCAACTCCAAACCCTGTGCAACACTTCTAGCCAATGCAGAATATGATCCCTCTATTTTGACTTCTCCTTCCTGCCAAATCAGCCAAAGCTCTACCAATGCTAATTATGATTCTCGTTATGCCATGAACCCTTATCTTGTCAAGTAGCCTCATGTGCACCACTTTGTCAAAGGGGTTCTGAAAATCCAAATACGGAACATCCACTACATCTTGCCTGTTTGCCACTTCTTCAAAGAATTCCAATTGGGTTCTGAGCAAGATATCCCCTTAAGGAGGCCATGCTGATTTTGGCTTATCTTGTCATGTGCCTACAAGTACTCCATGACTTCATCCATGATAGGTGACTCAAACATCTTCCCACCCATTGACATCCAGCTAACAGATCTATCATTTTCTTTCTTCTGTCTTCTTCCCTTCTTGAATGTGGGGTGATCTTTGCTGTTTTCCTGTCCTTTGGGACCATGCACAAAAAGATCTTATTAATGCCTCCGCAATCTCTACAGCTGCTTCTTTCAAAATCCCAAGGGACTTATCTACACTGAGATTCAGCTGAGCACCTTCCCCCTTGAAATGGTAACTGCAGTCACTTTCCTCCGGCATACTGCTAATATCTTCCACAGTGAAGACTAATGTAAAATACTCATTTAGTTGCCTTGCCATCTCTTTGTCTCCCATTATTATTTCTCCCACACCATTTTCTAGTGATCTTATATCTACTCTCCCTTCTCTTTGATATTATTTACTACCCTACTTTCGTACTTTACTGTTTCCCTAATTTTGAGGTTTTTTCCATCTTCCCACTAATTTTTGCTTCCTTGTACATTGGCTTTGACTTCCCTTGTCAGTCACGGTTGAAACATTTCTCCATTTGAATATTTCTTCTTTATTAGTCTGTATCTAAAATATGCCTCCCTCATTTCCTGCAGGTACCCCACCCTTTGCTGCTCTGCCATCCTCTCTACTTTTGCCCCCTTCCAATCTACTTTGGCCAGTGCCTGTATCATTATCGAGGAGAAATAACTACGAGGACGCGAGCTTAAGAGTCAACTTTGGGAGAGGTTATTAGAGTGAGATATCACAGAGAGCACTCCCTGTAACAGCCAGGGCTCAGCTCTGAACTACACAGTTGCACAGCTTGAATTGATGCAGTGAAGTAAACAAGTTAGTTTGTGAAGTCATCAGAATGGGTTACAATGGTCACATGCCAGGAAGTGAAAGTTGTTCAATGAACATAGTGTGGTTAAAGTATTTATTAGAAAACAAAGAAAGTAACCTAGAGATATTCTTTAGCAGACTTAAATGTTATCTGGAGTTATTCTTTAGCAGACTTAAATGTTATCTGGAGTTATTCTTTAGCAGACTTAAATGTTATCTGGAGTTATTCTTTAGCAGACTTAAATGTTATCTGGAGTTATTCTTTAGCAGACTTAAATGTTATCTGGAGTTATTCTTTAGCAGACTTAAATGTTATCTGGAGTTATTCTTTAGCAGACTTAAATGTTATCTGGAGTTATTCTTTAACAGACTTGCACTTTGTTCATGTCAGTTCAGCTGTTGACCATTTTTCTTCCACATTCATGCCACTATAATCCCCTTTACTCCACTGAAATACTGACACAACTCCTTGGTAAATATCTAAGTGAACTCGTCATATTGTGTTAAATCTCAAATTGAATTCAAACATATTGTGATCATGTTTATTTCTGTGGTACAGTGGGAATCTAAGATACAGTAAGTTCATTTTATGAGCAGTTCAACTTCTACACGCTATGACAGAATACATAGATATGTTTTTGGGAGATAAATTGGGAAATGTTTGTTAGGGTAGGTTACATACAAACACTTTAAAACAGATCTTATTTGAAATACTGGAGCTCTGATAATGGTAGACATATCAGCTCCACAGCTTTTGCAAGAGCTTTGGAGAGTGCCCAAGAGACTTCACTAATGGATTGTTATTTACAAAAGGCAACAGATGAAAGATCCTGTTGAAGCCGCAGATTGTCTGGAGTTGTTCTAAGATGGTCATGTGGTTTTGCAAGCAGAGAGAGTCAAACAGGCTTTTTCTCAGTGTGTGTGTGAAAGAGAGCGAGAGATAGAAAAAGAAAGAGACACACACAGAGATCACATCTACAGTGTTACAGCCAGTGGAGGTGGCTGGGACTGGAATAGGACAAACTGCAAGCTTGTAGAAAGCCCCATTTGGAAATCAGCCTGGTCAAAGTCTTATGGTTCATGCAAGAAGAGAGGACTGGCTTTCTAATGCTTCACTTGGAAAAAGGAACTCTTTTGTGACCTGAAAGAAAGAGGTTATTATTTGGAGATCCCTGAGGGGAAAGTTTGGACAACAAGACACTGAAGTGGCTGATGGAAGTACATCAGTTGTGGATGTCCTGGAACAACAAATCTCTCTCTAAAACTGACAAGAACCTTCCTGAGCAGAAACCATTTACCTTTCAAGCACCAAAGCCTGGTGAACTTTATAAATGTTAAATTCTGTACACAGTATATGAATTGGCTGCAAACAGTGAACTTGGAGGAATGAGAAGTGAGATTGGACTGTCAACCAAAGAAAATTTCTGAACTTATACACACATTACAGACATGTGCGCTTAGAATTAGAAGGTAGTTAAGTTAGGTTAGTTAAGTTAAAGTGTGATCCTGTTTTCATGATTAAAGATAATTTAAAGCAACTTTTGTTTAAGTAACTATTTGTCTTGTGAATATCTATTGCTGCTGGGTTTTGGAGTCCTCTGGGCTCGTACATTAGTAAAGCACAATACGAGTGCAGAGTTATGGAGAAATCAATTAGTGCAGAGCAAAGGCGACATGCCTTTACCAGTGTGAAGCTCATTTGGACTCAACCATTCTATCATTAGTAATTATTGCAAAAAGCTATCACCCTGGTAACAACTTCTCACAAGTATCTTTGAGTGGAAGACCAACACCTCAAACTGCAAGAACAGTTTCCTTCCACAGTGATCTAGCTCTTGAACCTCCATTAAGACACTAATCATGGACTGCTCCGATATCACAAAAGGACCATATGCGCTCTTGTTAAGTAATTTTGTTTTTGCACAGTATATCTTAGAATATTTATTATCTATCTATGTTTTGTTTTTATTGTCTCTTTTTAATTCAATTTATGTGTATCTGTGTGGCTGCAGTAAGTTAGAATTTTAGTGCCTTTGAACATGATAAAATGCATATGACTATAAACTATCCATTTATATTGATCCTACACTCATCCTGTTTTATTCTCCCCATATGTCCATCAATTCACTCAAGGTTCTACACAAGCGACAATACACAGTGGGTCAACGAGTCCACCTCACAAGTCTGTTAGCTATGGGAGGAAACCAGAGTAACCAGAGGAAAAGCACATGGACACAGGGAGTGCATGCAAACTCCACACAGACAGTACCAAATGTCAGGGTTGAACCTAGTTTGCCAGAGCTGTCAGGTAGCAACTTCTTTCGCTGTGCCTGTTGGATACTTAAGTGTTTTTAGCATTTTTGATAGTTTTATGCCTTTAAATCATTTTTAAAATTATTTTAAATAATATGAAAAAGATTCAATTATATTTGATCGACTGAATGCTTCTCAATCTGAAATTAGCAACAGCTGGCTGCACTGGTAATATGGGCATGTCAGATGATATGGCTATGCCAGATGCTCTGGTTTAACCACCTGTGAGACACTTATCAGCAGATTAAATGGTCGATAATTTTAATTTATTCAAGTCACGTCCAGCCAAGTTTATTGTTGTCTGATTGTACAAAAGTACAACCCGATAAAACACCATTCTGTTGGTGCAAAACATGCAGACACATATCCAGATATTACACACATACTGACAAATAAATATGCAAGACAAATATTTCATCAATACAAATTTATACATATGAGAGTCTCAGATGGTTAGTGTGAGCAGTTCTTTTGTTTGTTCAGCCTTCTTACTGCCCTTGGGAAGAAGCTATTCCTCAACCTGGTGGTGCTGGCTCTGTTACTCCGGTATATCTTCTCCAATGCGAGCAGCTGAATGATGCCATGTACAGGGTGGAAGGAGTCCTCAATGACGTTGCACGCCCTCTTCGGAAAATGATCCCCGTAGATCAAATCGATCGCGGGGGAATGTAGGTAGGGAAGCTCCCTTGATCCTCTCTGCCATTCTTAATGTCCTGTGGATTGACCTCCGACCCATTTCTCCATTTGATCTGTTTATGCGTGCATCACTGCCAATGCTAACGTTGATTGTCTTTTCCTAATCGCTCCTGAACTAAGGTCGGCCTATTGGTGTTTCTGCATCTTGCTTAAGCCAGATCAGACTCTGTAATTTGATGGATTTATTTCCCTAAAGTACATCAGTGTACCAGACAGTTTGATAACAATTCCACGGCATCACGGTCATGGCAACTAAGACTCACTTCTTTTATATTAAGCAGCATCTTGATTTAATTAATTGCTTGAATCTAAATTCCACAGCTGCCGTGGCATTCTTTGAACTCATTCTTCTAAGATCAATAGTCCAGAACTCTGGTTACTAGTCCAGTAAATTAAATGCTACACCTCCGTATCTAACTTATTCTGATCAACTCTTCACTGCCAGCTCTTCGAGGCTTAGCATTAGGCTGGCATTTCTCAGAAAAATGCCATACAACGTTAAGTCTCAGCACAAACTCTGAACCCAGGCTGGTTATATAGTCCAGGCTAATATCTCATTGGACCTTGTAGTGTAAAATGAATAAGAAAGGTTGAATAGGTTGGAACATTAATCCATGGAGTGCCCAAGAATAATAGATTTGATAGAGGTATGTAAAAATTATGAAGGGTAGAGATAGAGGAAATGCAAACAGACTTTTTCTACTGAGATTAGATGAGACAAGAACTAGAGAACATGGGTTCAGGACAAAAGGAGGAATGTTTAAAGGGATCATTCAGGAGAACTTCTTCACACAAAGAGGGTGAGCTGTCAGCTGCACCAGTGAAAGTGGGCTCAATTTTGACATTGAAGAAAAAAGGTGTATAAATATATGGACGCTTGAAGGTACCGATCATCTGGACTGGGCAGAGTAATAGATCAGCATAAAGTAGATGGACTGAATGGCTTGTTTCTGTCCAGTAGTGTTGCATGGTTCTGTGGTGGAACCACTGTATTACTGTTTTTAAGTGTATGGCCGCAAACCGCCCCCCCCCCCCCCCCACCAGCCCTGCTGATTGTACCTTTAGCTCCTTCCCCTCGATTCCCCTAATAAAGGTGGCAATGCCATAACCCCTCCCCAGAACAAGCTTGGGTCTTGGGTCAACAACATGAGATGTGCCATCAGTTTATGGTAATAAAAGCCTGTCAGTCAGGTAATTTCTAGTCTTTAGGGTTATTGATAATGCATCATCTTTAAATTTTATTACCATAATTCTTTTTTGGAATGGACAAGTTTCTGAGACCAGAGAAGCTGGAAATCAACCCGTGGTCACCAGAAGCGTCTGTCAAGTTTGAACTGCGCTACTTCATTGTGATTCTTCAGGCCTCTACAAAGATCGTCCAATCCATCGCAGACAAACTGCACTTTCTGTTCTCACAGGTAAGGCATCCGATGGTTAGAGACTGCAAGGCATTTGCTGAACCAATGGAAATTTTGAAAGGCAAGTACTTGGACCCAGGTGAATGAAGTCTATGCCAGCACGTCCTAGACATGTATAAGCAGCAACAAGGGAGGTCGATCGATGATGACCTTTGAGTCCTGCGAGACCTTGGGCGGGCCTACGGCTGCAAGGCCATGTCAGCAGAAGAGGACACAGAAGAGCTGATCCGAGATGTCTGTGCAGCAGGCATCAGATCAGATTACATTCGCCAGCGACTGCTCGAATGGGGTGAGCTGCAGCTGGAGAAAGCTATCAAACTGGCTAAAACTATTGACTTCGCAACATGGACTCTTTCTCATCTGATAACGTGGCCACCACATGGGAAACACGATCTTGGTATGTGGGATCACAGGCCTCCCCACATCCTGACCTGACTGCTGCCGTTGCTACCAGCAATTTCCCGAATTGGTATGTGAGAGGAAAGGGAAGGATGAGAATCATTGCTCTGGACCCAATTGTTATTGAAATGTTTTGCTTGAGGAAAATTGTCATTGGCCCATTTCCTTCGGAGTAATGAAACTGTGCACATAATGAGTCAATTAGGTATGATAAAAACAATAGTTTCCAAACTTTTTCTTTCCACCTTAAGCAATCCCTTACTAATCACAGAGCACTGATGGCATAGGGAATATTTAAAGTGGTCCATCCTCAACATTCATTGGAGCGACTTCATCTCCAAAATCGAAGTACTCGAGATGGCAGTGGCCGACAGCATCGAATTCACGCTGCTGAAGATCAAACTGCGCTGGGTGGGTCACGTCTCCAGAATGGAGGACCATCGCCTTCCCAAGATCGTGTTATATGGTGAGCTCTCCACTGGCCACCGAGACAGAGGTGTACCAAAGAAGAGGTACAAGGACTGCCTAAAGAAATCTCTTGGTGCCTGCCACATTGACCACCGCCAGTGGGCTGATATCGCCTCAAACCGTGCATCTTGGTGCCTCACAGTTCGGCGGGTAGCAACCTCCTTTGAAGAAGACCGCAGAGCCCACCTCACTGACAAAGGACAAAGGAGGAAAAACCCAACACCCAACCCCAACCAACCAATTTTCCCTTGCAACCGCTACAACCGTGTCTGCCTGTCCCGCATCGGACTTGTCAGCCACAAACGAGTCTACAGCTGACGTGGACATTACTCCTCCATAAATCTTCGTCCGTGAAGCCAAACCAAAGAAGAAGAAGAAGAAGAAGAAGAAGAAGAAGAAAAGAAGATATGTAAGTGGAAAGAAAAGAGGTTGGGAACCATTGATTTAGACATACAGCATAAGAGGACCTTTTGGTCCATGTGTTCATGCTGCCCAATTACACCCAATTGACCTACAGTTCCCAGAATGTTTTGAATGGTGGGAGGAAACCAGAGCACCCAAAGGAAACCCATGCAGACACGGGGACAATATACAAACCCCTTACACACCACGCCAGATTTGAACCCTGGTGGCTGGTGCTGCACTACCTGCTGCGCTAACTATGCTACCAAACTTACACTCTCATTTTTCTACTTCCCTTTCTGGAACTATGAAAGGTTTATCCTTGTCTTCACCTTCAGTCCAACCATCTTCCATATTCAATTAATCATCCTTCAACTCCAATGTGATGCCACCATCTAACACATATTCTTCAGTCTTTTTTCAAGGGTAACTTGCCCGTCCAGCCCACGAACCCATGCTGCACAATTATACCCACATGACCAATTAACTGACCAGCTTGTACACTTTTGCAACATGGGAAGAAACATCAGCAGCTGGAGGAAACCCACAGAGCCACAGGGAGAATGTACAAACTCCTACAGACAGCAGCAGCTGAACCCCCTGGTCACTGGCACCGTGATTGCATTGCACTGAAAATTTTTCCCAGTTCAACATTCCGAAGAGGCTCTTTGACTGAGCAATGAACTTTACACTTCCCACCCCCATCCTGACCTCTGATCAAAGGCTGTTAAGAGAGTTCAGGACAGAGTGATGGAGTCATACAGCCTGGAAACAGGCCCTTCAGGCCATCTTCCCCACACTGATCAAAGTCCCATCCAGAAGAGTCCGACCTCACTGTGCTTGGCACAATCCCTTTAAACTTAGCCTATACATCCACCCATCCAGTGTACTAGCACCTATCTCAACCACCTCCTCCAGCAGTCCATTCGATACACCCACTGTCCTCTGTGTAAAAAAAGTTACCCCCTCACTTCAATACTCTCCCCCTCACCTTAAACCAATGTTGTCTGTTTACAAATTCCTGTATCTGGGCAAAGATGCCTCTGCATTTCTCAATCTATTCCTCTCATAATGTTGTACATCTCTATGAAGTCACCTGCTATTCTCCTGCACTTCAAGGATTAAAGCCCAAGCATGCTCAATGTATCCCTATAGCTCAGGCCGCCAAGTCCTGGCAACATCCTAACATATTGCCTCTTCACCCTCTCCAGCTTGACAACATATTTCCTATGGAACAGTGACCAAAACTGAACACAATACAACAAATGGGGCATCATACAACTTGAAATGTCAACAATTCCTTCCCCTATGGCTGATACTATTCAACTCCTGGTTGGTATGGAGCCTCCCAGGTTCCAGGGTCAGGGATGTCTCTGATCGAGTATACAGCATTCTGGATGGGGAGGGCAAACATCCAGATGTTATGGTCCATGTGGGGACCAATAACATAGATAGAAGCGGGGGTAAGGTCCTGAAGAAAGAATATATGGAGCTACGAAAGAAGTTGAAAAGTAGGTCCTCAAGGATGGTAAACATGGGAGTGCTGCCTGTCCCACGTGCTAGAGAGGTTAGGAATAGGAAGATATGGCAGATGAATACGTGGTGAAAGAGTTGGCAGGGGTTCAGATTTGTGGATCATTGGGATCTCTTCTGGGGAAGGCCTGACCTGAACAAAAGGGATGGGCTGCAGCTAAACTGGAGGGCAACAATATCCTGGTAGGCATCTTTGCTAGAGCTGTTGGGGAGGGTTTAAATGAGTTTGGCAGGGAAGTGGGAATGAGAATGGGAGTGTAGATTAAGGGAGAAGATCACCTAGATTTGAAGGGAGAGAGGAACCAGGAGGGGGGTGGTAAAAGGAGATGATAATCAAAGGAATGTATCTGGGGGACCTTCACTCAAGTGTATATATATTTCAATGCAAGGAGCATTGTAAGAAAGATAGATGAGCTTAGTGCATGGATTGACACATGGAAATGTGATATTGTAGCTATCAGTGAAACTTGGTTGCAGGAGGGGCATGATTGGCAGCTAAATATTCCACGATTAGGTGTGATAGAAATGGGGGGGGGGGTAAATAAAAGGTGGAGGAGTTACATTGCTTATTAGAGAGAACATTACAGCGGTGCTATAGCAGGATAGATTGGAGGGCTCATCCAGTGAGGCAATTTGGGAGGGATTGAGGAATGGGAAAGTGGAAAAGGCATGAAAACACTAATGGGAGTGTATTATAGACCTCTTAATGGGCCGAGGGAATTAGGAGCAAATTTGTAAGGAGATAGCATATATGTGTAATAAATATATTGTGGCGATTATAGGAGATTTTAATTGTCCACCCATTGACTGGGATGCCCATACTCTGAAAATGTTGGATGGGTTGGAGTTTCTCAAATGTGTTCAGAAAAGTTTTCTAATTTAATACATAGCAGAACTGACTAGGGAGGGGGCAGTATTGGATCTCCTATTAGGGACCGAGATAGGGTCAGATGATAAAGGTTTGTGTTTGGGAAAACTTTGGGTCTCTTGATCATAATATTATTAGTTTTAAGTTAATAATGGAGAAGGATAGAGTTGGGCCTAAATTTGAGATTCTTGATTGGAATAAGGCAAAATTTGAGGAGATGAAAAAGGATTTAGAGGGTATGGATTAGGATAATTTATTTTCTGGGAAGGATGTAACAGATAAATGGAGAAGATTCAAAGGAGAAATTTTGAAGAGTACGAAGTCAGTATGTCTCTCTGAAGATTAAAGGAGAGGTTAGAAAATATAAGGAGCCTTGGTTTTCAAAGGATATTGGGAATTTGTTTTGGAGGAAGAGGGATGTGAACAACAGGTATAAACAGGGAACAGATGAGGTACTTGAGGAATGTAAGGAGTGTAAAAAAAATCTTAAGAAATAAATTAGAAAAGCTAAATGGAGATATGAGGCTGCTTTGGCAGGCAAGCTCAAAATACATCCAGAGAGTTTCTATAGGTTCATTAAAAGTAAAAGAATAGTGAGGGATAAAATTGGGTCCCTTGAGGATCAGAGGGAAGGCTGAGTGAGAAGTCAGAAGAGATGGGAAAAATTTTTTAATGATTTTTTTTTCTCCAGTATTCACTAAAGAATGTAATACTGAGCCATGTGAAATAGAGAAATCTGGTAGTGAGGTCATGGATAATATAGAGATTAATGAGGAAGTAGTATTGGCTATTTTAAAGAGAATTAAGGTGGATAAATCTCCAAGTCCTGTCAGGATATTCCTTTGGACCCTGAAGGAGGTTAGTATACAAATAGTAACAGAAATATTTAAAATGTCACTGTCCACGGGGGAAGAGCCAGAAGATTGGAGGGTAGCCATGTTATTCCGTTGTTTAAAAAAGGCTCCAAAATTACAACTGCTAATTATAGGCCTGTGAGTCTGACATTAGTGGTGGATAAATTAGTGGAGTGTTTTCTTGGAGATGGCATATAAAATTATTTGGAAAGAAAGGGATTGATTAGGAGTAGTCAATATGGTTTTGTACATGGTAGATCATGTTTAACAAATCTTATAGAGTTTTTTGAGGAGGTTACTAAGAAGGTTGACAAGGAGAAGGCTGTGGATGTTGTCTATATGAACTTTAGTAAGGCCTTTGACAAGGTTCCATGAAAGAGGTTAGTTAGGAAGGTTCAAGCATTAGGTATTAATGTTGAAGTAGAGAGATGGATTCAATGGTTGGATGGGAGAAGCTAGAGAGTCGTGGTGGAAAATGGTTTGTCAAATTGTAGGCCAGTGACTTGTGGAGTGGCTCAAGGATTGGTACTGAGTCTACTCCTGTTTGTCATTTATATTAATGATCTAGATGATAGGGTGGTAAATTGGATTAGTAAGTATGCAGATGATATAAAGATTAATGATATTGTGGATAGCGAAGAAGTTTATTAAAGCTTGCAGTGGGATATAGGACAGTTAGAAGAGTGGCTGAAAGCTGGCAGATGGAATTTAATACTGATAAATGTGAGGTTCTACATTTTGGGAGGGCTCATTAGCAAAAGTCATACACGTTAAATGGTCGACAGTTGAGGAGTGCAGTAGAACAAAGGGATTTAGGAATTCTGGAACATAATTCATTGAAAGTGGAGTTACATGGAGATAGGATGATGAAGAAAGCTTTTAGAATATTGGCCTTCATAAATCAGAGTATTGAGTACAGGAGTTGGAATGTCATGTTGAAGTTGTATAAGGCATTGGTGAGGCCAAATTTGGAATATTGTGTGCAGTTTTGGTCACCGAATTATAGCAAAAATATCAACAGTATAGAGAGAGTGCAGAGGAGATTTACAAGAATCAGGGTTTGAGTTATAGGGAAAGGATGAGCAGGCTGAGACTTTATTCCCTGGCGTGTAGAAGGTTGAGGGGTGATTTGATAAAAGTATTGAAAATTATAAGGGGGAAAGATAGATTCAATGTGGATAGGCTTTTGCCATTGAGAATGGGGAGATTCGGGGACATGGCGAGATGGCATAGAAAGGAGATATCCAGTTCTACCTCTCTCCAGTTGAACTAATTAATGTCTAAATTTAAAAGTTGTGAAAGTGGTTAAAAATAGTTTTTACAGGTGTCTGAATAGTGGAGAATCAAAATTACTACAAATGTGAAGAAATCCAAGACACAGTTACAGAAGAAATTATCTTATAAAAGTGTGGAAGAACTGAGGCCTACTTACCAAGCTGATGCCACAGAGTCATCTACAGGAGCCTCCAAACCTCAATGTATCACAGGCTGGCTGAGTATAACTCCAGTGCCAACCTTGCAATTGGGATTTTTTCGGATTCGGCCGACTCTGACTCACGCTCCCGTGAATCTGTGAGCACGGGCGGTTCAGCCGAACGACAACAGTTGTGCGAGCCCATTGTAGTGACTGGCATTCTAGGGGCACACAGTGCTGTATCAGAGGACACGCCTGCGTGGCCGGCAATGCTCCCGGGAATGCGCCGTGCGTCGCGCGTCCCCGAGCTTTTAGATAAAGTGTGGGCTGTGGGGGGACCCGCTGTTAACAGGGATGCAGACCTGCAGCCGTACTGGATGAGTGGCAAGTGCAAATGAAGAAGAGGGAAGTCCTGCCTTGGTGGAACCAAGGTCAAGTAGAACAAAATAGAGAAAAAATGGAAAAAGTGGAGGATTCTTTTATGGATTGGGGGATTCAGAAGAAGGAACTGTTGAAGAAGATTGGTTCTTTAGAAAATCAAGGTCGCAGAATAATGTAAAAATAGTAGTCTTCCAGAAGTTATTGAAGGCTCAGATCCGGTGAAGTTTTTCAAGAAGTGGATTCCTGATGTGCTGGGTAGTGATTTTTTTCCAGATGGTCTGGAATTGGACCGGGCACACAGAGCACTGAGGAAGAAGCCTTTTCTGGGCCAACCACCATGTGCAGTTTTGATTCGCTGCTTGAGATACCAGGATAGAGAAATGATATTGCGGATTGCAGTCCAAAAGGCTCGACAAAATCAGACTCCAATGATGGTTCAAGGCAACAGTGTTTTTTTATGCTGATTTGAGTCAAGAAATTATTAAGAGGCATAGAGAATTTAATTCAGCTAAAGAAGTACTGTGGAGAAAGGGTTATAATTTGCTTTTCGTTATCCTGCTGTATTGAAAGTTTTTTAAGGAAATTTTCAGTCTCAATTTTTTGAGAATGATCACAATGTATTAATTTTTGCTAATTCATTGCCAGATTTACAAGGAAGTGGACAGTCACCATTATTGTCACCTAAAAGGAAGGTAAATGAGAAGAATGGAAAGAATGGAAAGAAGGTTGAATTGACACAGAGTCTTCTTGACATTGAAGATCCAGAACAATCGTTGGGTTGAATGTTTTTGATTAAGAACTTTCGAATAGTTTGACTGGGGGTGGGGGGTGGATGGCACTGAAGCTTTTGATAGTCATCTGTCACTAGTGGGTTTTACCACACCCAGATTTTTGGGGAGTTACTACACTATTGTAGTTTTTGATTGAATTTATTTTTTAGTTGGGGTTTCTTTTTATAAAAAGGGGGGGGAAGGGTTATTTTATTTAGAAGGGATTTTTTAGCAAGGGGAGCAATATTCTGTAATAGTGTGAAGACTGCATTGTTAAAGTAAAGAAATGTCTAATTTGAATTTTGCAACTTTTAATGTACAGGGATTGAATAATCTAATTAAGCGCATACGTGTATTGGCTTATATAATACTTCTTTTAATTCTAAGGCGAGAGGTGTCACGATTGTGATTCATAAGAAACCATCATTTGAGTTGGAATCATTTATGGAGATTGCTGGTAGGGTTTTGATGGTGAATTGTAAATTTTTTGCAGAACCATGGACATTGTTGAATATTCATGCACCTAATGTGGATGATGATCGATTAATATCTGAGGCTTTATTAACATTAAATCATGCCAATTAAAATATTTTGATTGGAGGAGATTTTAATTGTGTTTTGGGTCCATTACTGGATAGATCTCCAAAAAGTATAAGGAAATCAAAGATGGCAATAGAAATGGGATCTTTGATGAAAGATTTGAATTTAGTTGAAATTTGGAGGAGAATAAATCAGACAGAAAATGCCTTTTTAAAAATTCATCTAGACATGATTCACGCTTTAGAATAAATTTGTTCTTGATCTTAGCACATTTGTAGGCTAGAGTAGTGCAGGTTGAATATAAAAGTAGGGTTATATCCTATCATTCTATGTTTTTATTTCTTGTGTAGGTTCTGAGGTATTGCAATCAAGTGGAGATTTAATGTAATGTTATTGAAGAAACCAGAGTTTATTACTTTTGTTAAGGAACAGATTGCTTTATTTTTGGATGAAAATACTAATTCAGTAAGTAGTAATTTTGTAATGTGGGGTGCTTTTAAAGTATATTTGTGTGTATATTAGTTATTCTACGAAAGTAAAAAAACAGTATCTGGCGGAAAGTTTGGCATTGGAGAGTTGGAAAGGGAATTTCAAAGGTTGCAGAAGATAAGAAAGCAGCATTAATTAAGTTGAAATTACGCTATAATACTTTACAAACATATCAGTATGAGCAATTAATTCAAAGCTCTAAGCAACGTTATTATAAATTGGGTGAGAGGGCTCATAAGGTATTAGCTTGGCAATTAAAAACGGAACAAGAATCGAGAACTATTTATGCTTTTAAAAAGAATTCAATATTAACCTATAAACCTCAGGAAATCAATGACCAATTTTATTCATTTAATCAGAAATTGTATTAATCTGAGGGAAAACAGGATGATGGTTCTATTGAATCCTTCTTATCTAAGTTAAATTTACCAATTTTGGGGGAGGAAGAGGTAAACGAATTGGAAGCTCCATTTACAGATTTTGAGATTAAAGAAGCCAAATGGAAAGTAGCCAGGTAATGATGGATTTTCAGTGGAATTTTATGAAGTGTTTTATGAAGATTTATCTTCTATATTTAGGGAAGTGTTGCAACAAATAACTGAAGATCAGTCACTACCGGAATCTTGTTCAAGTGCGATAATTACAGTGATTCCAAAGAAAGATAGAGATCCATTGAATGTAGCTTCATATCGACCAATTTCTTTATTAAATGTGGATTACAAAATAGTGGCTAAAGTATTGGCAAATAGACGCTAAATATTTACCTCAGTTTGTACATACAGATCAAACAGGTTTTATTAAGAATAGATGTGCGTCTGATAATATTCTTAGATTGATAACGTTGATCAATGCATCAAGACAGATCTCAAGTGGTTGTGCTTGATGCAGAAAAAAGCTTTCAATAGGGTTGAATGGAATATTTTATTTAAGGTGCTGGATAAGTTTAATTTTGGCCCTTTTTTACTGGTTGGGTTAAGGCATTGTATAAAAATCCGATTGCTAAGGTGGTGACAAATGGTCAAACTTCTTTGCCATTTAACTTATTGCGATCAACTCGTCAAGGTTGTCCATTGTCACCAAACTTGTTTGCATTTGTCATTGAACCATTAGCTCAGGCAATTCGACAGAACGACAAGGTTAAAGGAATAAGAATTTCAGATGATGAATATAAGATTAATTTATTTGCTGATGATGTATTGATTTATTTGACACATTCAGAAGATTCTTTGAAATATTTACAAGAATGTTTAGTTTAATTTGTGGAGTTATCTGGGTATAAGGTGAATTGGGATAAGCGTGAAATATTGCCAATTTTCAAAGGGGATTCTAAAGAGTGTAAAAATATTATAAAATTAAGATGGTCTGATAAAATTAAATATTTTGGGGTAACTATGAATGCAAATTATCAATCTTTATACAAGTTAAATTATGTACCTTTATTGAAAAAGATTAAAATGGATTTGATTAAATTGAAAAATCTTCCATTAACATTAATAGGTCGAGTAAATTGTATTAAAATGAATATTTTTCCTCATATTCAATACTTATTTTAGTCAATTCCATGTTCATTTTCAAAGTATTTTTTTTCCAGGATTTGAATAAGGTGGTGAGGAATTTTTTATGGAAGGGAAAATGAGCTTGAGTAGCTTTACAGAAATTGACATGGAAATATGCACTAGGTGGACTCCATTTGCCTCATTTTCAAAATTATTATGAAGCTGCACAGTTGAAGTTTGTTAGTGGAATGATGGATATTAATCAGCCTCCTAGTTGGGCCAAGGTGGAGTTAGCCTGTATTTTTAAATTTGATGTTCACCAGTTTATATATAAGTGGAATTTGAATTGATAGCAGGGATATGATATGCCAGTATTAAAACATTTGTTAAAGATATGGGTTAAAAGAAATGATGTTCTAGGAACAAAGAGTAAATTATCAATCCAAACTCTGTTATATCAAAATCAGCTTATTCCTTTTTTCAATGTTTAATAAGTATTTAAATATATGGTATTCTCAGGGTATAAAAGTGATTCAGGATTGTTTTGAAGAGGGACAGTTTCTTTTAATCAATTGAGGGAGAAATTTGGTATACCAGTAAATTCTTTAGTTGTGTATTACCAACTTAGAGCTTTGATAAGGGATAATTATGGTAAAGAGATGAGTTTACCTAAGTTAACAAAATTTGAATATTTGATTTCCTTTATACCAAAGAGAGGTTATATTTCAGATATGTATCGATTGTTATAGGAAACTATGGATAAACCAAATTTGGAGAAATCTAGAAATAAATGGGAAAGCGATTTAACTTATGTTATACGTCAAGAAGATTGGGAGGTTATGTGTCATGAAGGGGTAACTAAATTGACTAATGTAAGATATGGTTTGATTAATTATAATTTTTTGCATCAGTTATACTTGACTCCTGAAATATTGAAAAAAATACGGATTTAGTAATTCGGATCTTTGTTTTAGATGTGGGTTAAGTACTGGAACTTTTTTGCATGTAGTTTGGTCTTGTGATAGGGTACAACCATTCTGTGAAAAAGTTAGGTTGGTTATGGAGAAATTATTTAAAATTAAATTAAATTACCATTAGATCCAGAGATTTTTTTTTGTTGGGTTATATGGTTTCTTTGACTGGTTTGGGGTTGGATAAGTTTCAAATAGCATTTGTACATTTGGCATTATCTGTGGCATGAAAATGTGTAGTAATTAGTTGAAAAGGCAATGTGGAGATTCATATTGCGTTTTGGCATAATGAATTGAGATCTTGTATTTATATGGAGAAAATAACATATAATTTGCATGATAATTACTCTTTTTTGTTAAAATGTGGTCATCTTATTGAGAATATATGGGTTTGTAAATATCTTAAAATATTGTATATGTTTTCTGCCCCCTTGAGGGGGCTGGCTGTAGGTGGGGGGGAGGAAGGGGATTTATTACATTGTTTAATAACTTTTTTGCGTCGTTAGTGATTTTATGTTATTTTTCAAAGTTTTAAATAAAGTTTTTAAAAAGAGAGAATGGGGGAGAATCAAAGAAGAAGGCATGGATTAAGGTTGAAGGGGGAAAGTTTAGGGGAAACATGAGGGGGAGTTTCTTCACTGAGAGGGTGGAGTGGGTGTGGAATGAGCTTCTGGCCAAAGTGGTAGATGTGGATTCATTTTTAATATTTAAGGAAGAGTTGGATAGGTATATGAACAAGAAATGTGTGGAGGGTTATGGGCTGGGTGTCGGTCAATGGGACTAGGTGGGAGTAGGAGTTCGACATGGACTAGAAGGGCTGAACGGGCCTGTTACTTTGCTGTAATTATTATTTGATTATATTACTCACTAAGCTCCTCCTCCAGCACAGCATTTACCAAACTGGGTCCTATGGAAGAAATGGGTAGTAATAACTAAAACTTGTAAAAATACTTTTTATTTAAAATACTTTTACCTGTGTTTCTAAGCAGTTGCCTCAATGCTAACAAAACAAAATGTTATCTTGAGGCCTGACGCCAGGCCGCAAGGTACCATTTTCAACCGATGAGACTCGGATTTATTTTGGTGTGAGGCTGGCCGCCTGTTTAAAATTTAAACTCCCTCCCCCCTCCTCTCACTCCCTAAACGGGGAGCGAGGTGCGATGGAGGTGGCCTGGGAATGCGGGGAAGGCAGCGTGGGCTGCAGCAAGGAACGAGGGGAAGTGGGGTTCGGCAGGCCTGTGGAGGGGAGCGAGGAGTGCTTGGGATAGCCCGGGCCCGTGGCGGGGCAAGGTCAGCGGGCCTTACTAAATCTCAGCCGAGGGGCCGGGTGGAAGTTAATTCGCTACTGAGGAGTTCATTTACTTTTTTATATGCTTGTACATGCTTTATATTTATTTATTTTTATGCTTGCACTGTATAGCTATTATGTATGTATTGTATGAGCTGTAAATGACGATTGGAGTCCCACGATTTAGAAGTGCTCCCTAAAAGGTTTCCATGAGTTAAAATGTTTGGAAGCCCTGGTCCATCAGATTGATTTTTGCTTCAAATTCATGCATCTGTAATCTGATGTGTCTCCAATCCCATTTCATTCTCTCTGCAATCCCATCAACCAACCCCCTGCCCCCACTAACCCCCACTTACACTCAGGGAAATTTACAGTACCCAACTCACATATCATTAGTATGTGGGAGAAAATATAAGCACCAGAAGGAAATTAATGTGGTTTCAGTGAGAATATGCAAACTCCCCGCAGACAGGTTAGGAGTGAACCTGGGTTACTGAAGCTGTGGGGACGTTTTTCTTCATCACATCCAAGAGGATGCCCATTTTGAACTGAAGAATTAATCCTGCTTCCTTCTACTGATTTTGCTTGATCTGATGAGTATTTCTGGCATTTTCTGTGTTTTATTTAAAATTGCCTGCAATGCAGAAACAGACCCTTTGGCCCTCCTATCCTGTACCAAAAATTTTTTTCTGCCTAGTCCCAATGACCTGCACCTGGTCCATAGCCCTGCATACTTCTCCCAGCCATGTCCCTGAACAAATTTTCTTAAATTTCAAAATTGAGCCTGCATTTACCAACTCAGCTGACAGCTTATTCTACACTCCCTCCACTCTCTGCATGAAGAGGTTTCCCCTTAATGTTCTTTTTAAACTTTCCCCTTTCACCCTTAACTCATATCCTCCAGATTTTTATCTCTCTTAAACTCAATGAAAAGAAAGCCACTGTTCTTCACCCTTTTTCATTGAACAACAGGTTAGATCACATGTCTCTGAGGCTATTCTCTCTCTCTCTCTCTCTCTCTCTCTCTCTCTCTCTCTCTCTCTGTCACTCACACACACACACACACACACACACACACACACACACACACACACACACACACACACACACACACACACACACACACACACACACACACAAATAAAGATTACCCCTCTGTAGCACTATTGATCAACCACATTAGACAGAGAGTTATGATTAATAGGTTTTAATCACCTGAAGACATCAACACATCTCACATGTTGCTGCCCCGGTTCCAAGGCAAGTACTGAGGGAGGAATTTGGGCGTAACAACCTTTATGGGGATTTCTGGGAGGGAGGAGTCACAGGTTCAGGGGGCGGGCCAGCTCATATAATACAAACATAATAGCTATACAGTGGTTGCACCACATTCACCCGTTCTTTTGAAACAAAGTCCAGCGGTGTGAAGTGAGTCAATGTCCGTTACAGTTTCAGCCTGTGCTCAACTGTCATTGCAACCATCGTAGGGTTTGCTGTAGTTCAGCTGCTGGTTCCTGGGCGGTGCCTTGTGTGACAGGCTGAGCCCCCCCGGTGGCTGGGGTGGGGGGTGGGGGGTTAATAGGACAGTAGCGTTTCTTGATCTGGGGCCAGGACGCTGCGCTAGGTTCAATTAGTGGGGCTGGCTGGCCAGGGTTACCATGAGGGGATGTTGATTAGTTCGCCGGAGGGTCCCTGCATGCACCATGTCTCAGAGGGAAAGCTTGTCCTGCCGCCCATCCTGGTACATAAGCATATTGGAGGCGGGGGGGCGGTTTGCGTGGAGGAGGTGGACCTTCTTGACCAGAGGGTCAGTTTTTTGGCTTCTGATATGCCACTGCAGCAGTACAGGGGTCATCAGCCAGGATGGCAATGTGATTCTTGATGCCAACTTCCTGGGGAAGGAAAAGAGCCTTTCATGCGGTATCGTATTAGTAGCAGTGCAGAGGAGGGATCTGGTGGCACCTCAGGAAAGGACTTCTTGCCACTCGGGAGATTGACCGGCCTTTCGTCCTGAGGGCTAGGATTATTGTCTTCCAGACGGAGGTGTTCTACCCTTCTATCTGGCTGTTCCCCGAGGGGTTATAACCTGTGGTCCTATAATATCTACATAATAGCTATATATTAGTTGCCCTTCAAATTAATACTTTCTCAATATTCATTTATTTTGCTCCCAAGGGCTATTATGTAATGTGTTCCCTCACTGGGCAGTCAAATTAAAAGAAAAACTCAACCCAGATTTCTATAGTCGCTGACAAATTGATCATTCAATTGATTTAACAGATTTTCTCCACCAGTTAATCAAAAGCCTTTCTCATTCTGAGCGATTCGAGGAGATCTCAACTATTCCAATGAAATTAAGTTGCACAGCAAGATCAAGACAGCCCAATTGTTTATTATGCTTGACTTAAAAATCATTATCATGGATGTTCTGATTTTTCATTTCTTCAACAGCTTCCAATTTGTAGACAGAATGCAAGAATCTAAACCTCTCGGCTGTGCAATTTCACCATGTGCTTGAGTCATGTTCGTTCCATTACATAATTCTATTTCATCACTTTGGTTCCATAACCATAAATGCACTTGCATGACAAAATCATCCACCCCACCCCCCCACCACAACTCTCTTCCTGTGCATGGCATGTACCCCCCCCCCCTGACCTCTCCTGGCTTCCATCTATCCCACCCCCAACCTGCCCTGACTTCCATTCTCTGGCCCCAGCCCTTAAACACCCATCTGCCTTCATTCTTCCCAAGCCTCCCACCCAAGCCCTTCTGATAGCCCCAACATCTCCCCTCATGCCCTCCCTCCCTCCTGCCTGTGGACTTGTGCTCCTAAACAATCCACCGCCATTTTATTCAGCTGCATGTCTACATCAGAATCAAAATTTATCAGAATCTGGATTTAATGTTATGAAGATGAGTAAGAAATTTTGTTGGTTTGCCCAGAGAGGATCACTGGAATCTTCCTCCCCATCCCCCCTTTGACATGATCTACTGGGATTGTTCTATGAAGAGGGCATGAAAAATCATAGTGGACCACCATCACAGCATCTTTCAGCTACTCCCATTGAGAAAGAGATACAGGAGTATCAGAACCAGCACCAGCAGGATGAGGAGCAGCTTCTTCCCAGGGGCAGTGAGAATGGTGAACAAAGGAGCTGCTCACATTTGTTACAGAGTTATGTGTTGTGTGATTTTATTTTAAAAAGTGACAGTTTTCCTTAGAGAGCCAAGGTGAAGGTGGACTGCTGAGAGAGTGGGAGACAGACTGAGCATGTGATCTAAAAATTTCTGGACTTGGATGATAAACCACCACTGGGGGGTGCTGTGGAGTGGAATGAGGCCCAGAGCATGAGTCATGGTCTGAAGGACAGTTTTGTTTATGAGCTTTGCTTCGGTTGAGATCGAAGTTTTGTGAGTCTTGTGTGTTTTATGTTTGTTTCATGTCTAAGTATTTCTATGGGCTGGTTGGAAATATAACTTAGACTTTAATGACATATGTTATATTTAGGCTGGGGAATTTATTAGTTTGACACTGTTATAGAAATTTGCTGAGTAACCAGTGGACATTGTTATGAAAGGAGGGATTTTGAATTAAAGTTTGAAGGTGAATTTTTCATTAATAAAGTAATTGTTCATCTTTACCCCTGTGTGATCTGCCTTCTCTGTGGTTGCTGGTTCGATCTTGTAACATAATTTGGGGACATCGTCTGGGATCAAACCAATTTGGAAGCTTTAGGGGTGATTGACTTGTGCTTAGTTATCAGTCGTCTGAGTTTGACTCAACCTTCAGCTTGGAATTAAAAATAAACGGTGAGTGTCTAAATCACCAGCAGAAAAACTAGCAAGTATGAATATTGACCAGTTCATCGCGAACCCTTCAGTGGTTAATTTAAAAACGGCTGAAATGTCAGAACTGATGGTTGTAGTTGGCAAGTTAAAACTTCTTACAGTAAGAACTGGGATGAAACAAAAAAGGAAATTGACCAAAAGATTGTTAAGCACTATGTAGGAAAGGGGTATTTGAAGAAACTGCATTAGAACAGTTTCCAAAGGAGAAAACTTCAGAGGAAGTAAAGTTGGCTTTGAGAAAACTAGAGTTAGTGGGAAAAAGAGAGGCAGAAAGGAAATCCGAACGGGAAGCAGTAAGGCAGGCAGAAAGGGGAGAGAGGAAAAAAGAGAGGCAGAAAGGAAAGCTGAACGGGAAGCAGTGAGGTAGGTAGAAATGGAGGGAAGGGCAGCCGCAAGGGAGGAGAGAGAGAAAGAATTGAAGCATGAGCTAGAACTAGCTAAATTAAAGCTGACCCTAACCCAAGCAGAGGGAGAAGCCCAAAACCCATGTACTGGTCAGTAGAGAAGTGAGGTTAGTTCCTCCATTTCAGCATTTTGAGAAAGTAGCTGTTAATTTAAAATGGCCACCAGACCAGTGGTCACTCCTGCTACAAAGTGTTCTTAAAGGGAAAGCCCAACAGGTGTACTTGTGTACAAGAAGCAGCTCATTACGAATTTGTAAAGCAGGCTATAGTCCAATCTTATGAACTAGTCCCAGAGGCTTATAGACAAAAGTTTAGGAACTGAAAAAAGGTAGCAACCCAATCTTACCTGGATTTTGCTTATAGGACGGTTGTGCGTTTTGATCAGTGGTGTGCTGCAATGAAAGTAGAAAATAACTTTAATTTATAGAGGGAAATCATTCAGATTGAGGAGAATAAAAATTGTGTTCCTGACGATATTCAAGTATACTTGGCAGAGAAAAATATAAAAGCTTGGCAAGAATTGGCTAAATTTGCAGAGGAATATGCTTTAACCCATAAGTCTAAGTGGACACCAAGGAAAACCTTTCAAAGGAATACTGCTGATAATCCAAGTAGAGTAGAAAGAAAATCTAGAAATGAGAGGAAGAGAAATGGGTGAAGGAAAAATTTTCGAGTGTTATTTCCCACTATTGTAAGAAGCCAGGGCACATAACAGCAAATTGTCCTGTACTGAAAAGGAAGAAAGAGAGAGGGCTGGTACCAACTGCCTGTGAGAAAGTTAGGATATTTTTAAACTATTCACGACTGAAGGTTTCATTTTGGTTAAAGAAGGATCCAATCAAGTGCTAGTTAAAATCCTGCGGAACACTGGAGCCGCCCAATCGCTTGAATTAAGCAACGCTTTGAATTTTGGTGAGGAGACCGATACTGGAGATGTGAATTTAATTAAAGGCATTGGTGATGAAACAGAGCCTATACCTTTGCAGAGAATAGTGATGAAATCAAACTTAGTTAATGGCCTGGTTACAATAGGGATAAGATCACGTCTGCCAGTGGTTGGAGTTTCTCTTTTGTTAGGAAATTATTTAGCAGAGGGTAAAGTCATACCTGCAGTGAAACTCACAAGTAAGCCATTGGTTAATGAGTCTGAAAAGGATTTGGAAATCTACCCTGCGTATGCCATTATCAGAGCCATGTCTAGAAAAAAGGGAGAGGTAGAGAAAGTCTGTGATGATCCTGTAGTGGAGGCGAGTATTGAGAACAAACCTAAGGATCCAGCTTTGCTGTTGTCAAGAAAATAATTAATAGCCAGACAAAAGCATGATCCTGATATTGCTGGGATAAAAGATAGGATTCTGTCTAACCAGGAAATTGAAACTGTGCCAGTAGATTACTTTGTTCAAGATGGAATATTGATGAGAAAATGGAGACCACAAGTGACACGTGCCAGTGAAAACTGGGTGGGAATAAGGCAGGCTGTAATACCAAAAACTTACAGGAATTAAACATTAAAGTTGGCTTATAGTACACCTTTAGGAAGTCATCTTGGAGTGAAGAAGATGGTAGAAAAGATAAGTAAACAGTTTTATTGGCCAAAATTAAGAAAGGATGTTGTGAACTTTTGTAGAACCTGTCACACTTGTCAACTGGTGGGCAAGCCTAATCAAGCACCACCAGTGGCACCTTTACAACTCATCCCTGCTCTCGGGGAGCCCTTCTCAAAAGTGTTAGTGGATTGTGTTGGCCCATTGCCAAAAACAAAAGCAGGAAATGAATATTTGTTAACACTCATATGCACAGCTTCTAAGTTTCCAGAGGCTATTCCTCCTGAGAAACATTAAAGCGAAGATGATTGTGAAGACTATGCTAAAAGATTTTCACACTGTCTGGCCTACCAAGGGAAATTCAATCGGACTAAGGGAGTAATTTTATGTCTGGAATATTTCAACAGGTGGTATATGAATTGGGAGCCCATCAAATTGTGTCGTCTGCCTATCATCCTGAAAGTCAAGGGGCTTTGGAAAGGTTCCATTTAACTGTGAAAAATATGATGAGGGCTTATTGCATGGAAAATAATAAGGATTGGGATGAAGGAATCCATTTGTTATTGTTTGTTGTTAGAGAGGCAACTCAGGAGTCTCTTGGCTTTCGTCCATTTGATTTGGTGTTTGGTCATGAAGTCAGGGGTCCATTACTATTGTTGAAGGAACAGTGGATACATAATGATATACAATCAAATCTGTTGGATTATGTTTTCAAATTTAAAAACAGATTACATCAGGCTTGTGAGATGGCAAGGACAAATTTAAAAACTGCTCAGGGAAAAATGAAAATTCGGTATGATCAAAAAGCAAAAATTAGGGACGTTAAACCTGATGACAAAATATTGGTTTTGTTTCCAATGCAGTCAAACCCTATGAGAGCTCAGTTTTCAGGACCATATAAGGTGAATCAAAAATTAACCAGGTCACCTATGTCAGTGAGACACTTGATCGTCGAGGGGAGACACAGGTCTGTCACGTGAACATGCTTAAACCTTACTTTGAGAAAATGACTGAGGAGGAGACTAGGATTCCAACCATGGTGCTAGTTATAGAGGTAAGTAAGGAGGAGATAATTTTTGTGGAAGGTCATGGAGCACGGAAAGTGATCAGCTCCAGGCTGCAAAATTCTATAGTTTTGCTAAACTTAGGCACCAAGTTAAAGCATTTGAGTAAATCAGAAAGAGAAGAAATTAAGAAATTACTTAAAAAATTTAAGGATATATTCCCAGATGTTCCAAGAAGAACTACTGTGGTTTGTCATGATGTGGAGATCAGTGATGCTAAGTCTATTAAGTAGTATCTTTACCGAGTTAATCAGGAAAAGAGCAGATTGTTGGTTCAAGAGGAAGATTATGTGCTCAAAAAATGACATCATCTGAAAATCAAATTCAAATTGGAGTTCACCCTGTGTTCTGGTGCCTAAGTCAGATGGCTCAATTAGGTTTTGTACAGATTATCGTAAGGTAAACGTGGTGACAAAGTCTGATGTGTTCCCTATTCCCAAAATAGATGATTGTATAGATAAGGTGGGAAAGGCTAAGTTTCTTACAAAGATTGATCTCTTAAAAGGATACTGGTGTGTTCCTTTGACAGAGAAATGCAGGGAGATTTCTGCATTTGTTACACCTTCGGGATTGTATGAGTATAATGTTATTTATGCTTTTTGGGATGAAAAATGCACCTGGCACATTTCAGAGAATGATTAATGCAGTAATTCAGGGTTTAGAGCACACAGGAGCCTATATTGATGATTTAGTAATTAGTACAGATACATGGGAAGAATACATGCTTGAATTAGAGCAGTTATTTCAGAGACTGGTGGAAGCGCACCTCACAGTGAATTTGCACAAGAGTGAGTTTGGACATGCCACTGTAATTTATCTGGGTTATGTGGTAGGACAGGGACAAGTGGCACTGGTTGGAATGAAAATATTGGCTATCACTGTGTTCCCTATCCCCGGTAATAAGAAAGCTCTTCAGAGATTTCTAGGTTTGATTGGCTACTATCATAGATTTTGTAAAAACTTTTCAGAAATTGCATTCCCATTAACAAAACTACTTGGAAAGAAAGAAAAATTTATCTGGTCAGATGCATGCCAGTAAGTGTTTCTGAAGTTAAAGGCCATTTTATGCCATCAGCCTGTACTTGTGTCTCCTAACTTTGAAAAGCCATTCTCTTTAGCCTTGGACACCAGTGACAAAGCGATTGGTGCTGTACTGTTACAGAAGAAGGATGGTGATGGAGTAGAATATCCTATTTTGTACATCTCAAAAAAGTTTAATGACCATCAACGAAATTATTTAACCAATGAGAAGGAGTTTTTAGCACTTGTTTTAGCATTGCAACATTTTGATGTGTATATTTGTACTGCTCAAAAATCATTAATAATATATAGTGATCATAATCCATTAGTTTTTCTGTCTAAAATGAAAAAATAAGAACAAACGGTTAGTGAACTGGAGCTTAATGTTACAAGAGTATGATTTAACTATTACCCACATAAAGGGGACAGATAATGTAATAGTAGATTGTTTGTCAAGATGTTAATCTGGGTATATATGAATCTAATCACATACTTATTGTAAAAAAATGGAGTGATTATTTTATTGTATTTATGTAATACTTTCATTAATTGTTAAAAATTTAACCATATAACCATATAACCACTTACAGCACAGAACAGGCCAGTTCGGCCCTACTAGTCCATGCCGTTACAAATCCCCACCCTCCTAGTCCCACTGACCAGCACCCGGTCCATACCCCTCTAGTCCGCTCCTATCCATGTAACGATCCAGTCTTTCCTTAAATGTAACCAATGATCCCGCCTTGACCACATCTGCCGGAAGCTCATTCCACATCCCCACCACCCTCTGTGTGAAGAAATTTCCCCTCATGTTCCCCTTATAATTTTCCCCCTTCAATTTTAAACCATGTCCTCTAGTTTGAATCTCCCCCTTTCTTAATTGAAAAAGCCTATCCACATTTACTCTGTCTGTCCCTTTTAAAATCTTAAACACCTCTATCAAGTCCCCTCTCAATCTTCTACGGTCCAGAGTAAAAAACCCCAGTCTGCACAACCTTTCCCTGTAACTCAGACCCTGAAATCCTGTCAACATTCTCGTGAACCTTCTCAGCTCTCTCTCTATTTTGTTTATATCTTTCCTATAATTTGGTGACCAAAACTGTACACAGTACTCCAAATTTGGCCTCACCAATGCCTTGTACAATTTCATCATAACCTCCCTACACTTGAATTCAATACTCCGATTTATGAAGGCCAACATTCCAAATGCCTTCTTCACCACACCATCTACCTGAGTATCAGCCTTGAGGGTACTATTTACCATAACTCCTAAATCCCTTTGTTGCTCTGCACTCCTCAATTGTCTACCATTCAATGTATATGACCTATTTAAATTTGCCTTTCCAAAATGTAGCACCTCACATTTATCTGTATTAAATTCCATCAGCCATTTCTCAGCCCATTTCTCTACCTCACTGTCCACAACACCACCAATCTTTGTGTCATCCGCAAACTTGCTTATCCAATTCTCCACCCCTACATCCAGATCATTAATATATATAACAAATAACAGTGGACCCAGGACCGAACCCTGAGGAACTCCACTAGTCATCGGCCTCCAATTGGACAAGCAATTTTCTACCACTACTCTCTGACACCTCCCATCCAACCACTGCTGAATCCATTTCACTACCTCTTTATTTATACCTAATGCCTCCACCTTTTTTCCTAACCTCCTGTGGGGAACTTTGTCAAAAGCTTTACTAAAGTCCAAATAGACAACATCCACAGCTTTCCCTTTATCAACCTTTTTTGTAACCCCCTCGAAGAACTCAATCAGGTTTGTCAAGCATGATCTACCCCTGACAAAACTATGCTGATTACTCCCTATCAATCCCTGTACCTCGAAAAATTTGTAAATAGGATCCTTCAGAACACTTTCCATCAACTTGCCCAGCACAGACGTCAGACTTACAGGCCTATAATTCCCAGGTTTGCATTTGGACCCTTTCTTAAACAGAGGAACCACATGCGCCACCCTCCAATCCTTTGGCACCACCCCCGTGGCCAGTGACATCCTAAATATCTCTGTTAATGGCCCCACTAACTGTCCACTAGCCTCCCAGAGTGTCCTAGGGAATATTTTGTCCGGTCCGGGAGATTTATCCACCTTTATCTTTTTTAACACAGCCATCACTACCTCCTCGGTTATCCTGATATGCTTCATGACCTCCCCACTATTTTTCTTTACTTCAACTGGTTCAACATTTTTTTCCCTAGTGAATACCGAGGCAAATAAATCATTCAAAATTTCCCCCATTTCCTCAGACTTCTCGCTCAGCCTACCCTCGCTATCTACAAGGGGTCCAATTTTATCTCTCACTAATCTTTTACTTTTAATGTACTTATAGAAACCCTTTGGATTTAATTTTACTCTATCAATCAAAGCCTCTTCATGCCTTTTTTTGGCCTTTCTAATTTCTTTCTTAAGATTCTTTCTACACTCCTTGTAGTCCTCCTTCAACTTCTCAGCTCCCTGCTCTTTATACCTCTTGTACACCTCCCTTTTTCTCCTAACGAAATTTCCAATATTCCTCGAAAACCAAGCCTCCCTATAACTTCCAGCCTTTCCTTTGATCCACACTGGGACATAACTACTCTGTACCCTCAAAATTTATTTTTTGAATATCCTCCATTTTTCATTAACATCCTTAGCTGAAAATATCCTGTCCCATTCAATACTTCCCAAATCCCTTCTTATTCCTTCAAAATTTACTCTTTTCCAATCCAGAACCTCAACTTTAGGCCTCTCCTTGCTCTTCCCTAAAACTACCCTAAAACTAACAGAATTATGATCACTAGACCCAATTGGTTCTCCAACATTAATGTCCGCTACCTGACCTAGCTCCTTCCCTAACAGGAGATCCAGTATTACACCGTCCCGAGTCGGTTCTTCTACTAACTGATTTAGGAAACAATCCTGAGCACATTTAACGAACTCCAGCCCATCCAGCCCTCTAACTGTATGGGTATCCCAATCAATGTGTGGGAAGTTAAAATCTCCCATGATCACTACCTTATGATTTTCACATATATACGATATCTCCCTACAAATTTGTTCTTGTGGACCAAATTCTTTTAGCAGGGGAGATGTTACAGAGTTATGTGTGGTGTATTGGCCTATGTGTTGTATGGTTTTATGTTGAAAAGTTACAGTTTGCCTTAGAGAGCCAAGGGGACGGTGGACTGCTGAGAGATTGGGAGACAGACTGAGCATCTGCAGAAAATGATTTAAAAATTTCTGGACTTGGACGATAAACTACTGTGGTGGTGCTGTGGAGTGGAAGGAGGCCCAGAGCATGAGTCATGGTCTGGAGGACAGTTTAGAATGTTGGGATTTCAAGAAGGATGAACATTCCGAAGGCACCCAGAAGGATCCGGACCAAGCCAGTGGTTCCTCTCTCTGCAAGCAACACAAGAAGACAACTTTGAATTTTGTGCTTTCTCTCTCTCTCAAAGATCTTTTGGCTTCAGTTTACCAAACAAATTGAATTTTGATTATGATCTTTGCTTCAGTTAAGATCAAAGTTTTGTGAGTCTTGTGTGTTTTGTAATTATTTTGTGTCTAAGTTTTTCTGTGGGCTGGTTGGAAATATAACTTAGACTTTAATTACATATGTTATATTAAAGCAGGGGAATTTACTAAGTTTACACTGTTATAGAAATTTGCATAGTAACCAGTGGGCATTGTTATAAAAGGGGGGGAATTTTGAATTAAAGTTTGAAGGTGAATTTTTTGTTAATAAAGTATTTGTTCATATTTACCCCTGTGTGATATGCCTTCTTTGTGGATGCTGGTTTGATCTTGTAACACACTGACATCCGAGACTCTCATATTTACTGAACAATTTTAAAAAAATTTATATATATGAATGCTTGTCCTGCATATGTATTGTTTGTCTGCATCTGTGTTATGCCTGGTTGTGTGTCTGAAGTTAAACACAAAAATCTGTAGACACTGTCATTGAAGTAAAAACACAATGCTGGAGAAACTCAGCAGGTCAAACAGTGTCGTTTATGTTGCAAAGGTATAAATACATAACTGATGTTTCAGACGAGCCCTTTAATAAACTTGACTGAACTTGACCTGAGATGCAAAATTATTATAAATTACATTTCAAAGACTAAATGAAGAAGAAGAGAAAAGTGATGGTGCATTTATTTCATTTTCCATTCAGAATTATGATGGCAGAAGTGAAGACATTATTTTTGTACTCGAACCATACAGAACAGAAACAGACCCCCTTTGGCCCCACTAGTCTGTGTTGAACCATTTTATTTTTGCCTAGTCTCACTAACCTGCACCCAGTCCATAGCCCTGCATACCTCTCTCATCAATGTACCCTTTCCAACTTCTTAAATTTTAAAATTATGCCTACATTTATGACCTCAGCTGGCAGCTCATTCCACACTTCCACGACGCTCTGCATGAAGGTATTTCCCCTCATGCTCTCCCTAAACTTTCTCTGTTTCACTCTTAACCCATGTTTTCTGGTTTGTATCTCACCCACCCTCAGTGGAGAAAGCCTCTGTTTATCCCCTCATAATTTTAAATACCTATATCAAATCTTCTCTCATTCTTCTATGCTCCAGGGAATAAAGTCCTAGCCTGTTTAACCTTTCCCTGTAACTCAGTTCTTGAAGTCCAGGCAACATCCTAGTAAATCTTCTCTGCATTCTTTCTATTTTATTAATATCTTTCCTGTAGTTAGATGACCAAAAATGCACATAATGCCCAAAATTTCACCTCACCAATGTCTTTATCAACTTTACCATAACATACCAACTTTTGTACTCTGTACTTTATTTTATGAAGACCAATATTCCATGAGCTCTCTTTACAACCCTATCCTGCTACAACAACACGTTTAGGAAATTATACATCTATATTACCAGATCTCTCTGTTCTACCGCACTCCTTCGTGCCCTACCATTCACTGTGTATGTCCTTTCTTGGTTTGTCCTTCCAAAATGCAACACTTTACACTTGTCTGCATTAAATACCATGTGCCAGTTTTCAGCCCATTATTCCAGCTGGTCCAGATCCTGCTGCAAGCTTTGAAAACCTTCTTCCCTGTCCATAATGCCTCCCATCTTAGTGTCATCTGTAAACTTGCTGATTTAATTTACCGCATTATCAATAATTCAGATCTTTGATAAAAATGATAACCAACAAAGGCCGCAGTACGAATCCTTGAGACAAACCACTAGTCACAGGTCTGCAGTTTGAGAACCAATCATCCACCACTATTCTCTAGCTTCTCCAATCCAGTCGTTGTTGAATCCAGTTCACTACCTCACCATGAATACTAGCATCTGAACCTTCCTGGCTAACCTCCCATCTGGGACTTGCCAAAGGCCTTACTAAAGTCCATATAGTCAACATCCACAGCCTTTCCTTCATCAACTTTCCTGGTAGCCTCTGCGAAAAACTCTATCAGATTGGTTAAACAAGACCTACCAAGCAAAAACCATGTTGATTATCGCTAATCAGTCCATGGCTATCCAAATAATTGTACTGTGGCCACTACCCAATAGACCTATTAAATGAATTCAATAGACACAGTGGTTAGTCAGCAAAGACCCTTTATTCAAATTTGCCTTCTCTTTTAAATCCCTTCTGGCCTGGACACCCATGACCAGAAGTGATATCACCCCATGGCTGCAACTCATCTGAAGGGCACATGTCTTAAAGTAACGATGAAGGGAGCCCTGTGCCAACTTGTAGGTGAGTACCCAACTCCTCAGTGCACTGTGACCCAGCCTGCAGTGCCACATAGACTCCCGGCCAGGTGAGTGAGTGGCATCCGGGCCCGCAATACTGCATGGCTGCTCTGCCAGCCGTGTGGGTGACAGTTCAGCCCACTGCACTATGCTGCTGCTCGATCCGCTGCACTACCCCCTCAGAATCATTGCCCAAAAGAGATGAACCGGTTGCATGCACCTTAGGTGGACACCCTTGTCTCCTGGGCTAGGGGCAGTGAATATAAGTAGTAGAGTTGACATGTGCTGGTTTGAGTCTGTCGATAGTAAATAGTTGAGAATGTCCCCCAATGCCTAAAGTGTACTCAACTCCATCCCTTTTGATCACGCGGAAAGGGCCATCGCGCTGCCATTGTAATGGCATTCCTGTGGCCTGTCTACACACGAATACGCAGTGTCAAGGAGGGCTGGAGGCACATGCCAATTGGTTGGAATCAACTTTCTTATTGTGACCTGGTGTTGAAGCTGCCAAAGCACATCCAGATCAGAAGGGCAGGGGTCGGACAAGAGGTGAACGTCACCTGGATCCAGATCAGAAGGGCAGGGGTCGGACAAGAGGTGGACGTCACCTGGATCCAGATCAGAAGGGCAGGGGTCGGACAAGAGGTGAACGTCACCTGGATCCAGATCAGAAGGGCAGGGGTCGGACAAGAGGTGAACGTCACCTGGATCCAGATCAGAAGGGCAGGGGTCGGACAAGAGGTGAACGTCACCTGGATCCAGATCAGAAGGGCAGGGGTCGGACAAGAGGTGAACGTCACCTGGATCCAGATCAGACGGGCAGGGGTCGGACAAGAGGTGAACGTCACCTGGATCCAGATCAGAAGGGCAGGGGTCGGACAAGAGGTGAACGTCACCTGGATCCAGATCAGAAGGGCAGGGGTCGGACAAGAGGTGAACGTCACCTAGATCCAGATCAGAAGGGCAGGGGTCGGACAAGAGGTGAACGTCACCTGGATCCAGATCAGAAGGGCAGGGGTCGGACAAGAGGTGAACGTCACCTGGATCCAGATCAGAAGGGCAGGGGTCGGACAAGAGGTGAATGTCACCTGGAACTGAGAGAATTGAACCTTAAACCATTTCAGCGGACGGCGCTGGCATGTCTTCCTTCTGGGTAGTGTGCAGGGCACAGGAGATGTCCCTGCCGAGTACATGGGCTGTATGTGGGCAGACTCTTGCCTTGGCATGCGGTAGAATCTGTCAGCCTCCTGGACCACATCAAGGGGATGGTTGATATCCATATTTGCTATTAGTATGGAGACGTGACCCGGGATCTTCACCAGGAATAAGGTCTCAAAAAGAAAGCTATTGGAATGACTATCTGCTACTGTGAGCATTTTCTTCATTAAATTGGACGGATTCCTGTTGCCTAGCCCTTCCATATACAAAAGCCACATGTCCCGTTCATACCTGGTTAATTCCAGGGTGTCTAGGAGGAACTACCGGAACCTGATGTATTAGTTTACTGCCGGGGAGGTGGCCAATAAATTCACTTACTTTAGCTGCTGTAGCAGTGTCCAATGACATGCCAAAACATCGTGCCTTTAGCAGTTATTCCATGAAGGTGGAAGTGGGTCTGAGCCTGGTTCAGCCACACTCGAGGCTAGTGGGTCCAGAAAAGGGGAAGGTGAACGCCTACTGTGTTAACTACAGGGGTGGTAGCAGCTACTGTTGTTGTTGTTGTTGTGTCCATGTTGACAGTGGATTTAAGCTTCGGCTGAACCTTGCAGTCAGGGTCACCAATTGTAGCGACTACTCCAGTAGAGCTATTAAGTCAATTCACTAGATACAATGGTTAGACAGCAAAGACTCCTCATTCATATTTGCCTCCTCTTTTAAATCCCTTCAGGCTTGGACACCCAGGACCAGAAGCGATGTCACCCCGTGGCTGCAACTCACCTGAAGGGCATGTGGCTTAAAGTAAAGATGACGGGAGCCCCGCACCATCTTGTAGTTGAATACCCAACTCCTCAGTGCACCATTACCCAGCCCGCAGCGCCGTGTATCCACCTGGCCAAGTGAGTGAGCAGCGACCAGGCACGTGGCCGTGCGTGACAGCCCGGCAAGCTGCACGGGCGACGGTTCTGCCCACTGCACTCTGCGGCCACTCAGCCCACTACAGTATATCCAAGACTGCTTTGAGACCATGGACTGGAGTTGTTTCATGGAGATGACCATCTTATAAGGGTCATGTAAACCTAGAGGAGTATATTAGCTCAGTGACTGGCTACATCTGCAACTGAACTGAGGATGTCATCGAGATCAAATGCATCACAAGCAGGGCTAACCAGAAATCATGGTTGGATGCAGAGGTCTTGGCCTTTCTCAAAGATCAGGAGGCTGCCTTCAGGACAGGATGCAAGAGGGCACTAATATCAGCCAGGGCTGAACCCTCCCATGCAATCCAAAAAGGGAAAGTGATGATACAGAAGATCCACAGACAGCTGTGCGACACCAATGACATGAAGCAAATATGGCAAGGATCAAGACTATAATGGATTATGTCAGCCTTGACAGTTAAGGAGGTGAAGTCTCCCCTCCAGACAGACTGAGCATCTTCTATGAATGGTCTGATGAGAAGAACAGGAATACACCAAAGAAAGGTCAGTTCCCCTGATGAATGGCCCACCTGCATAGCCACAGCAGAGGTGAGGAGAACCCTCTCCAAGGTGAACCCACACAAGGCAGTGTGACCAGACCACATACCTGGTCGGGTACTGAAGGACTGCGTAGACAAACTGATAGCGGTCACCCTGGACATCTTAAGTACCTCACTGCAGCAGTCCTTCATTTCATCAGGTTTCAAGACAGACACCATCATCCCGTTACCCAAGAGGGCAACAATAACAAGCCTCAATGTCTATGGCACTGACCCCCACTCTTATGAAATCCTTCGAGCTTCTGGTGATGGAACACATCAAAGCACTCCTCCCAGAGATTCTGGATCCATTTCAGTTTGCCTATAGAAGAAACCATTCCACAGATCATGCTCTAACCTTGTCCCCTCACTCCACACTGACCAACTGGAGAACGACGTCTCATATGCCAGGCTGCTGTTCATTGACTTCAGCTCAGCATTTAATATGATTAATCCCCAGAGGCTGGTAAAAAAAAGTCGTGTTTGCCAGGACTCAACGTCCCTCTCTGTTATTTGATTCTGCACTTCGTAACGGAAAGACCACAGTCTGGTAGCAGAATATCGAGCATGGTCAGGCTGAACACAAGCACACCTCAGGGCTGTGCACTCAACCCACTCCTGTTCATATTGCCAACACATGAAGCATCACAAGACCCACTTCCGACAGCGTCATCAAGTTTGCAGATGACACAGCAGCAGATGGGCTCATCACCATCAACAACGAGTTACCCTACAGAGAAGAGATGGAAAATCGCGTAAAATGGCAACAACCTGAGTTTCAACATGGACAAGACAAAGGAGATGATTGTGGACTTCAGGAGGACCAGGAATGACCACAGTCCACTACTCATCAATAACTCTGTAGTAAAGAGATTGGAGAGCACCAAGTTCCTCGGAGTTCACTTAACAACTGATCTATCCTGGACACTCATCATCTCCTCACTTGATAAATAGATATGAATTTTAGATTAGATAGATTTTTAACATATTTAGCAGTCCACTCATTCTTATCTTTCCTTTTTTTTCTTTTTCTCTTTCCTTTCTTTTTTTATTTCTATTCTATACTTTACTTTTCTTTCTTTTCTTCATCCTTTCTTGGGATTGTAGGGGGTGGGGGGAAGGGGTGTTGGGGTATTATCATCATGTATTTGATACTCAATATATTAGCATATTTGAATGCATGTATGGTTAAAAATATTAAATAAAATACCCCCCTAAAAAAATGAGTTTTTAATTGTCTCTGACATTTCAGAAAATTTGAAACTGATTAGCATCAGTTACAGTTTTGCATTCATCTGTTTAATTTGACATTAACCCGGGCACCACTTCAAATTTTCTGATTATCAGAGGTAATCAAGGTCAGTAAAAGAACTCAAGAAGCAGATGCAAGAATTAGCCAAACTAATCCTCGTGCCTGGTTTCCCATGCAGTATCACTACATCAGATCTTTTAACTCAGTGTCACTTTCCTGAGCTAACCCCTTAACTCTTGAATGCCTTAATATTCAGTCATTGATGTTACTAAGCAACTGAACCTCCACATAACTCCTGGATGGAGATGGTGAAATGTTCACCACCTTCACAGAAAAGAGCCCACTATTTCTGGGCACCGCAGAGAGAACTATATTGACAGATACACAAGGAATTCCTGGAGGAATTTTATGCTGACACGAGATCACTCCTCCTTCAGAAACAGTATAGCCCCACTCTGCTTAATATCTCCTCACACCAGGTCTATTATCCCACACAAAAACCCTGTTTAGGGGCTTCTAGATCATCACATTAATATGTGGGGAGTGGAGGGTAATGTATCATGTGCAAGTGGCAGAGATTCAGTTTAATTGGATAGAGGTATCGTGGGCTTAATAGCCTTTTGCTGCTCTGCAATGTTCTATGTTCCATGTGCCTCTATTGCAAGTATCATCCTCCTTCGGTCGGGAGATCAGACCTGTACATAATATTCCAGGTGAGATCATTTTGTGGCTATGCAGGGACCACAGTTGATGAAATAATCTTGATCAAACTAAAAGGATCAGGAGACTATTCACCAGTCAGGCAGCATCCATGAGCAGGATCAACATTATGGGAGAGGACCTTTTCTTTTGATACAAAGGGCTCCTGATCTGAAAAAATTGATGATTCATTTCTCTCCATGGATGCTGCCTGGCCCATTGAGTCTATTAAGCATCTCTTTGTTTGCTCATGGTTTCATTGGGGTTCAATATAATTGGAATAGGTCACCTCCATTCGTTGACTTTAATTCTCTTGCAATAGTGATTGACACAACTATTTCCTTCTTGATTGCTAGCTGAGCCAGGGAAAAGCTCAATGCATTACCACTGTCCTCAGCCCCGTGACCATTAGACAATAAGACACAGGAGCAGAAATTGGCTATTCAGGCTGTTAAGACCACTCTGTCACTCCATCATAAGGAGATCCATTCTCCCATTCAGCCCACTCACCTGCTTTCTCCCCATAACCTTTGATACCCTGACTATTCAGATAGCTCTCTGCCTTAAATGCACACAGCAACCTGGCCTCCACAGCTGGCTGTGGCAGCAGTTTCCAGAGGTTCACCACTCTCTTGCTACAGAAATTGCTTTTCATCTCCAGCTTAAATGGGAGCCCTTCAATCCTGAATTTGTTCCCTCTTGACTCCAATACCATGGGAAACAACTTTACTGCATGTACTCCAGGGAGTACAGGCCATCAAATGTTCATCATATGCTAATCCCTTCAGTCCAGGAATGATACTTGTGAATCTTCTCTGAACCCTCTCCAATGCCAACATGTAGTGCTATCAATCAACCACATTAGACAGAGAGATATGATTAATAGGCTTTAATCACCTGAAGGCATCAACGCATCTTACATGTTGCTGGTCCAGTTCCTAGGCAGGTACTGAGGGAGGAGTTTGGGCATAACAGCCTTTACAGGGATTTCCAGGAGGGAGGAATGTAGTGTGACTGAGAACACTCAAGACCAGAGAGCGTACAACATGCTTTTATTCAGTAAGAATAACACATAACAGTCTCTGGACTGAACTGGGGTTTTGGCAGGGATCCAGGGTTTATATCGGGATATGCAGGAGCAGGAGGAGCCAGTCCTTAGAACATCACATCAGTAGTGAATTCCCAGTTTACTACAAGGAGTCACAGGTTCAGAGGGTGGGCCAGCTCATGCAATACATACAATTCAGTGGTTCCACCTTCTTTTTGTGAAAAATGGTTGAAGGTTATTAAACTCGCACCATTCTGTGAAAAGTGATGGAATGCAAAGTATGTAGATTAGAGCTTGAGAGTAGACAGTACTAGCTAGTGAGACCCTTCTTATCTCGAGCCCCAAGGATGCAAGGATCTGGTTCAGGCTGGTACGGTGACCTAAGGTAGTCTATAGCTAGCACTGCACTTGCTTAATAGAGACATGAATATTAACTTAGACACCCCTAAGGAGGGAATGAACTAATTAACATAATATGCGATGTATGAAGAGGGAGGCACTGAGTGATACCTGGATTGATGGAAGGGAGAAGGAGAATGTTGTAATGTATTGGAATTCTGATTGGAAGAAGGTAAATGAAGGTGGGGTGATGTTGAGCGTGGGACTGTCCAAAGAAGTGATGATTCTGAACCTCCGATGTGTCTCCAGACCAGGGATACCTGACTCTGCAGACTCGAAATAAAGGTGAACCTGTTGTCCAAGACTTTGTCTCCAGAGTAGTGATTGTGAACACTTTCTAGTTCACATTTTGAAACAAGGTCTGGCGGGGTGAAGTGATTCAATGTTAGTTGTAGGTTCAGCCTGTCCAGTGGTCTCGTCTGTCACTGCGAACGTTGTAAGGTTTGCTGTGGTTCAGCTGCTAGTTTCCGGTTAGTATAACATGTGACTCCGGTGGCTGAGGGGGTTTAGTTGGACCATGGGATTGCTCGGTCTGGGGTTAGGGGAGCACTGTGTCGGGCGTAATTATCGGGGACAGTTGGCCAGGGTTTCCATGAGGGGTTGCTGATTGGTTGGTCAAGGGATCCCCTGCATGTGCCAGGTCTCGGAAGGAAACCATGTCCTGCCTCCCATCCTGGTACTCCACATAAGCATATTGGGGGTTTGCATGGAGAAGGTGGACCTTCTTGACCCGGGGGTCAGTCTTGTGGCATCTGATATGCCTCCTGAGCAGTACGGGCCCAGGGATCATCAGCCAGGATGGCAGTATGGTTTTTGACGCCGACTTCCTGGGGGAGGAATACGGTGTCATATTAGTAGTGGTACAGAGGAGGGGCCTGGTGGCATGGAGCACCTCAGAGAGGACATCTTGCCACCAAGAGATGGGTAGGCCTTTCGACCTGCAGACTAGGAGGGTGGCCGTCCAGATGATGGCCATCTCCCTTTCTATCCGGCCGTTCCCCCAGGAGTTATAACCTGTGATCCTGCTCGTGGCTATGCTCTTGGCCAGCAGGTACTGGCATAACTCCTCACTCATAAACGAGGATACTCGGTAACTATGGATATAGCGGGATATCCAAACAGAGTGAAAATGCAGTGCCTTTATGACTGTGGCCATGGTCATGTCTGGGCAGGGGATGGCAAAAGGGAAGCAGGAGTATTCGTCAATGACATTCAGGAAGGGGCAAGTGGATTTGATGAGGTGGGTTTTGTCTGGCTGATGGAATTGGGGTTTACACTCAGCACAGACCGGGCAGTTCTGTGTCCACTCTCTGATATCCTTAATTGGAAGGGAAAGTTAAGGGCTCCAATGAGAACCACAGCCCAACTACAAACCAGTCACCACCAAGAGCAGATGATATAGCCGGAGGGACAGAACCTTCATCAAAGCAAGTCAAATGGCTTCTGGCAGAGGGGATCATGGAACCCAACACCAGCTCCTGGAGGATACAGGTGGCGGTTGTTAAGAGTGGATAGAAACATCACATAGTCATTGACTACAGCTAGACCATAAACCGTTTCACCCAGCCTACCCACTCCTCCGCCTTGCCGACATGGTAAACAAGAAGGCCCAGTTTCTAGTCTTCTCAACCATTGACCTCAAGTTGGCCTACCACCAACTCTCAATCCATCTGCAGGACAGCCTGTACACTGCCTTTGAGGTAGGCAGCTGCCTATTACTTCCTCTGAATCCCTTTTGGGGTCACCACTGGGGTCTCTGTCTTCCAGAGGGAGATGGACCAAATAGTGGTTAACTATGGAGGAAAGTTTAGATATGTATTTTACAGAAAGAATAGATGGACACACACTAGGGATGGTGGTGGAGGCTGATAAAATAGTGCCATTAAAATGATAGGCACATGGATGTAAGAAAAATGAAAGATGATGTGATGTGAGGACAGGAAGTGTTAGAAGGGTGTGGCATTGGTTTATATGTATCGGCGCAACATCATGGGCTAAAGGGCCTGTACTGTGTTGTACGGTAAGAAACAAAAATATTTATTGTTTTCCTTTCCTTCCCTCATCAACTTCATCTATCCCTTAAGCATTCTTCAAGCATTAAAGTTCAGCAAAGCACACATATTGTTTTCTAACTTGTCTTATCCTGGATTCTCATCGACATTCATTAAGTCCTGTGTCAGTATCTAACCTATCTCCTTCATGGCGATGGCTTATCATTGATTATAAAGTATTGTGGGGCATCCTGGGCTTGTAAACGTTTTAAATAATATAAAAAAACAAGTCCTTTTTAATTAAAACGGAGGAAGGTTAGGAAATTAAATACTTCTTTTTCTTTTTAAAAAATGAACAAGTGACACATTTGGGTCTCAATTATTTACAGATCTGGAGTTCCTGCCCTTTGTTTGAGTGATTATTCCCTCTCAAGAATGATAGCAAGGAAACTGAGAGATGGAACAAACTTGTTTTGACTGAATAATAGGCACTGCACAGATTAACACAACATCCCAATAGCCTAATCATTTGTACAAAGCATATACAATAAAAAGCCTTGGTAAGCAGAATTTATAGGGACAGATAAGTGTATTTTCCAGTTGTTTGAGACCTACTCATGCAATGCCAAATTAGTACACTTACATTAAGAATAAACAGTTTAAAAGACAAAATATTCTATATGGTATTTACACTGAACAAACTTCACTTGCATTAATACACACACTTTAAAGTATTTTACTTTATTTTCAGTCACTCTCTTTGAAACAATTTTACCATCGCTGCATCTGTAGGTTCCTCCTCCCCCTCCAAGGTGCTGCCTGAAAGACAAACAATAACATTATAGATAATTAACACCTCCTTTCTCCAAGTTTACAGACAAAGCCTCCGACAGGGGCGACTCTTACTAAGGAAGGATAAGGGACACTTTAGGAGAATCACACCCACAGTACGTGGCTTCATCCTGGGCGATGCCATTGCTGTTTCACACAATTTTATTCAAACAGCTGCTATGAGAAAAGGATGACCAAGGCCTGAATTCACTAAAGGTTTATGTGCTACATCAAGGAGCATTTACAATTTTAGACATGTATGTTTTACCTCTTATTTTATTCTTTATTTCATCAATTTTTTTCCAGTTGCTTGAGGCTGTTGGTTGCTTGAATTCCAGATACCAGAGGTTTTAATATGTGAATCTTTAGAGGAGAATTCAAGGAAGAAAGTCTGTCACCCTTATGCTGCCTCTGGTATTGGAGTATCTTAATTACCTGAGTGGCTGCAGCAAGTAAGAACTCAAGTCCATCTGTACACTGTTCTCACTCAAGGGAGTGGTCATTGTTGGAGTGAACTGAGTCAGAGTGGTAAGGGGGGAGGTCAGAGGCAGGAGTTATAGGAAAACTATCACACCTAAGAGGCAGGAGGAGGGTAACTGGGTGACAGGAGAGGGAAGGGCATTTCAGGGCACCCTGTGGCCGTCCCCCTCAATAACAAGTATTTCATTTTAGAAACGGTTGGGGGGGGGTGGGGAAGACCTACCAGGCACAGGCCATGATGATTAGGTTTCTAGAATAATGTCTGGACCTGTGGCTTTGAAGGGAAGGGAGGAGAAGAGGTGAGCTGTAGTGATAGTGGATGCAATAGTTAGGGGGACAAATAAGATGTTCTGTGGAAGAGATCAAGTATCCCAGATGATATATTACTTCCCTGGTGTCAGGGTCCGAGTTATCTCAAATCAAGTTCACGGCATTCTCAGAAGGGAAGAACAGCCAGATGTTGTGGTCCATGTAGGGACCAATGATGTATGTAGGAAAGATGAGAAGGTCCTGCAAGGAGAGTTCAGGGAAGTAGACACTAGTTTGAAGGACAGGACCTCTAGAGTTTGTGATCTCAGGATTGCTACCCATGCCACATGTTAGTGAGGTTAAAAATAGGAGGATAATGTAGCTTAACACGTGGCTAAAGACATTGTGCAGGAGGTAGAGTTTCAGGTTTCTGGATCACTGGACTCTCTTCCAGGGAAGAATTCCAACAGGTGGTCTGCATCAGAACTAGAGGGGGACTAATATCCTTGTAGAAAGATTTTCTAGTGCTGGTCTGATGGGTTTAAACTAGATTTGCCTTGGGATGGGAACTAGAGTGCCAGAGGAGTTAGAGGAGTGGAAGAGGGAAAATATGAAGTTAAAGATTGCATGCACTGTTAGAAGTCAACAGGTTTATGTGGTGGAAATTTTATAAAGTGCATCTATTTCAATGCAAGGAGTATTGTAGGAAAGGTAGGTGAGCTTGGAGTGTGGATTGGCACGTGGAATCATGACATTGTGGGCAGTAGTAAAACTTGGTTGCAGGAGGGGCAGGACTGGCAGCTCAATGTTTTGGGCTTCCATGGCTTTAAACATGATAGACATGATATAATTGGGGGTGGGGGTGGAGGGGTTCAATTAAAGGGGGAGGAGGGAAAATATCACAACTGTGTTCAGGCAGAACAGACCAGCGGGCTTGTCTACTGAGGCAATATGGGTGGAGCTGAGGAATGGGAAAGTTATGACCACACTCATTGAGTTGTATTATAGACCACCCAATAGTGAATCAGAATTGAGGAAAAAATCTATAGGGACATAGCAGACAACTGCAAAAAAACTAAGGATGTGATAGTCGGGGATTTTATTTTCCACATATTGTCTGGAACTCCCATACTATAAAAGGGCTGGATGGCTTGGAGTTTATCAGATGTATTCAGGAAAGTTTTCTAAATCAATATCTATAGGTACCAACTAGAGAGAGTGCAATACTGGATCTCTTTTTAGGGAATGAAACAGGACAGGTGACCGAAGCATGTGTAGGGGAACATTTTGGGTTGCATCATCATAATGTCATCAGTTTCAAGTTAATTATGGTGGAAGATAGGTCTGGGCTGAGATTCTAAATTGGAGAAAAGGTACTATTGAGGAAATAAGAAAGGATCTAGAATGCATGGATTGGGATGGGATAAGGTGTTTTCAGGAAAGGATGTGCAAAGTAAGTGAAGGACCTACAATGGTGAAATTTTGACAGCACAGAGTTTGCATATTCCCATCAGGATTAAAGGCAAAATTATCAGGAATAAGGAACCTGGGTTTTTGACCATTATTGGAGATCTGGGTTCAGAAGAAGAGAGGTGCACAGCAGGAAAAGGCAAAATAGTGCAAATGAGGTACTAGAGGAGTATAAAATATGTAAGAAAAACCTCAAGCAAGAAATTGGGAGGGCAAAAAAAAGAGAAGGTTGCTTTTGGAGATAATATGAAGGAAAATCCTAACAGTATTGTTACAAGCTCAGAGGACTCCAAAGCCCAGCAGCAATAAAAATTCACCAAGACAATGGTTACTTAAACAAAAGTTGCTTTTAATTTTCTTTAAACAAAATAACAAGATCAAACATTAAATTATTACTATTAACTTAACTTAACTAACTTAACCATCTTCTAATTCTAAGCGCATGTATATGTAATAAATATACGTTCAGGAAAGTTCTTTGTTTCACAGCCCAATCATTCACTTCTCACTTCTCCAAGTTCATCAGTATCAGGCAATTCATATACAGTGCACAGAATTTAACATGTATAAAGTTCACCAGGCTTTTGTGCTTAAAGTTAAATGGTTACCACTCAGGAAGGTTCTTGTTGGTTTTATAGAGATAGTTGTTGCTCGTTGGGCAAATAGAAACTGATTTACTCCAATCAGATCACTTCAGTGTCTTGCCGAAGAAACTTGCCCACCATGGGTTTTCCTAATGATAACCTCCTCTTCCAGGTCACCACAGAGTTCCTCTTGTTTCTCTTATTTCAGAATAAACACTCTAGCCAGCCATTTCATCTTTATGGACTGCATGGTTTTGAACAGGCTGAACTCAAAACTACAACCTGTCATCAAAATGTTTTTTTTAAACAAGTTGCCAGCTTGCCATTATTGCAGAAACCAGTGTTTGTTCATTCTCTCTCTCTCTCTCTCTCTCTCTCTCTCTCTCTCTCTCTCTATCTATCTATTACTTTTTCTCTCTGAGAGAAGAATCCTGTTTGTTTTTCCCTCTCTGCCTGTAAAAAATAATGACCTCTCCCAAGGCTCCAAACTCAAACTTTGAAAGATCTTATCAATACTTGAGCCTGGACTCTCTTCCATTTGCACCTCCTTTGAAGTTCTTTCCAAAGCAGTTCCATTGTTTCTGCATAATCAACTGGAGCCTGAATGTCTCACTTAAGCAAAACTCTTGCATTTTAAATGAGATGTCATTTGTGAAGAGTTACTCTGTGTATGAAGTAACCTACACTAAACCCCCACAATCTATCTCTTTTAAAGACATATTTATCCATAACCATTCTAATATAACCCATAAACAGTATCTACAGGTATATTAAGAACAAGAGGATAGTAAGGGACAAAATTGGTCCCCTTGAAGATCAGAGTGAATGGCTTTGTATGGAGCCAAAAATGATGGGGAAGATCTTATTTTTTTTTTTCATCAGTATCTACTCAAGAAATAGACACAGAGTTGTGGGAAGTAAGGAAAACAACAACTAGGGTCATGGGACCTATACAAATTAAAGAAGAGGTAGTGCTTGCTGTGTTAAAGCAAATAAGGGTGAATAAATCCCTAAGGACTAACCAGATATTCCTTTGGATACTGAGGGAGCTAGTACCAAATGATTGGAGGGTTGTTCATGTTGTACCATTGTTTAAAAAAAGGCTCCAAAAGTAATTCTGGAAATTATAGGCCAATGAGCTTGGTGTCAGTAGCAGGCAAATTATTGGATATACAATTATTTAGATACCAGAAAGAGTTTAGGGATTGTCAGCATGGCTTTGTGCAAGGTAGGTCATGTCTAACCAATCTTATAGAGATTTTTTTGTGGAGGGTACCTCAAAGGAAAGGCTGTGGATATTGTCTACATGGACCTTAGAAAGGCCTTTAACAAGGTCCCATATGGGAGGTTAGTCAGGAAGGTTCAGAGGCTATGTATTCATAGTGAAGTAATGAACTGGATTTGACAATGGCTGAATGGGAAAAGCCAAAGAGTAGTAGTGGATGATTGGTTCTAAGACTAGAGGCCTGTATCTAGTGATGTGTCTGAAGGATCAGGGCTGGGACCATTGTTGTTTGTCATCTATATCAATGATCTGGATGATAATGTGAAAAATTGGATCAGCAAGTTTACAGATGACATGAAGATTGGAGGCGTTGTGGACAGTAAAGAAGGTTTTTAAAGCTTGTAGAGGGATTTGGACCAGGTGGGAAAATGGGCTGAAAAATGGCAGATGGAATTTAAGCATGGGGTATGTGGGTGGAATGAAAAAGGTTTGAAAACTAGTTTTAATTGTACTTAATTGACTTGTTATGTGCACGATTTCATAACTCCAAAGGAAATGGGCCAATGACAACTTTTCATAATATTTCAGTAAGAATTGGTTCGAGATCAGTGATTCTCAACCTTCCCTTCCCACTCACATAACCCCTTAAGCAATTCCTTACTAATCACAGAGCACTTATGGCATAGGGATTATTTATGGTGGAATGTGAGTTTAGGGGAGCAGTTTGAAAACCACTAAACAGACAAATAATTTTAAAAAAACACCCACACTTTATAAAAAATTATTTGAGGACTCCTAAAATTTCATCAGAGTCTTTTGCCTAATGATACTTTAGGCCAGGGGTGGCCAACCTTTTAATTTTTAATATAGACATACAGTACAATAACAGTCCCTATCGGTCCACCAGTCCATAGGTTAATTTGGCATCATGGACTGGTGGGCTGAAAGGGACTGTTACTGTGCTGTATGTCTATATTAAAAATTAAAAATTAAAAGCATACTAGGCTAAGCCAAATTTTAGATAAAAATGCAGATAAAAAGACCCAAATCATGAATTCTGAAATATAAATGGCAAGTAAGTCTTTTAAGTTTTAAGCAAGTGATTTAAAGGAAACCTGAGGTCTTGGAAATTATGAAATGAAAAAAATTGGTTGAAGCATTCACTTTTGATTAAGGGCCTCAACCTGATACAAACACGGATGTTGCCTGGACTGCTGAGTGTCTTGGCATTTTTATGTTTATTTCAAATTTACAGCATCTGCCGTTTTTTTTCCTTTCTTTTAACAATTCTTAATGACTTGGACAGGGTGGACATGGGATGGTCGGGAATTATTGCCAGAGGACCCAAAACAAATGACCATCAACACAAGATAAATGCGGAGGCGAGTCAGCATTTTTTTGAGTATATTACCAGGAAAAGCAATAAAGGCAAGGAGTTATAATGGATTGATCAATTCCCCCAGTGCCTTGGTGAAGACAGGTTCCTAATCATATCCCAGGTTGGGAACTAGGGTTAACCTCTGGAACAAATAGGAGGTAGTTTGACTGCAGAGATTGTGAGAGGGCAGAATATGAATCCGTGGACACTCGGTGTATCAGAAGATAATATATTTTGCCTCTCTTCCTTTTATTGGTGGGACCACCAGGTGAATGGCGCATCTTTGTGTGCCTTACAGCAAACAAAAGTTCAAAAAAATTGCACATGACAATAAAGGAATTTTAATTTTAAAGAAATTAAATTTAGACATACAGCATTGTAACAGGCCAATTCGGCCCTTGGAGTCTGTGCCACCCAATTTACACCCCATTAACCTGCAGCCAGTACATTTTTTTAAAGGGTGGGAGGAAACCGGAGCCCTTGGAGAAAACCCACTCAGACACAGGGTTCTAAGCCTGATCCAGTCTGATCGCTGGCACTATAAAGACTTTGTACTAACCACTACGCCAGCCGCCAATCTTGAAATTTCTGCCTGTTCTAATGCTAGATTGGAAGAATGGCCTTGAATTTGAATAAGATTAGAAAATAACAAAGAGGATGTAGAATAAGAAGCTTTAGAATTTGGTAACAAGCTAAGTTACCTTTACTAAACATTTCAATTTAAGGTTCTCATTATGCATAAGAAGTTTCTGGATGCTCCTCATTTGTTTGCTTTACTTTTGTCATCTGCTTGGTAAAGCTGGAAGTGCCTTCCTGTCATTTGGTGAATTGTAATATATTGAGGAACAAGCTATAAATAGGGGCAGCCACCATTTAGTATGATGGTGAAGAGGAATGGTGAAGTTAAGGAAGTAGAAAATGGTGCTCAAAACTTCAGATTTGGAGGAAATCAGGACATTGGAGATTTGCAGGGCTGCTGGTATCAAACGCCAAGGTGATCAGGGGCCCAAAGCATTTGAACTCAAGCTCTGATTGTCCACTTCCAAAAATATTTCCCCCTCTTAATAATCAAAGCTACTGTGCCAGGAATACTATTTTTTAAAAAATTGTAAGCACCATAAAGGATAGTTGAATTGCCCTGGTTCTCATCAGATAAATAAAGCTTGTCTGCTTTCAAGTCATTGCTTATTAATCATTTTAATAATTCTTATCGCATTGGGTGCAGTGTCATTTTTCATTTACATGATGTTGTTTCCCTGGTAAATCACTTTTTGGGGAGAATGTAATTGCAAGGTTTTTTTTTCATGTTTCTTCATTGTAATTGGAACACTTTTTTATTGTTTGATTAACGTCTATTAATAGAAATAGAACTAGTTTTGGGTAATTGGCTTCATAATTAGCCATTCAGAATTGTGTTCTGCAATGGGCAACTTTGTTTAAAAAGCATGGCTCACTTAACTCCCTTATAATCCATTGCAGAGAGTTTTAATACTCAGAGAAATAGAATCTCGAGAAGGGTAGGTTTTGACATTTACAACAAGGCTATGGCTGTAGAGAATATTATCAGACTAAATGAAGTGTATGATTTTGCAGACTGGTGTGACAGTGAGCATTCAGAATCAGAATCAGAATTTATTGAAATGAACAAGTCACCAAATTCATTGTTTTGCACCAGACATTCATATAAACCACTTTACAAAAATAAATAAAATGAGTGCGCTAAAAGTCAAAAAAAGAGGCAGTGTCTGGTTCATTGATCATCCAGGAATCTGATGGCAGTGGGAAAGAAGCTGTCCTTGTGCTGCTGAGTGCTCGTCTTTAGACTTCTGTACTATATTTTCCAATGGTGACAGAGTGAAGAGGGTATGGCTTTGTGGTGGGAGACCTCGAGAATATTAGGATAAAAGCTTCTTTCTTAAGACACTGCCTTTTGTAGATGTCCTTGATGGAGTGAAGTCAGGCGCCCCTGATATTATAAGCTGAGTTAACAACCCTCTTGGTATCTCCGTACCAGGCAGTGATGCAACGAGACAGAATGCTCTCCACGGTACCCCTGTAGAAGTTTATAAATGCCTTCGGTGATGTACCATATTTCCTAAACACCTCACAAAGTATAGCCTGCTTCATGATTGCATTAACATTGAGACTCCAGGACAGATCCTCAGAAATGATGACACCTAGGAATTTTAAGAAGGGAGGGAGGGAGAAAACGGGAAATTATAGACCGGTCAGCCTGACATCAGTGGTGGGGAAGATATTGGAATCTATCATAAAAGGAGTAATAACAGAACACTTAGGCAGAAATAATAGTCAGCATGGATTCCTTAAGGGTAAGTCATGCTTGACAAACCTTCTGGAATTTTTCGAGGATGTGACAAAGAGGGTGGACTTGGGAGAGCCAGTGGATGTGGTGTATTTGGAAATATGTAAATAGAAAAAGGAGAGTGAAGGAAAAAAATGGTCCCTTAGAGAATCAGAGCAGACAAATATGTGTGGAGCCAAATGAGATGGGGGAGATATTGAACAAGTTCTTTTCTTCAGTATTCACTAGGGAGAAGGATATTGAATTGTGCAGGATAAGGGGACCAAAAGGGGTAATTATGGAAAATGCAGGGATCAGGAATGATAAAGGTATTGGAACTTTCGAAGCATATGAAGGTGGATAAATCTCCAGGTCCAAATAGGATCTTCCCCAGGAACTTAAGGGAAGTCAGGGATAAAATAGCAAAAGCTCCAGCAGTGATTTTTCAAAAGTCATTAGAGAGGAGCACAGTGCCAGAGGATTGGCGTATCGCACATGTGGTTCCTTTGTTTAAAAAGGTTTGAGGAGTAAGCCTGGAATTATAGCCCTGAATGTTTGACGTCGGTGGTTGGTAAGCTAATGGAACATGTTCTTAGAGATAATATATAAGCATCTAGAGAGACAGGGTCTTATCAGGAATACTCAATATGAGTTTGTGTATGGAAGGGTCATGTTTAACCAATCTTGTTGAATTTTTTGAGAAGGTGACTAAGATGGTTGATGAGGGTAGAGCAGTAGATGTAGTCTATATGGATTTCAGTAAGGCCTTTGAGAAGGTTGGTAAGGAAGGTTCAGGCACTACATATTAATTTTGAGATAGAAATATGGGTTCAACAGTGGCTAGAAGGTAGATTCTAGAGAGTCATTGTAGATAACTGTCTGTCAGAATGGAAGCCAGTAACAAGTGGTGTGCCTCAGGGATCGGTATTGGGTCCCTTGTTATCTGTCATTTACATTAATGATTTGGATGATGGAGTGGTAAACTGGATTAGTAAATATGCGGAAGATACAAAAATAGGTTAAGTTGTGGATAGTGAAGAATGTTTTCAGTGACAGCAGAAGGATTTGGACACTCAGAAGAGTGGGCTGAGGGATGACAGATGGTGTTTAATGTACATAAGTGCGAAGAGCTTCATTTTAGAAAAAATAATCAAAGCAGGACATATGCAGTAAACGGGAGGTCATTGGGAATGCAGAAAAACAGAAAGATCTAGGAATAACGGTTCATCGTTCTTTGAAGGTGGAATCTCATGTCGATAGAGTGGTGAAGAAAGCTTTTGGCCTTTATAAATCAAAGCATAGACTATAGGAGTTGGGAAGTAATGTTGAGACTGTTCAAAGTATTGGTGAGGCCAAATTTAGAATACTGTGTGCAGTTCTGGTCACCAAATTATAGGAAGGATATCAATAAGGTAGAGAGGGTGCAGAGAAGATTTACTAAAATGTTGCTTGGATTTCAGAATCTAGATTACAAAGAAAGATTGAGTAAATTAGGTTTTTATTCATTGGAGCGTAGAAGGTTGAGGGGGGGATTTGATAAAGGTATTTAAAATTATGAGGGGATAGATAGAGTAGGTGTGAATAGGGACTTTTCCTTGAGGGGAGGAGAGATTCAAACAAGAGGTCATGAATTAAGAGTTAGGGGGCAAAAGTTTAGAAGTAACGTGAGAGGGAACTTCACGCAGAGAGTGGAGACTGAGTGGAATAAACTTCTGGAAGAGATGGTCACAGCAAAGTTAGTTTTGTCATTTAAGGAAAAGTTGGATAGGTATATGGATGAGGTGGATTGGAGGATTATGGTCAAAATACGGGTAGCTGGGACTAGAGGAAATCACTTAGGTCAGTACGGACTAGAGAGGCTGAGGTGCCCTGTTTCCATTCTGTCATTGTTATATTGTTATATATGGTTATATGGTTATACTAATCACATTACTCAGTCCCTCAAGTGCCAGCCTGATGTTAGCCTGGGGCAGAATGTACATTGCGACCAGGGTGATAGCAGTGAACTCCCTCGGCAGGTAGAATGGATAGCACTTGATTGCCAGATGTTCTAATTCAGCGGAGCAGGACTGGGACATGACACAAACACCACATCCCTCGGTTTTTCTGACACCAGTGTCCGGTCAGTGCAGTGAAGGGTGTAGCCAATGGGTGTAGCAAAAGACAAGAGCTCTTCACAGGTGGCCGAACAGTCCGGAATTATCCAACCTGGCTAGGGACACAACCCTTTAAGGCCCAGACAGTAGGCGTGGCTAAGCTCTCAGCCAATCGCTGAAAGCACAGTCTAGATACTGTAACTATATACACTATATACATTGGTGATAGATCTGTACTATCACATTCACCCCTTCTTGGAGAACTGACCCTGGAAAAAAAAAATGAGGGAGAGAATGAAAGGAATGGGTAGGTTAAGGACTGTAGCGGTCAGAGGGTCTGACCATCTGACCATCCGGCATGACCGCCGTGGTGCCGGGATTGGGGTCGCTGGAATGGTGTCACCAGCGGGCTCGTCGGGTGCGACCGCTCCTTCGCTCAATTCCCCAGTCGTGTTGTCGGCACGGTGGCCCAGGTCGTTGGGGTGCTGTTGGTCCTTCTGTTGCGGCATGGGGCCTGGGGAATAAAGAGTTGGGGAAGGTTGGGTTGGGGGGTTTGCTGGGTCTACCGCATCCTGAGCTAGGTCCCGTACCGAAACAGTGTCCTTCCGCCCGTCTGGGAACTCAACGTAGGCGTAGGTTCGCATGGACTAGAGTCACTCGGTCGACCAAGGGGTCATTCTTTGAGTGCCGGACGTGGCGTCGCAAAAGGACGGGGCCAGGGACAGTGAGCCATGCTGGTACAGTGGTTCCTGATTCGGATTTCCTCGGGAAAAAAAACATCCTTTCGTGGGGGGTGGCATTTGTTGCGGTACATAGGAGGGAGCGGATTAAGTGTAAGGCACTAGTGAGAACCTCCTGCCAGTGAGAGGTGGGGAGACCTTTAGACTGGAGAGCCAGTGTAACTGCTCTCCATATGGTGGCATTCTCCCTCTCGACCTGGCCGATACCGCGTGGGTTATAGCTGGTGGTCCAGCTTGAAGCGATACCACACTCCAGAAGGTACTGTTGCAGCTCTGCACTCATGAATGAGGACCCCCTATCACTGTGGATGGAATTGGGGTACCCAAAAATGGCGAAAATACTGTGAAGGGCCTGTATCACTGAGGTGGCAGTGGTGTCTGGGCAGGGCACAGCGAACAGGAAGCGGGAGTACTCGTCGATGGCCGTAAGGATGTAGTTATTACGGTTGGTCGACGGTAGGGGCCCCTTAAAGTCTACGCTAAGACGCTCAAAGGGGCGGGTGGCTTTGATAACGTGGGAGTTATCCGGATGGAAGAAGTGGGGCTTGCATTCAGTGCACACCGGACAGGCTCAGGTCATGGAGCGGATCTTCTCGACTGTGTAGGGTAGGTTGCGCGCCTTCACCAAGTGGGCAAACCTAGTGACCCCTGGATGACAGAGCGCCTCATGGAGTTTCTGTAGTCTGTCCATCTGTATGCTGGCGCACATCTCCCTGGAGAGCATGTCAGGCGGGTCGTTGAGTTTACCAGGCCGGTACAGGATGTCATAGTTAAAGGTGGAGAGTTCGATTCTCCATCTGGCGATTTTGTCCTTTTTTTATCTTACCTCGCTGGGTGTTGCTGAACATGAAGGAGACCGCGCGTTGATCAGTCAACAGTGTAAAGCGCCTCCCAGCGAGGTAATGTCTCCAACAACGCACCGCTTCAACTATGGCCTGGGCCTCCTTCTCGATCGAGGAGTGTCTACTCTCTGCACCCTGGAGGGTTCTGGAGAAGAAGGCTACAGGCCGACCGGCCTGGTTCAAGGTGGCTGCTAGGGTGAAGTCGGATGCTTCGCTCTCGAATAGAAACGGGACAGACTCATCGATCATGTGTAGCGTCGCAGCGGCGATGTCGAATTTGATTTGATCGAAAGCCGCTCTGGCTTCGGTCGAGAGGGGAAAGGAGGTAGTCTTGATAAGAGGATGCGACTTGTCGACGTAGTGTGGAACCCATTGGGCGTAATATGAGAAAAGGCCCAGGCAGCGTTTGAGCGCTTTCTGGGTATGGGGTGGGGGGTGGGGGGGGGGGGTAAGTCCATTAGGGGATGCATGCGGTCAGGATCTGGCATGTCTATCCCGTTCTCCACCACGCATCCTAGAATCGCGAGTCGTGTGGTCCGGAAGACACACTTGTCCAAATTGTAAGTCAGGTTCAGCCGACGGGCAGTTTGAAGAAATTTGTCTAGGTTGGTGTCGTGGTCCTGTGTGTTGTGGCCGCAGATGGTGATATTGTCCAGATATGGGAAGGTAGCGGTTAGCCCGTTCTGGTCCACCATCTGGTCCATTTCCCGCTGGAAGACCGCGACACTATTCGTGACCTCGAATGGTACCCTGAGAAATTGATACAGCCACCCATTCGCTTCGAAGGCCATGAATGGGCGGTCCTCACAGCGGATCGGGAGCTGGTGGTAGGCCAAATGTAGGTCAATGGTGGAGAATATGCAGTATTGGGTGATCTGGTTCACCACATCCGTGATGCGTGGCAGGGGGTATGCATCCAGGAGCGTGAAGCAGTTAATGGTCTGGCTATAGTCGACCACCATCCGTAGCTTTTCCCCGTTCTTGACAACCACCATCTGGGCTCTCCAGGGACTTGAACTGGGTTCGAGCAATCTACGCACCTCACTCCTAAAGAATTGCCTGTTTTCGTAACTATATTGCCGACTTTTGGTGGCCACAGGCTTCCAGCCAGGGGTGAGGTTTGTGAAAAATGCTGACGGAGCACGGGGGTGGGTTGCTCGGGTGTTTCGGGGGTGGGGCGATGGCAGACCGAGAGGGGGGCGTGGGGTCCCCCAAAGTGTAGGGACACCGTTCGGAACTGACACTGAAAGTCTAATCCCAGCAACACTGGGGCGCACAACTGGGGAAGGACGAATAATTTGAAGAGGGTGACCGTTACGCCCTGTACTTCCAGCGTGGTGATGCAATACCCCTTTATCCTGGTCGAGTCCGACCTCATCGCTAATAAGATCCTCTGGGTAGTGGGGATAATGTCAAGTCCCCAACAGAGGGCCAGATCTGGCTGGATAAAACAGTCAGTTGACCCAGAGTCAAATAAGTAATTGGTGTAGTGTCCATGCACTTTAATCAGTTCCATGCTTTAATGAGGGGATGAGAGCATTGCTGGTTTAGTGTTATAGAAGCAGCCACTGATCCAGTTGACAGGGGAGTTCCGCTTGATGACATCACACAACAGGATGACGACACACAACAGGATGATGTCATAGACGTAGTCAGCTCTGGAGGAGCAGGTTGGAGAACCTCCCGGAAGTGCTGTTCTGGCGGCGTTGGCGGATGAAAGGTAAGTAGTGGGGTTTGTAGTTGCTCGCGGTTGGCGGTGGGTAGGTCATCAGTCACGGCGGTCGTCAGCGATGGACGCTAGGGTGAGTACCTGGTTGGCCGCGGCAGGTCCCCAGTCGGTCGTGGTGGCCGTACCGGCGGCGGTGTAGGCAGTGGCAGACGGGGAGCGGGCAGCAGCAGCGGTAGTGTTGACCGCGGCGGGTCCCTAGTCGGTCATGGTGGCCGTATTGGCGGCGGTGTAGGTAGCGGCAGACGGGGTGCGGGCAGCAGCAGCGGTGGCGTTGGCCCCGGGGGTGGCTGTGGTGGCGGCAGCAGCAGTGGTTACCACAGTCGGGACCGTGGCTGGGTCGAGTGTTCCGCACAGGGGCGAGAGGCGGGCCAACACCATGGTTGCGAGGGTGGGCTGCCCCTTCCAGGTTCGGCTTCTCCGTGATGTCAGGCGTTTCCGTGCAGGGGAGCCCTCGCTCTCATTGGACGAGAGCTCTGGGGAAGAAGAGTTTGAATGGGATAGTGGTGATTGGGCTTCACACGAGGCACTGTGTTTGGTGGTGGCCATTTTAGACCTACAGACTGCAGCAAAGTGGCCCTTTTTAAGGCACTTCTGGCACCTGGCTTTTCTTGTTGGGCACTGGGACCTACTGTGCTTGTCCCTCCCGCAGAAATAACATTTTGGGTTCGCAGGGGGCAGGGTAGCAGCAGCCGACAGGCCATCAGTATCTCGGGGGGTGGTAGGGAAGAAGGGCACTCTAGTCACATCAGAACGTGGGGTCCAGTCCTTAGAGAACTCGTTGGACTGTAAGGCTGCATCCTCCATTGCGATCGCAATCCGGGCCACGTCCTCTAGTTTTTCTACCCCTTGCTCGAGCAAGCACAGCCTCACTTTGTCGATCGGAGCCCAGCCACATAGGCATCCCGGACGAGGTCGCTAGTGATCTCAGCAGCAGTTTTGTCAACACAGTTACAGTCCTTGCCCAACGCTTTGACTACTTGTAAATATGCCCTGCTGGACTCGCCGGGCTGTTACTTCCTCGACGCAAGCACGAGCCGGGCATGAACTCTGTTCACCGGTTGATCGTACAGTTCTTTCAGTACCTTTATGGCTGCGGTGTAAGTGGTCTGATCCTGGATGTTCTCGTAGACTCTCAAGGACACCATAGACAGCAATGCTGTTAGACGCTGGTTATCCTCCTCCACCCGAAGGAATTTTCGAAGTTCAGCAGCCAGAACTTAAAGGCTTTGAAGGCGGTAGCTGACTGTGGGTCGATATCAAGTTTTTCTGGCCATGTCAAATGCTCCATCCCTTTCTTTTTGCTAATAAAATTGTAGAGCTCGTCGAAAGAACCAAAGACTTGTTGATCCAAACCAAGGCTTTTATTAGCAACAGACAGGAGCTCCTCACAGGTGACCGACCAGTCCGGAATGATCCGACCTGGCTAGGGACACAACCCTTTAAGGCCCAGACAGTAGGCGTGGCTAAGCTCTTGGCCAATCGCTGCAAGCACAGTCTAGATACTGTAACTATATACACTATATACATTGGTGATAGATCTGGACTATCACACTGAAGGGTGAAGCCATTCTGTCAAAGACATTTGAACTGAAGAGTTAGTCAGAGACCAATCAGAAATAGTTTCTCAGCTCTATAAAAATGCAAGTCCAGCAAAATTCATTTGTGTGGAGTGTCACCTTGGAGTCCAATATGCAGGTGGCGAATGTGGCCACAGACCTCTGGGTCCAAACTCTGGCTGGGTTTGAGGCTTGAGGCAAGGGTTAGGTCCCAGCACACCAGGGAACATGGACAGGTTTGTGGACAAGTGCTGGAATCCGGAGCCAAAAACTCTGCTGAGGAATTCAGCAGGGCTGAGCAGCTCCAGTGGACGAAAAAATAATTGTTGAACCATCAAAACTGAAGGTGCAGAAAAAGATATAGCTAGCAAAATGAGATGAGGATGGGAGGGTTGGGACAGGGGCTAGCTGGAGATTGGTGAGCCAGGGAGTGGGGAAAGATGAAGGCCAGTCGATTTGGCAGTTGCCAGATAAAGGGAGGGAGGGACAAGAGAAATAAAGGAGTCAGGTTGAGGAAGATGAGTCATGCAGATAGAGGGACAGTGATCAATGGAGTCAAAGATTGTCAGTGATGGAATCTGATACAAAAGACAAAGGAGGAAAAACCCAACACCCAATCCCAACCCACCAATTTTCCCTTGCAACCGTGTCTGCCTGTCCCGCCTCGGACTTGTCAGCCACAAACGAGCCTGCAGCTCCATAAATCTTCATCCGCAAAGCCAAGCCAAAGAGAAAGAAAGAAAGACAAGTGGTATAATGATAACTGTAAGGAGAGAGGAGAGTGGATGGCTTTGTCTCTTATGTCTCTAGAACAGCCATTCTCAATACAGGCCCTAAGGTCACCCTGGGTGGGGGGGGGGGGGCACAGCACTTTTAAGTTAAAGCCTTGTTTTATTTTCACCTTGCATAACATTTTTTTAAATATCATATGGTACGTAGGAGAGATGTATGAAAGAAATCAAAACGTCTACTTCACGGGGGGGTGGGGGGGGGGCAGCTTAAACCTGAAGCAGAGTCCTGGGGGTGGGTGGGGAAGGGCATAGCCATAAAAAGGTTGAGAACGGCTGTTCTGGAGTGCTTGGCTCTATCTTGCTTCCTTTGGGGCAGTGGTTCTCAACCTTTTTTCTTTCCACTCACATCCATCCCTATGCCATAGGTGTTCTGTGATTAGTAAGGGATTGCTTAAGGTGGGATGTGAGTGGGAAGAAAAAGTTTGAAAACCACTGTTTTCACTGTACCTAATTAATTCGTTAATGTGCACGGTTTCATAACCCCAAAGGAAATGGCCCCATGAGAATTTTTCTCAAGCAAGATATTTCAGTATAAATGGGTCTAGAGCAGTGATTCTCAACCTTCTCTTCCCACCTACATGCCACCTTAAGCAATCCCTCACTAATCACAGAGCACCGATGGTATAAGGATTACTTAAAGTGGTATGTGAGTGGAAAGAAAAAGGTTGAGAACCACTGCTTTTAGGGTCTCTGAGTTCACTAGAATATTGATTATACTCCTGTCTAACATGTGAAAGCAATTTGTGTATGAATAGAAGCAACAGCAATTAAATATTCCAAAAAGCCTGCTTGTCCAGCATGCCAGAATCTCAAGGGTACCATAATCATTCAACTTTTTTCTCCATTGTTACAGAATATATGTATAAAATGGAAGGAATAAATGTGCAAAAAAATGTTTTAAAAATTAAAGCAGATTGGAATAAAAGTAGAAAGTGCTGGAAGTACTCTTCGGATGAGGTAGCATCTTTGGAAAGAGAGGCAGTTGAATTTTCAGGTCTATGTCCATGTGTCAGAACTGGGTAAGGTTGAAAGCAAGGTAGCTTTCAGTCACGGGGAGTTGAAGGAAGGAGAGGCAGAACAAAGGGAATATCCCTAGTAGGGTGTGTCAGAATCAAATTTATCAAATTAAATGATATTTTACCATGTTATCTATTGCCTGATGCAAAGCCAAGGTTTAGCCTGATCGTACTTGAAATCCTGATGCTGTTTCTCTCCCACAGATACTCCTTGACAGTGTTTTCAACATTTTCTGTTTTGATTTCACATGGATAGTGGAAGTCGAAAATTGTTTCTCAGACTGGGAAGCCTGTGATTTAATGATGTGCCTCAGGGATCGGAGTTGGGACCATTGTTGTTTGTTTTCTATATCAATGATCTGGGTGATAATATAGTAAATTGGTGTGATAGTCCAGATCTATCACCAATGTATATAGTGTATATAGTTACAGTATCTAGACTGTGCTTACAGCGATTGGCTGAGAGCTTAGCCACGCCTACTGTCTGGGCCTTAAAGGGTTGTGTCCCTAGCCAGGTCGGATCATCCGGACTGGTCGGCCACCTGTGAAGAGCTCCTGGCTTTTGCTAATAAAAGCCTTGGTTTGGATCAACAAGTCTTTGATTCTTTCGACGAGCTCTACAATTGGATCAGCACGTTTTCTGATGACACTAAGATTAAAGGTGTTGTGGACAGAGAGGAAGGCTTTCAAAGCTTGCAGATGAAGTCATGAGGCACTTTCAAGGACCAGCTGGACCAGCTGGAAAAAATGGACCAGAAAGTGGCAGATGGAATTTATGCAGATAAGTGTGACGTGTTGTATTTTGGAAGGATATTCACGGTAAAAGGTAGGGCACTGAGAAGTGTAGAGGAAAAAAAGGGATCTTGGAATTCAGATATATAGTTCCCTGAAAGTGGGGTCACAGGTAGATAGGGTTGCGAAGAAAGCTTTTGGTATCTTGGGCTTCATAAATCGAAGTATTGAGTGTGGTAGTTGGGATGTTACGGTGAGGTGGTATAAGACATTGGAGAGGTCAAATTTGGATTAATATGTGTAGTTTTGGATGGCAAACTGCAGGAAGGATATCGGTAAGATTGAAAGAGTGCAGAGATGATTTACTAGGATGCTGCCAGGTCTTTAGATGTTGAGTTACAGGGAAATATTAAACAGGTTAGGACTTTATTCTTTGGAGTGTAGAAGAATGAGAGGAGATTTGATAGAAGTTTACAAAATTATAAGGGATATAGACAGAGTAGATGTGAGTTGGCTCTTTCTGCTTAGATTAGGAGAAATAAGTACAAGAATATTTGGCTTTAAGGTGAAAGGGGAAAGGTTTGGGAGAACATTAGGGGGAACTTTTTAACTCAGAAACTCAGAGTGTGCTGCAAGTGTGGAACGAGTTGCCATCTGACATGGTAAATGCAGGCTCACTCTCAAGTTTTCAAAATAAACTGGATAGATACATGGATGGGAGTGGACAGGAGGGTTACGGATGGGTCCATGGCAGTGGAACTAATGGTATGATGTGTTTGACACAGACTAGGAGGCCCATATGGCCTGTTTTCTGTCCTGTCATGTTCTATGGTTCTATGGATATGTGCCAGATTAAATATTTTTAATTGAAGCCAGTACCTACCACTTTTTGCTATGTTCATTACCCAGAAGAGGTCCTTCCTGTGTGGCCTGGTTCTGCATCCTTATACAGGACACTCTGAATATGGAAAAGGATTCAATATGCTTGACCGAATGCCTCAATAATTTCACACCAACTCCGTGGTCCTTCTGTTCAGTACCACTGGATAAGTTTCAACAGAATGCCTTTGGATGTATTCAATCATCACTGACAATAGGCTTTTTCCCCTGAGGGTAGGGGAGATTGGAACAAGGGGTCATAAGTTAAGGGTTAGGGGGCAAAACTTTAGGAGTAATATAAGAGGATGCTTCTTCACTCAGAGAGTGGAGGCTGAGTGGAATGATCTACCGGAAGAAGTAGTGGCGGCAGGGTCAATTCTGTCATTTAAGAGGAGGTTAGATGAGTACATGGATGTGAGGGGGTTGGAGGGTTAGGGGCATGAGAGTGGGTACGTGGAACTAATGGAGTTTCACGTAAATCGGTGCAGACTAGAAGGGCCGATGTGGCCTGTTTCCGTACTGTAAATTGTTATCTGGTTATATGGTTAATAGTTTGGATTTGTAACTGCTCTGTGCAGTGACCATACTCCCACATGATCATCATGGTCCACAGATTACTGAGCTATGGGTTGAATGCTACGGGAGCTGCCGAGTAGGAAGAATACCTTATATTACGACTGGATACCCTCCAACCAGATGGCATGAACAGCGACATCTCTGGCATCTATTATATCCTGTTTTCTCCACCCCCCACCCCCCACCCCACCCTACTCACCTCGCTCTTGCTCCCTATTGCTAGTCTCCAGGCCCCTTTTTCCTTCCTTCCCTTTATTCCCCCATCCCTCTGACTCCTTTCCTCCAGCTCTGCAATTCACAGAAGCCCCTCCCCTCCCCCCCCCCCCCATCAATTCTCAGGTTTTCTCTGCCATCCATCTCCATCGATGGTCTCTTGGCTTTTGGCCTCTGCTCCTTCCCTTTCCCTTTCCTTCCTCCTCCACCCACCTTGTCATTCAGGTGCCTGCCTGGGTTGTGCGCATCTCGTAATGAAGGGGTGAAACATTGGTTTCTATAACTTGGCCTCCCATGAGTGCAGCAGGGCATGCTGAGTTCCTCCAGTACCTCAATCGCAGCACCTGCAGACTTCCTCGTTTCACCTGCAGACTTCCTCGTTTCACTGAGCTTCTATTTTCTAACAAATCATAAAAATCTCAAAATATGAAAATAATTGAATTGTAATTACAGATTCATGGTTGTTTTCATTAAGTGAGATCAGGTTTTTTTTTTAAATTGAACAAACAGATTGTTATTTTGAAAGAGCTTTAAAACCAAGGGTTACCAACTTAGACCAGTCTGTGGGATTATTGGTGCAGTACAATACTCCCTTGCATTCTGATTCCAATATTGAAGACCATTGTTTGAGTTAAGCCTCTATATTAGATCCCAAGTATGAGAGCACTTTTAAAATGTCGCAGGCCACTACACCAGTGTTAATGGAATCAGGTCTATATAATTAACCCCAGATATCAGACGTCAGAACCAAGTCTACTGCCTTCGCTCAGAAAGACAGCACTGAAGCCTTTCTCCCTGGAGAGTTCAGCATGTGGTGAAATGATTGACTATGTCAATTGACTTTTACAGATCCAGGAGAATGTCTCCAGCAGAGCACTTGTAATCTGACTGCATACAAATCCCATGCACAAAATTGACAAGGACTGTCTTTATCTACTGAACATGTATGGAACCAGTCAATCTCAACAAAATCAATCCTCCCTGTCAGCCGCACCTTCAGTGGGATCATCTCCAGAATTTCTGATACACTGGAAAGGATAAAACAGGAAACCTCTTTTTGTCCCTTTATTTCACTTCATCTCTCTCAGAGGATTCCCTAAAACTTTTTTTTTCATGTGAGATTTACAGAGCAGTAACAGGCCTTATTGCCAATATACCCCAATTAACCTACAGCCCCCATACGTTTGTGCAGGGTGGGATGAAACTGGAGGACTCAGAGGAAACACACACAGCGAAAATATACAAGAGGGTGCTGGATTCGAATCCGGGTAACGGCCACTATAATGGAGTTGAGCTAACCGCAACACTAATCATGCGGCTCGTTAAGTTCTGAAAATTAAACTTTGGTGTGTGGCTTTGAAAAGCAGCTAATGGAAAACCATTCTCAGACCAATAATATATTAAATGCTCGTAAATTAATGTTTACTGATTCGTCCTAAATATTGATAACATGAGGTCAATAGAAAATACCGAAAAAAACCACTCTTCCTCATTACTTCTAGTTCTCAAGTAAAGAGTCTTTATTCAACTGAAGAGAGTGAAGGGAATGCAAGAAATCCAAGCTGAGGTGAAGTTTTAACTGCTGAATGCCCACTGTTTAAATCAGCCAAATGAGACTCCACCTGTTTTGATGTATTATACATCACATCAGGTCATATCTGTGATGGACTAAGTTGGAAGAAGTAAAAGAATCATAAATGCTCCTATATTCCTGTATTACACACAGATTCAAGGGGCATGTCAGCATTCTCAGAGAATTTTACAAAGTCTTTTTTGCTCATTAGTGACTTTTGTTCATATGTAAACCCCCACAAGGAGCTATTGACCCCATCTATACCTCCTGCTGCCTCAGCAAAGCTGACAATATATTAAGGATCCATCCAGCTCAGTCACCATCTGCTTTTTAATCCCCTTTTTCTGGCTCAAAAGATACATGAGCTTCTAAACATGAAGCATTTATTATTTCCTGCTGTTATCAAACTCTTGAATAAAATTCTCATTGGTAAGAAATGATGCCCTTCCACTGTTTAATTGGACATCTCTCTATCCGGCACTTTGTCCTGGTAACACTACACCCTGCCCTTTGTTATATTATTGTATTACTTAGTTTAAATAAACATGGGCTGATATGACTGGATAGCACACAAATTTTTTCATTGTATTTTGATGCATGTGTCAGTAGACAATTCTGTTCATTTCAATTAAATATACAGCTCTCAAGGTAAATAATACAGTCAAATCTCTGATGTCTGGAATTCATGCAACCAGCAGCCTCAAGAAACTGGCAAAAAAAAAATTGAGGGATATAAATTTAAAAAAAATAAAATAAATAAGAATTAAATAATAGGTAAAAAAAATACATAAGTTTAGAATTGTAAAATTAAATGTTCGCTGAAGTAACCTGTAAACCTTTGGTGAAGATGGGAGCAAATATTCATCCAGCGGAGGGCCGTGGTCGTGCTTCGCTTGCAACAGCTGTTTGAATAGAGTTGTGTGAAACAGCAATGACATCGCCCAGGATGAAGAGCTAGTTGATGTCGCTCGCCATTGAGGTGACTCTATTAAAATGTCCCTTCATCCCTGCTTCGGAAGAGTCGCCCCAGTCAGATGCTTTAGCTGTAAATTTGGTTGGGGAGGGAGGTTAATTATCTATAATGTTATTGTTCTTCTTTTGGGCAGCTCTATGGAGGGGGAGGAACCTGCAGATGCAACAGTGTTAAAATAATGTGACTGAAAATTAAGTAAAATGTCTTAAGGTTTATATATTCAGGCAAGTGAAGTTTGTTCAGTGTAAGTAAAGTATAGTATTGTTTATTCTTTTTGCAAGTGGATTAGTTAGGCATTGTAAGAATAAATCTTAAGCAACCAGAAAATTCACTTATCCAGCATCTATCAATCCCCATAGGTTCCGGATACCAGGGGTTTTACTGTATATTACAAAGGCATCATCCATAATCCAGTTTAAATAATTGAACTGGCTGCTGTTAATCAAGCTTCTAAAGACAAATTCAATCCAAAGACACTGGCAAGAAAGTATATGAGCACATCAATGCTGCAGACTTCCATTTAGAATTAAAATTAGATACATCTCAAATTGCCTTTTTGAGATTTTCTCTATCTGTGGCTAGAACATCTTTGGCAATTACTTGGAAAAATGAGACTGATTTGAGTATTCAACGGTGGCATTCAGAAATGAGATCTTGTATTCCTTGAGAAAAAAATAATGTATAATTTACGTAATAATCATCCAGTTTTGAGGCTGTATACAAGATATATGGGTTTGAATTTGTAATCGTTTTTATTCCCCACGGTTGCTGGGGTTGGACTAAAGCATGGCAATAGTTGATGGTTGTTAAGTAAGTTTATCTTCTCCTCTATTCTCTTTCTTTCTTTTGGAGTAGATTAGAGGGGGGGGGGGTTGGGAAGAATGGGTGAGTTAGGGTTGGGGGTGGGGGATTGTATGGGATAAGTATTATGTATTTACTTATATTTTGATTGTATGATTTACTTTGATTAATAAATAAAATTGAAAAAAAATTTGGACACTGTCTGGATCATGTCAGAGATCAGACATCAGTTAATCAGACACCTCAGTGTTGGTCAGCACAACACTGTGGGCCGAAAGGTCTGTCCTGTGCTGTAGGTTTCTACGTTCTATGTTCTAGTTTGAAAGCACAAACCTCCAGATTCAAGGGCAGTTTCTTTCCAGGTCGATCAAACCCATTAATGGAGTTCTCATGAGCAAAGCTTTGCACTTTTTTCTTTAACTTTCTTGCCTGCAGTTTTGCTTATAGTAACACTAGAAAAGTGGGCTGAAAAATGGCAGATGGAATTTAATGCTGATAAGTGTGAGGTGCTTCATTTTGGTAAGAAGAATCAGAATAGGACATACGTGGTAAATGGGAGAGCATTGAGGAATACAGAAGAGCAGAAAGATTTAGGAGTGACGGTACATCGTTCCCTGAAGGTAGAAACTCACGTGAATAGGGTGGTGAAGAAGGCTTTTAGTATGCTGGCCTTTATCAATCATTGCATGGAATATAGGAGTTGGGAGGTGATGTTGAGATTGTATAAGACGTTGGTGCGGCCTAATTTGGAGTTCTGTGTGCAGTTCTGGTCGCCTAATTATTTGAAGGATATAAACAGAGTGGAGAGAGTGCAGAGAAGGTTTACCAGAATGTTACCTGGGTTTAAGCATCTAGAGTATAGGGAGAGATTGGACAGATTAGGTCTTTATTCTTTGGAGCGTAGAAGGTTGAGAGGGGATTTGATAGAAGTATTTAAGATTATGAAAGGTATAGACAGAATGGATGTGGATAGACTATTTCCGTTAAGAGGAGGAAAGATTAAAACAAGAGGACATGAGTTAAGAATTAAGGGGCAGAGGTTTAGAGGTAACATGAGGGGGAACTTCTTTACTCAGAGAGTGGTAGCCGTGTGGAATGATCTTCCGGGAGAAATAGTGGTGGCGGAGTCAATTGTATTATTTAAGAAAAGGTTGGACAGGTATATGGATGAGAAGAAGATGGAGGGTTATGGGCATTGTGCAGGGAGGTGGGACTAGAAAGGGGTGTTTGGTTCGGTGCGGACTAGAAGGGCCTAATGGCCTGTTTCCATGCTGTAATTGTTATGTTATCTTATGTTATGTTATCTCCTCCATTTAATGTTCCTGCAGAGGCTAGCTTTCCTGGATAGTGCACGAAACAAATATTTTTACTGTATCTCAGTACTTGTGACAAAAACAATGAAATGCCTTCAAAGGTTCTTTCAAATGCCTTCAAATCCCTGGGTGTCGGCATCTCTGAGGTCCTATCCTGAGACCATCACTTCGATGCAATCCACCGGTTATATTTTGTGAGGATTTTGAGGAGATTTGGTATGTCACCAAAGACTTGCAAATGTCTATAGGTGTACTGTGGAGATCAGTTTGACTGGTTGCATTGCTGTCTGGTATAGAGGTGCCAGTGCACAAGACAGGAATAGGAGACAGAGGGTTGTAAACTCAGCCAGTGCTCATGGGGATTAGTCTTCACAGAACATCTTTAAGAGGTGGTGCCTCAAGAAAGCAGTTGTTATTATCAAGGACTCTCACTAGCAAGGCCACACCTTTTTTTCTCACTGTTACCATCAGGAAAGAGGTACAGGAGCCTGAAGACACACATTCAAAGTTACAAAAACAGGTGCTTCCCCTCCACCATCAGATATCTGAATGGCCAATGAACCTCACTTTACTTGTTTTTTTCCACAAAGTATTATTTTTGTAATATATCGCGATATATAGTAAATTTGCACCTTGTTTTGCACAATAATGCTGACACAAAACATCATATTTCATGACTTGTTTTCATGACCATAAATTTGGTTCTGATTCTGATTCAGAAAGGTCAATACCTTTTCAACAGATGTTATTTTTCATTCAATCTTGATTTTTCAAAGGATGAATCAGAATTTTTATTGAAAACAATTTATTCACAAGTTTCTGCATGTTACATTATTCTCTCTCTCTCTCTCTCTCTCTCTCTCTCTCTCCCTCTCTCTCTCTATATATCCCTCTCTCTCAGCAATATTTTTAGAGAAGTCACATGTTCCTCGTTAATCCATCAGAGATGCATCCTGTTGTATTAGGGGGAATTATTCTCAGTTGAGAGCTCTGGATTAATAGTTTGAGACTGACATGTCCAAATATCAATGCAGATGAAAAGAGATGATCACATTTGACCTGAGCTATAAAAATAGTGACAAGTCGAGAGTCCATCTGTACAAACACTGATGTGGATTTTTTCAAACATGTATTAGTTCACAACACAGAACATAGAACATTGAACAATACAGCACAGTACAGGCCCTTCGGCCCTCAATGTTGTGCCAACCCATATATTCCTTCCTAAAAAAAAGTACTAAAGCCTCCCTGCCCAGTAATCCTCTATTTTCTTTCATCCATGTGTCTGTCTAAGAGTCTCTTAAATGCCCCCAATGCTTCAGCTTCCACCACCATCCCTAGCAAGAAATTCCAGGCACCCAAAATTCTCTGTGTAAAAAAACTTACCCCTGATGCCTTCCCTAAACTTCCCTCCCTTAACAGGTGCTGGCTGTCCATCCTATCTATGCCTCTCATAATCTTATGACCTCTATCAAGTCTCCTCTCAACTTTTACACTCCAACGTGAAAAGTCCCAGTTCTGTTAACTTTGCCTCATAAGACTTGTTTTCCAATTCAGGCAACATCCTGAGAAATCTCCTCTACACTCTCTCCATAGCTTCCACATTCTTCCTTTAATGAGGTGACCAGAACTGAACACAAAATACTAAGTGTGGACTTACCAAAGATTTGTTAAGTTATAACGTGATCTCTACTCTTGAATTCAATCCCCCTAGTAATAAAACACAGCATCCCATAGGCCTTCTTAACTATCAACCTATGCGACAACATTGAGGGATGTATGGATTTTCACCCCAAGATCCCTCTGTTCATCCACACTCTTAAGTAACCGACCATTAACCCGCTTTCCTCAGCTTCTGATTAATCCAAAATGCATCTCCGTCCATACCCCTTTACTTTTTCAGTTCAGTAGTGAGTGAGATATCTTTGTGCATTAACATATTGATGGGGGGCAGGGGGGGTCTGCCCCAGGCAGCAGCCTGAGGGGGATGCCAAAATCGGAAAAAAAGGGACCCCAGAAAATAAAGCATGAGGCTGGTGCAGTTTTGATGCACTTTCTGCAAGAAAAAATGTCAAAAACCACACTGGAGTTTTTTTTTTAATTTTTTTTAGGGTCAGTATTCTGCGTTTGATTCGATCATTACTTTTATTACATTTCTTAATTCTAAGACATAATAAAATGTTGATTCATTTGTTTCAGGGAGCTCGTGCTGTTGTCTATTCAAAATGAGCAGACCAAGCAATGTTCATCAATATTCAGTGAATTTCTTGCAGTTTGGGTTTCTACCTCCTGTACACAATGAACGTGCAACTTTTTACCTATTATGCCAAGAGACTTTGACAAATGAATCAATGAGGACAGGCCGTCTTGAAGCTCAGTTGAGGGTAAAACATCCTAATCATGTCAATTCGAAATTGGAATATTTTAAATCTCTGAAAGAGAAGTTTGAAAATAGATCAAAAATCACTTCATTGTTCACTGCACAAACTACAGCCCTGAATCGTACTCTTGAAGCGAGCTGTGAAATTTCTCTGCTGATGGCAAAACAAGGGAAGAATCATACAATTGGGGAGGAACTGAAAAATCCTGCAATATCATTGTTTCTTAACACAGTTCTGCGAAAGGATGTCAAAGAAGTCCGAGGAATGCCATTTAGTAATAGCAACAGAATAGATGACATGGGTCACAATGTTGAACAAAGGGGGAGTGACGTGATGGTGTAGGTGTGAGACGTGAGGAGACACCTCTCCCAATAGAACTGTTAAAAACCCAATTTTAAAAGTTTTGTTAAGTTTTTTAAAAATGCTAAATATTTTTATTAAGCACTGTTAACTGTAATAATGAGGAAAACAAAGTCTCAAACAGTTTAAAATAAAATGACCCAGAAACAACCACCAACTACCAAAGAATTTGGGCCTACCTTCGAGATGGAGTCTGGAGACTTGATTACTCACCATCCACATCCACGGAGACCATCTTCGGGAAAGGTACACACGACTCCAGTGCCGACTCCTCGGAGTGCTGGTGAAGATGGCACTGGAGCCCAGAAACGTCTTCCTCCAGACTATGAAGAACAGCTGCACATGCGTGTTACATCAAGTTCGGCCCGTGGTGCAGAGGGGACCAATCTTTTGCCGCCCAATGATGCTGGACCACTGAAGGAGAGGACCAGACCCTGCAGATGGGTCGAGATGCAGTCACTTTCAACGGAGGAAGAAGAAGGTGAAGTCGTCGGTGGAACTGAAGAAGAAGAGGCTTATCCAGGCAGAGAAAAAGAGGAAACTGTGATTTCTAAGTGCAAGAAATCCACTGAATATTGATGAACCTTATACTTGCTTGGTCTGCTCATTTTGAATATACAACAGCACGAGCTCCCTGAAACGGATTAATCAACATTTTATTATGTCTTAGAATTAAGAAATGTAATAAAAGTAATGATCGAATCAAACGAAGAATACTGACCCTAAAAAAAGGCCCTTATTTAAATATGTTCAGGTGAAGGCTAAAACTCCTCATTGTCCAGACCCTGCAGCTCAGTTAGATTCTTTGTCTAAACAAATTGAAATTATGTCAAAGCAAATGAATTAAGGTTTTTCATCTTTGAATAATCAATTTACTGATATGAAACAAGAAATGCTAACCATTAAGTCTGATGTGGAAAAGTGTGTGAAGCTGCTGGATAAAGTACAGGATAAAGTTAAGAAGATTGAAGAGGATTTCATGATTGCTATGATGTTGTTGAGCAATGTAAAGAAAGGATGGGACAGATGGAGGTTTCTTTTACTGGTTGGGAAATACAATTAAAGATTTATTAAAGAAGATTGATGCTTTGGAAATCAGAGTTGAAGGAATGATGTTAAAATTGTTGGGCTACCTGAAGATTTTGAAGGAATAGACCTGGTACAATTTTTTTCAGAAATGGATACCTGATGGGAAAGGAATAGTTTCCAAATGGTTTAGAGCTGGATAGAGCTTACAAAGCAATTAGAAAGAAGCCCTTTCCTGGACAACCATCATGATCTGTATTAATCAGATGTCTGCATTATCAAGATAGAGAACTAATTTTATGGGTTGTAGTTCAGAATGCAAGGAAAAAAAATCAAGGTCCTTTGGTGGTTAAGAACAATAGAGATTTTTTTTCTATGTGGATTTGAGTCAAGCTGTTATTAAATTCTTAAAGAGTTTAATTCTGCAAAAGCTGTTTTGTGGAAGAAAGGATATAAATTTGCTTTTCGATACCCTGCTCTTCTTAAAAGTTTTTTAATGGAGATTTTCACTCCCAGATTTTTTTAGCGATGACACTCAAGCTTTTACATTTGCTAATTCTTTGTCTGATAATAAACAGAAGAAAAGTCAAGAAAGTCTTTCTCAATGATTCAAGCCAGCTCAAGAGGAGGAGAAGAATGGTGGACAAGAGGGAGAATGCCATCATTTGCTTGACATTGACATTGACGTTAACATCACATTAACAGAGATTTGGAGGAAGCTTATCATACTTGAGATGATTTTTTTTAAATTGTTCTGTTAGGGAGAGGTGGCTTTGTTTGCTTCTCCTTCCGAAATCGTGGGCCACTTTGTGGCATGAGTCACTTCCCATATAATTGAGGGAGGCAGTACTGTTGTATAGTAACTTTTTTTGTCGTTGAGGTTTTTATGGGGTTTATTTTTCTTCTATTATTTCTTTTGCAGAGATGTTTTTATTTGTATATTGACCATGGATTGGAGTCCCACTACATGTGGCATTGGAGGGTTTTGAGGTCAATTAAGATCATAACTAAATTAAATGTTGCTTCTTCTAATGTTAACTGGCTCAATAATCCAATTAAGAGAAAAAGAGTTTTGACTTATATTAAAAAGTTGAAAGTTGATATTAAAATTCCCAGGCTTACCGGGGCTTGGGTCTACTTGGTTTGGACTGTGAGTCAGAGGAGGAGGTGGCGACTGGAGTTGGGGTGACTATCTAGAGGTGGAGGAGCTTGGAGAGAGTGAGGGGGTTAATTGATCAAGGAGCCATAAAAGGAGGGTAAGTATCGGGGAGCGGCCTACTGAATGAATGGCACAGTGCAGGAGTGGGTCCTTGAGGCTTTGGCTCAAGAGGCTTAGGTGAGCAGAGGCTGAGGACGAGTGTGCTGGACTAAAGGTAAGACATTCACAGTTAATTTAATAAGGTGTGAGGAGAAGGAGGCAGGATGAGTGTGAGGGCAGTTTTCTGCTCAGTGTCACATGAGTCTTCACCTCTCCTGCATATCTGCGTGTGCACAAAGTGGGCTGAGCTGCAGCATCTAAGGGACCAAGTCAGGGAACATGAGCTGCAGCTTGATGAACTCTCTCTTGTTAGGGAGAGTGAGGCCATCATGGATAAGGAGTGTGGCCTGAAGGACCGGGTCAAGGAACTTGAGATGCAGCTTGATGACTTCACTCTGGTTAGGGAGAATGAGGCTATCGTAGACAAGAGCTACAGGCAGGTGGCTGCACAGGGGCCACGGGAGGAGGTTACCGTTAGGAGGAGGAAAGGGAGGGGTCAGGTTCATGTGCAAGCACCCGAGTCTGTAATCTTCAGAAATCGGTACTCCACCTTGAGTACCGAGGAGGGGGTTAGTCAGACTATGGTGGGCAGAGGCGTGGTGTCAACCTCTGTGATGCAGAAAGGTAGGGATAAAAGGAAAAGGGCAATAGTCATAGGGGATTCAATGGTTAGGAGGACAGACAGAAGTTTTTGTGGACGTGATAAGGAAAACCAGATGGTGGTTTGTCTCCCTGGTGCCAGGGTCCAGGATGTGACTATGCACGTTCAGAACATCATAAAAGGGGAGGGTAAGGAGCCTAAGGTTGTGGTACATGTTGGAACCAATGATGTTGGAAGGAAGGAGGAAGTGGTCCTGCAGAATGAGTATAGGCACTTGGATAGGGAGCTTAAAAGGAGGACCACTAAGGGGGTAATCTCTGGTTTGTTTCCTGTCCCAAGTGACCGTAGAGCAGAAATAGAATTAGGTAGAGGTTAAACATTTGGATAAAGGGGTGGAGTAAGAGAGAGGGTTTCAAGTTCTTGGACCACTGGGACCTTTTTTGAGGAAGATGGGACCTATACTATAATGATGGGTTACACCTTAATCCCAGAGGGACCAGTCTCCTGGTGGGGGCATTTGCTAGGGCTGTCAGAGGGGGAGGGGGTTTGAACTAGTATGGTTGGGGACAGGGTTTCAAGTTAGACAGGACAGCAGGGAGAGGGTTTGTAGGCTAAGGAAAGAGACAAGTTTAAATAATTCGAGGGAGGAAAAGCAGGAAGTAGTAAAAAGATGTTGTACAGGTACACAAACCTTTATCCGGAACCCTTGGGGGACAGTGTGTTCCAAATTTCGGATTTTTCTGGATTTCGGAAAGCCCAGCCAAATTGTGCTGCAGTATCCACCCCCACCCCCTTCCAGTCACCCATCCTGCCTCCCCCAGCCGCGGTCCATCGGCCTCCACCCCAAACGCTGGTCCCTTTGCTGCCTCCGCCGACCACCGGTCCCTCGGCCACCCGGATGTTTCTCTCAACTGCCGGTCCCTTGACTGTCTTCCCCGGCCAGTGATCCCTTGGCCACCCGGCAGTCTCCCCCAACCGCGATCCTTCAGCCGCCCGGCAGTGTCCCCCTTCCCCCAACCGCTCACCCCCACTTGTCAGATTTTGGAGCTTTCCGGATTTTACATGTCTGGATAAAGGATCGTGTACCTGTAGTGAAAATTGTAAGAATGGTAGAGAGGAGGATATGCAGAGGTAGGATGTAGGAGATCCCTGAGATGTATTTATTTTAATGCGAGGAGCATAGTAAGGAAGCTGGATGAGCTAAAGGTGTGGATTGACATATGGGATTATGATATTGTGGCCATTAGCGAGACATGGTTAAAGGAAGGTTGTGAATGGCAGTTGAATGTTCCAGGATTTCACTGTTTTAGATGTGACAGAGTTGGTGGATTAAGAGGCGGAGGTGTGGCATTACTTGTCAGGGAGGATACAGCAGTGCTGAGGCAAAATAGACTGGAAGGCTCATTGAGGGAAGTAGTGTGGGTAGAGTTGAAAAATAAGAAGGGTGAGGTTACTATTATGGGGTTTATTATAGGCCTCCAAATGGGGAAAGGGAATGAGAAGAGCAAATGTGCAAGGAAATAGGTGAAATGTGCAATAGAAATAGGGTGATGTTGGTTGGGGATTTTAATTTTCCAAACAGATTGGGAAGCACAGTCAATTAAAGGGAAGGATGGCTTAGTATTTATGCATTCTGTTCAGGATTGCTTTTTGCAGCAATATGTTGAGACACCAACTAGAGGGGGAGCGGTGTTAGATCTGTTGTTTGGGAATGCAATGGGGCAGGTGACGGAGGTAAGCATTGGAGAGAACTTCAGATTCAGTGATGTAAGGTAAAACATCATGAGATGGGAATGTGTAAGGAGTTACCCTGTGCAGGGCTGTAACAAGAAGGGGAGGTGTCCTTGTACTCCTGTTAGGTAAAACATCATGAGATGGGAATGTGTAAGGAGTTACCCTGTGCAGGGCTGTAACAAGATGTGAATGCATCCTTGTACTTACAAGATAAGAGAGACATTGATGGATTGAGAGGCAGGAAGCTAGCAGGGAAAGGATAGCAACAGTTTTAGTCATTGGACAAGTAATGATATGATGATGTTCTAAGCACGTATCCAAGGGTATAAAAAATCATCATTTTGCTGATAACGGCAGAATGCATTCTCCGACTAACATTGTTAGTCGCAAGTGTTACAATCCGGTAATAAAGAACAAAGAACCCTGATTTCGACTCAGTCTGGTGTTTGTCTCACTCATTCATGAACAAAGCAGACCTAACAGTGATCATGGGTCCATTAGCTTTAGCTTAATGATCGTGTTATATGGCGAGCTCTCCACTGGCCACCGTGACAGAGGTGCACCAAAGAAAAGGTACAAGGACTGCCTAAAGAAATCTCTTGGTGCCTGCCACATTGACCACCGCCAGTGGGCTGATAACGCCTCAAACCGTGCATCTTGGCGCCTCACAGTTTGGCGGGCAGCAACCTCCTTTGAAGAAGATCGCAGAGCCCACCTCACTGACAAAAGGCAAAGGAGGAAAAACCCAACACCCAACCCCAACCAACCAATTTTCCCTTGCAACTGCTGCAATCGTGTCTGCCTGTCCCACATCGGACTTGTCAGCCACAAACGAGCCTGCAGCTGACGTGGACTTTTTACCCCCTCCATAGATCTTCGTCCGCGAAGCCAAGCCAAAGAAAGAATGATGGAAAGGGATAGATTGGGTCCAAGGTTGAAAGTCTTCGAGTGAGGAGAAATGAGAAGGGAATTGCAGAGAGTTGTGTGGGCTGATCTTTTTGCCGGAAAGGATGTAGAGGAAATTTGGGGGGCATTTAGGAGTGAGATTTTGAGAGTACAGGATCTTTATGTTCCAGTCAGGCCAAAAGGGAAGACTAAAGGTTTGAGGGAGCTGTGGTTTTCTGGTGAAATTAAGAAGTTGGTTAGGGAAAAGAGGAAGGCCTCTACTAAATATTAAAAAAAAAACAAGGGATTGAGGAGATGTATGGTCATTACATAGATTGTAGGAAGAACCATAAGAGGGAAATTAGAAAGGAAAAAGAATGTATGAGGTGTCCATAGCTAATAAGGCGAAGGTGAATCCTAAGGGTTTTTACAGATATGTGAACAGTAAAAGGAGGGTTAAGGATAGAATAGGTCCACTGGATGATGGAACTGGTGAACTATGTCAGGAACCGTATGAGATGGGAGAAATATTGAATAATTTTATCTTGTCCGTATTCATGAGGGAAATGGACATTGGGCTATACGAGATAAGAGAGGCAAAGGGCTTAGTTATGGAGAGGATAGGGATTAGTAAAGTGAGTGTTTTGGAGCTTCTAGGGTCAATTAAGGTGGATAAGTCTCCTGGTCCTGATAGGATTTGTTTCCCAGGACTTTAAGGAAGGTCAGGGAACAAATAGCAGGGGCATTGACAGTGATTTTTCAAAGATCACTGGAGGAGGGGGGTGATACCACGGGATTGGAGGGTTGCAAATGTAGTTCCATGGTTCAAAAAAGACAGTTGGTATAGGCCAAGTAATTATCGGCCAATAAATTTGACTTCAGTGGTAGGGAAGGTTATGGAGAATATTCTTCGAGATACTATTTATGCATATCTGGATAGGCAGGGATTGATTACGGGCACCCAGCATGAGTTTGTGAAAGGAAAGTCATGTTTGATGAACCTTGCTGAGTATTTTGAGGAAGTGACAAAAAAGGTAGATGAAGGTAGAGTGGTTGATGTGATCTATTTGGATTTTAGTAAGGCTTTTGATAAGGTTCCACATGGAAGATTAATAAGGAAAGTTGGATGGACCGCGGTTGGGGGAGGCAGGATGGGCAACTGGAAGGGGGTCGGGGTGGATACTGCAGCACAATTTGACTAGGAATTAGTAGAGAGATTGTGACATGAGTTCAGAGGTGGCTGGGAGATAGACAGCAGAGAGTAATAGTGGACAACTGTCTGTCTGGTTGGTAGCCTGTGACAAGCAGGGTTCCTCAGGGATCGGTGCTGGGTCCCTTGTTGTTTATCATTTATATTAATGATTTAGAGGAGGATGTGGTTAACTGTGTAAGCAAATATGCGGATGATATGAAAATAGTGGGAGTGGTGGATAGTGAGGTAGATTTTATTGGATTACAGAAGGATTTGGTTTGTTTGGAAGAGTGGGCTGAAAGATGGCAGATGGAATTCAATGTAAACAAGTATGAGGTGGTACATTTTGGTAAAAATAACCAGAATAGGACATATACAGTTAAGGTGGATTCCCATATAGACAGGGTAGATAAGAAGGCATATGGTATGCTGGGCTTCATAAATCATAATATAGAATATTAGGAGCTGGGAGGTGATGCTGCAGCTGTTTAAGGCATTGGTGAGGCCAGGTTTGGAGTACTGTGCTCAGTTCTGGTCTCCAAATTATAGAAAGGATATAGATAAGGTGGAGAGGGTGCAGAGAAGGTTTACAAGGATGTTGCCTGGCTTACAGCATCTGGAGTAGAGGTAGAGATTAAGGAGACTGGGACTTTAATCATTGGAACGTAGACGACTGAGAGGGGACTTGATAGAGATATTTAAAATTATGAAAGGAATAGATAGACTAGACATAAACAGACTCTTTCCCCTGAGGCTAGCGGAGGTTGGAACAAGAGACCTTGAGTTAAGGGTAAGGAGGTAACACTTTAGGAGAAATATTAGAGGTGGCTTTTTCACTCAGCGAGTGGTGACAGAATGGAATGAACTTCTGAATGAGATAGTTGTGTCAGGGTCTCTTCTGTCATTTAAGAGAAGGTTGGATGTGTACATGTAGGTGAGGGGATTGGATGGTTATTGGCGGAGAGCGGGAGGTTTGAACTAGTGGAGTTGTTCTCGTGAACTGATGAAGACTCGAATGGCTGGCATGACCTGTTTCTGCTCCGTAAATGGTTATATGGTTATATTGCTTTTTTGTAAGAAACACATTTAACTGAAAAGTAACTTCAGGTGATAGCTTCATTTAATTCTAAAGCAAGAGGTGCAGCTATTTTAATTAATAAAAAATTATCATTTAAGTTGGAATCAGTAATTAAATCAGTTGGTAGAATTTTAGTTATAAATTGTAAAATTTATTCTGAATCATGGACTTTGATAAATATTTATGCTCCTAATGTAGAATATGAGAAATTCATGTTAGATTCTTTTCTTAATTTGAATCTGGCATTTGAAAAAGTTATGATTGGGGGTGATTTTAATTGGTGTTTTTATCCATTATTGGACAAATCTCCAAAAACCATAATTAGGACTAAAATGGAAAACAGTTGGTAATGTTAATGAAAGATATGAACTTAGTTGATATATGGAGGTGATTAAATCCTAAAGAGAAAGACTTTTCATTTTATTCATTTTGACATGACTCATTCTAGGATAGATTTATTTTTGATATCAGCACAATGACATGGTCACGATGTATCAGCTGAGTATAAGAGTAGAACATTGTCAGAGCATTCTCTTTTACTAAGAACATGTACATGTTTAGCAAAGACGGTACTATGTATCAATGAAGATTCAATTCTTTGTTGTTAAAACATGTAGAATTTTGTAATTTTATAAGAAATCAAATACAGCAATTTTTGAAAATAAATCTGGTTTCAGTTAACAGTAAATTTGTTTTATGGGATGCTTTAAAGGCATATTTTAGAGGACAAATCATTAGTTTTACATCAAAAATTAAGAAACAATATTCATCTGAAGTTAATAAATTGGAGGAGATAGAAATTTTAGAAAAAGATTTACAACAGAATTCAACGGAATTTAAAAAGGTATGTTTGATTAATATGTAATTATGAGATAATACATTACAAACATAAATTTGAGAAGTTATTACAAAAAACTAAACAAAAATATTATGAATTAGGGGAAAGAGCTCATAAAGTTTAACCTTGGCAATTAAAGATGAAACAAGTTTCAATAATAATAAATGCTATTAGAAAAGATTCAATGATTACATATAAACCTCAAGAGATTAATGATGCCTTTAGGGAATTTTATGTAAAATTATATACATCTGAATCAGATAAAGATGAAGTTAAAATTGAAAATTTTTATCTGACTTTCATTTACCTTCTTTGAGGGGTTGGGATGTTAATGAGTTTGATGCTCCCTTTACTTCTCGAGAGATTATATAAGCACTGAGATCTATGCCTGATGGGAAATCCCCAGGTGAGTATGGTTTTACTTCTGAATTTTATTTAAAAATTCAAGATTTATTAATTCCATTATTGAAGGAAGTATTGAAACAGGAGACGGAGGTTCATTCTTTTCTGGATTCTTTTTCTCAGGCAATTATTACGGTTATTCTTAAAAAAGATAGGAACCCTTTTAAAACTGGATCTTATAGACCTATTTCATTGATAAATGTTGATTATAAGTTTGTAATGAAGGTTCTAGCAAATTGATTGCCAAAATATTTACGAGTTTGATTCATTTGGATCAGACTGGATATATTAAAAATTGCTATTCAGTGGATAATATTGTGAAATTGATTTCTTTGATTAATATTTCTCAGGAGGAATCCAACCTACCAATGGTTATTTCATTGGATGCAGAAAAAAAGTATTTGATAGTGTAGAATGGAGTTTTTTTAATTAAAGTTTATTGTTTGGATTAAGGCTTTATATAAAAATCCTACTGCTAGGGTTGTGATGAATAGACAGTTATCTTTATCTTTGGTAAGATTTGATTATTACATTAATAGGAAGAGTTAATCGTATTAAGATGATTATCTTTCCTAGGATTTAGTATTTTTTTCAATCTATTCCCTGTAAGATTCCTCAAAAAAAATTACAAATTTGAATTCTATTGTGAGAATATTTCTATGGAAAGACAAATTGGAAATGCTATCTTTACAAAAATTAACCTTGAAATATGAATTATAAGATTTACAGCTTCTAAATTTTCAAAATCATTTTAAAGTGGCACAATTAATGTTTATTAATAGAATATTTTATTTGGAAAAGTTACTGGTAAGGGCAAACATTGAATTATCTCAAATTGATGAGAAGAAGATAGATAATTTTATTTATAAATGGAATTTTAAGTTATTACATAATTATAATTCACCTATTTAGATACATTTAATGGAAGTAAATGATATAATGGGTACTCAAGGGAAAATTTCAAGTAGAAGACCCTTATATCAAGATAAGTTTTTTTCCTTTTATGCCTAATAATCAGTTTTTTGAAATTATGGGATCAAAAAAGAATTAATGTACAAAATTGTTATGAAGCAGGTTATTTTATTTCTTTTCAAAGAATGATAGAAAAATATGAAATGTTATCAAATACTCTTTTTTGTTATTATCAAATTAAATCTTTATTATAGGATAATTTTGAACATAATTTGTGGCTACCTAGACAATCTAAATTGTCTATATTTTACTTACAGATGGTGGGAAGAAGGGTTTTATATCTGAAATGTATTCATTATTATAGAATAAAATGCCTAAATTAGATTTGCATAAATCTAGGTTAAAATGGGAAAATGATTTAGGAATAGTTATTAATCAAGATGATTGGAGAAATTTATGTAAAATAGTATGACAAAAATTGTTAATGTGAGATATTGGTTAGTTTATTAGAACTTTAAATATCAACTATATTTAACTCCAGAAAATTTAAGGAGATATAATTTAATTTCTTCAGGTTTATGTTTACACTGTCAGAAGGAAGTAGGTTTTTTTTTACATTCTACATGGTCATGTGAAATTATTAAAGCTTTTTGGAAGCAACTTAAGGATTTTTTTGTGAAGTTATATTTGAAGTGAAATTTATATTAGATCCATCAGTATTTTTGTTCGGCAATATTAAGAAGTTGAGTTTAGAATTAAGATTAACTAGATTTCAAATCGCATTTTTGACATTAGCATAGACTGTCACCAGAAAAAGTTTAGCGATTATTTGGAAAAATGAGACTGATTTGAATATATATATATATATATATATATATATATATATATATATATATAGATGGTCCTCTTGCTAACAATAGATGGCAAAACTTATGTGAGTTACTTGATGGACATTTTTGAGAAACTAAGTACATTCAACAAGCAAATCCAAGTTGGAAATATGACACTCGTTGATGCAAAAACAAGGATATTTGGATTCATGACACTTCTAGAATTATGCCAAAGGAATATTTCTTCAAAAAATGTCAATCAATTCTATTGGTTGAATAAGTGTGAGGTAACTAATGCTGCTACAAACGTTATTGATGACCATTGAAAATGTTGGTCACTGATTTCAATGATATATTTTGTGATTTAAAACAATGGATTTTCCCTCTTGGTTAACTCAGCCATTGCTGGTGGACTTATTTGAAGTTCTAATGTAATACCAAGAGGAGTTATCTGAGTTTCAACATGATGAATCTGCAAAAAATCTGTTCAAAGTGAAAGGAATCATGATGTGGCTGTCTAACGAGACCAAAGAGAAATACCTCTCTTCACCATCCCTCAGTCTTCTTTCCTCTTGCTCTCCACCCCCTTCCCTCTCCAGTCAGAGTCATTCCCCTTCTCCTGGTTGATGTTGTGCCCTCCCTCCATCATCCACTTATTATCTCTTGCCTGCAGGCCTGCACTCACCCCCTTGTCCCTCCCCCCACCATTTTATTCAGGTGCATGCCTATATTTTTCTCGTGCCTTGATGAAGGGCTCAGTCCCTAAATGTTGGTTATGTATCTTTATTTTTTCTATATCAAGTACATTTTTTGACCTGTTGAGTTCCTTCAGCATTATGATTTTACTTCATTCACTCCATCTGCACACTTTCATACTTTATTCTTACTGCCCAGAGGAAACTCCATACAGACAGTGGCAGAGATCAAAATCAAACTTGGTTCACAGTTGCCACGAAACATCTGCACCTGTTAACCCTCCTGGGTGGGATGGAACTGAAGCAACCTGATCCTAGGCTCAACCAGAGGAAGGACTCCATGCCAAATGCCATGCAGGGAAAATGGCAGGGGCTTCAAAGCTTGGACTATAATTGTATGAAAATCATCAACTCCAGGATACAAGCTATCTTTTCAGGTTCATTTTCAGAAATCTGAGCTGCCTAAGTTTTAAACCCAATTGTTAGAAGCAATATCACCAGAAACATGGCCAGAAGGCAGCAAAAAGCTACTTTTCTCCTCATCTACTGCAGTTGAAGTTCAGGTAAAGTAGGTGATTTCTGGCTGAACTGCGTTTATCCATGGCTGTGTGAAATCATGTACGTCTGTTGCCAGGGAAGCTGAAGGACAACCTGTAGAGTCCAAAATGCTTCCCCTCGCTTAACGCACATGCTTTATTGAATCATAAAATCAATGAACATGCAGAGCAAAAGGTGGTCAATCAGTCCACTGAGTCTGTACTGCTTCTTTCAAAGAACGATCCAACTGGTCCCAATCCCAGATCCCTGTTGTCATCACATGTATTTATCCGCTCCTTTTTTAAAGCCATTGTTTTAATCGTCCTTTCAGGCTGTTTCACACCATATTATTCAAGTAAGTTTAAAATATTAGACAATTATAATTTAGAGACACAGGAAACTATAATCTTGAGCAAGCAATTATACATTTGAGGGACTCAGCATGTCAGGCAGCACCCATGGAGAGAGATAAGTAGATAATAATAAGTACTTCACTGTAATGTGATGGATCATGTTATATTTTATATTGTATATTGATATGTTTTAAAGGAGATAAATTGAGGTAGGTTTTCTTTTAGTGTAGGTCACATACAAACACTTCAAAACAGATTTCATTTAAAATGCCAGAGCTCTGCTTAAGTCAGACAGTCCAGGATCCGATTGCTTTTGCAAAAACTTTGAAGGATGCCTATAAGGACTTCACAAGTAGGTGTTAATTGGACATGCTGTGGAGTAATGGATTATTGTTTTGGAAAGCAACAGATAAACAAACTCAGAAGATTGAGTCTGGTGCCGCAGTATGAGTTCAGTTTGCCGCTCCAAGAGGGTCATGTGGTTTTTTCTGGAAGAGAGAGGGAGAGAGAGAGAATTTAGTTCTATAGTTCAGCAGCAGCAACTGGAACTGGAACAGGACAAGCTGGCAAGCTTGTGGAAAACCCCATTTTGAAGATGGCTTGTAATTCTTGGTTCAGCCTGGTTAAAGCCCTAGTGGTCCATACAAGAGGAGATGGCTAACTGTATAATGTTTCACTTGAAATAAGGGAAACAAAAAGGAACTCTGTGGTGACCTGAAAGAAAGAGTTTATCATCTGGAAAACCCTGATGGGGCAAGATTCTTCGGCAAGACACTGAAGTGGCTGATCGGAAGGAATTAGCTTGTGTCCAACAAGCAACAAATCTCTCTCTGAAAACCAACAAGAACCTACCTTTAAAACACCAAGGCCTGGTGATGATTCATAAATGTTCAATTCTGTGCACAGATCTGGGTGAACTTGAAGGAGTGAGAAGTGAGATTGGATTGTGAATCAAAGAACTTCTCTGAACTCACACATATTACATACACATGTGCTATAAGGGGGTTAAGTTAGGTTAAATTAAGTTAGTAACAATAAGTTCAAGCTTGATCCTGTTTTCTTGTTTAAAGATAATTAAAAGTAAGAATTTATATTGGTGAAGTTTTGACAGATTGCCAGCACCCGAATCAGCTTCTGAGTTTGTTCATCTGTTGCTTTAAAGACAATCGTCCATTTACACCACAGCATTGGTCCAATGAACACCTACTTGTGAAGTCTCCATAGGCATTCTTCAATGTTTCTGTAAATCACTGTGGACATGACGTCTCCCGTTTTGCATTTCAAATAAGATCTCTTTTGTGAAGTGTTCCTCTGTTTTTGAAGTGACCTACTCACTAAACCCCAAACCCTGCCCCCCACAATCAATCTCTTTAAAAATAAAATATTTATATGTAAAATATAATATAACCAGTCTCAGCAACCATTTTAGAATAATCCCTCCACTGACTGAAAGAGTCAACTCAGACCAATGAGCCGGTGGCATGTGAGATTCCTTGAATGATGACAACAAAAAGAGAATGATATGCCTTTCAGCATGTTTGTATGTAGATTATTTTTCAACCAAACTGAGAGGGAAAGGTAAATGATGAAAATGTACGCACACAAAAAAAAAGTAGAGTAACATCTGTTCCACAGGTGTGATTTTCTGTTGATGATCCAGGAACAAACTGAAACATAGATTTACAAGAGCCAAGGGCTCCAGCAAGACTGTCGAGTTGCAAATTGTTGATGGCATTGCATTCATTTCCAATTATCCATCACATTCCATGATGCCTGACAGCACATCCAGCATGGCCTGATGATGATGCAAACAGAAAACGGTCTCGTAAAAGCCTAATGAATTCAACGGTACAATTAAAAGAGATTTGTTGCTGTGCAATTCAATTTATAGATGCTTTTTAAAGGATTGTTAAATCCAGATACTCTCAGATTAATGATGGGATATTTGGTGGCAATCCGCCTATTGTGGTCAGAGATCATTCGATGTGATGGGAAGGAATATGCATTGGAACAAAAGTAATTAAAGTCTACAGTCAGACACATAACCCTGAATAGGAAAAATGATATTGATGCAACATTGGCATTATTCACTGAAAGTTTCCAGCATTCTCTTATTTTATTTCAGACTTTCAGTGCGTACAATATTTTCTGGTCTGCATCTGATATTTACAGCATTGTATACAAAATATAAATTATTGGCAAGACCCCAAATGGAGAAATGTATGGAATTCTGGTTGCCCAGCTATAGAAAGGATGTCAATAAGTTGGACAGGTACAGAAGATATTCACCAGGGTGTGGCCAAGACTGAAGAGCTTGAGTTGCAGGGAGTAGTTGGATAGGCTGGTTCTTTATTCCATTGAGTACAGAAGGCTGAGGGGGGGGTGACCTGCTAGAAATAGAATAAGTCATGGGGAACATGAAAAACGTGCCTTTGTTCCAGGGTAGATGGTTCCAGGAAGGGCTCAGGCCTGAAATGTTGGTTACCTCCTATGGACGGTGTGATTATTTTATTCTAATTATTTTACTATAATCACAAAATCTGCTGACTTTGTGTTCCACTCCAGAAGTAGATAGCACAGGTTTAAGGTGAGAGGATAAGATTTACGAGGGACTGGTGAGGCAACTATTTTACTCAGAGTGAACCCAGTATCTGAATGAGCTGACGTGGGGGCTATAGATTTGGTACAATTAAAACATTCCAAAGATTGGACAGAAGTACATAGAGGAGGGATTAAAAGGATATAGACCAAGTCTAGGCAAATGGGAGTAGCCCAGAATGCCAAACTGGTCAGCGTGGATGGCGCCTACTCTGTGTTGATAGGCTCCAACATTCTGTGAGTCATTGTGTTTTGCTTTTTTCCTGTCATTTCTCTCTACTGTATTTTCATTTTATCTCCCCGTTACATCTTCTTCAGATTAGGTGATTAACAAGCCTTCACCGCCCCCTCTCAACCAGCATCATCATGTCAAGTCAGGTTGATTATCATCTGATTGCACAAGTATACCCAACGAAAGACCATTCTCCGGTCCTCGGTGTAAAACATGGGCACACAAGCCAACATAACACACATACAGACAAATGATACATATGCAGGGCAAGTATTCAAATAAATAACTAAATACTGTTTTGTAAATATGAGAGTCTTGGATGGTTAGAGTGTCATTTAGCCTTTCATACTCTGCTCAGCTTCATCAATCTGGCTCATCAGCTCTCTTCCTCACTTCACAGCGGCTGCCTGACCTGATGAGTATTTTCCCATGTTTTATGTTTTTCCTTCAGGTATCTGCATCTGCATTTTGTTTCTACTTTTCAATGAAAGGCCACCTCTTAGAATACAATTACAATCTGACAGGGATAATTTCACTCCTTTCCAAAGAGGTTTTTGTCTTGTCAATTCAAGCATGCAGCACAGGAGAGGAGTAAATCTAGACAATGTTCTGTAACCCAGATTCCCCCTCGACTGAGATTGGCCAATTTGTTCAGTGGAAGGAAATTAATATCTGTAGCTTGACATAATTTATCGAAGTTCTGATTAATATTCATCTGTTGGCGATTGTCATTACGGCTATAGCTAAACTCCACCCTGGAGAAAACAGCCCCCATACCCACTGTGGAGGGTATTTCATCTGGGAAATTCCAGGCAACTGTTACAGTAGGTTATTAGTTCAGCAGAAAACTGTGGGCCAAAGGGCCTGCACTGTGATGTAGATTTCTACCTTCTATTTGTACAGTACTTTCCCATTGGAACTCATTGAAATGAGACAGGGTGTGATCTATCCCACAAATGTGTTAATAGAACAGAGAACAGTAAAGCACAATGCATGCCCTTCGGCCCAGAAATCTGTTCTGATCTATCTAAACCTACTCCACCATTAATTTAACACTTCCCTCCCTCACAGTCCATGACCCTGCATTTTTCTTACATTCAGGTGGATAGTTAAGAGTCTTTAAATGTCTCTATGGTATCAAACTCTATCACTATCCCCGGCAATGCATTTCAGTCACCCACCACAAACATCTGACATTTCCCCTGATCTTTCCTCCACTCACCTTAAACAGATGTCATCTGTTTTGGCCATCGCCGTCATGTTGTTCATAATTTTGTACATTTCTATTAAATTGCATTTCGTGCTTTGTCATTCCAAAGAGAAGGGTTCTAGCTCACTCAGCCTTTGCTCATGTGCTGTCCAATCCAGACAGCATCCTTGTAAATCTCCTCTACGACCTTCTCTAAAGTTTCCACGTTCTTCCTGTAATGAGGTATCCAGAACTGAACACAATAATCTGTGCGGTTTTACAGAGCTACAACATTATTATCTTGTGCTGTCTGTAAGGAGTTTGCATGTTCTCCTCAGGTTTGCATAAGTTTTCTCTGGGTGCTCCAGCTTCCTCCAAAACATATGGGGGTTGTAGATTAATTGGTGTATATTCAGCACAGGTTTGTGGGGTGAAAGGGTTTACATAGAAACATAGAAGATAGGAGCAGGAGTAGGTCATTCGACCCTTCGAGCCTGCTCCGCCATTCAACGAGATCAAGGCTGATCTTAAAGTACAGTACCCCGTCCCCGCCTTCTCTCCGTAACCTTTAATACCCTTATACTGAAGAAATAGATCTAATTCCCTCTTAAATATATTTAATGAACCTGCCTCTACTGCCCTCTGTGGCAATGAATTCCACAGATTCACCACCCTCTGGGTAAAGAAATTCCTCCTCATCTCGGTCCTAAAGGGTTTGCCTATTATCCTCAAACCATGGTCCCGGGTTCTGGACTCCCCCACCATTGGAAACATCCCATCTGCATCCATTCTGTCCAGTCCTGCCAGAATTTTATATGTCTCTATGAGATCCCCTCTCAATCTTCTAAACTCCAGGGAGTACAATCCCAATTTGCGCAATCTTTCCTCATAAGTCATTCCTGCCATTCCAGGTATCAGCCTGGTGAATCGCCTCTGCAATCCCTCCATTGCAAGATCATCCTTCCTTAGATAAGGTGACCAAAACTACACACAATACTCCAGGTGTGGTCTCACATTAAAAATTATCATACGGCTCTTGAACTCATGAAGACCAACACTCCATATGCCTTCTTAACCACCTCATCAAATTGCACAGCATCTTTGAGGGATCCGAGGAAGGACTCCAAGATCCTTTTGTTGCCCCGCACTTCTAAGAATTCTGATGTTGACCTTATGCTCTGCCTTCAGTTTCAATCTTGCCAAGTGCATCACTTTACCTTTTTCTGGATTCCACAATGAATCAGACATCAGAATGAATAAAGTAACATTTAAAATGATTTAATTTTAGGTTAATTGACTGAGAAATGAGGAGGGTGTGAGTAGGGCAAGAGGAACACAGAAAATGTAGATAGTGAAAGCTTCCGCAAACACTGAGAAGCTGAAAGGCTCAGCAGGTCGGGAAACATTCATGGAGATAAATGTACTCAACCCAAACAGAATCTACTGAAGGAACCTGGCAGGTCAAGCAGCATCATGGGAGACACTGTGGTCTTTTCTCCCCTTTGTTCCCCCCCCTTCCCTCCCTCCCCTCTACCCACCCCCCTCCAAAACCCATAAATATTCAACATATACAATACAATGAAACCATAAAACAATATCTTCACACAAAGGAAAATAAATAAGAAAAATGCGTCATCTATTTACCTAGTCGTTTTATCTTCTTATCATATTCATTCTCATTTTAGGGGGTGGAGGTCTTAGGCAAGCTCTCTCTGATATGTTCTATGTACGGTTCCCAAATTTGTTCAAACATTGTGACTTTATTTTTTTAATTATATGTTATTTTTCCCAATGGAATACATTTATTAATTTCCATGTACCATTGCTGTATACTCAGGCTCTCTTCCATTTTCCAAGTTGACATTATACATATTTTTGCTATCCCTAAGGCTATCATCATTAATTTTATTTGCACTTTATCCAATTTGAGGCCTAATCCTTTACTTCTTATGTTACTTAAAAGAAATATCTCTGGTTATAAATCACCCTTCCCTCCATTTACTCCATCTACAAACCAAAGGACTGATCTGACCCTGGTCAAACTCACTTCTCCCTCCTGCCATCAAGAAATAGTGCACCACTGGATTCAAGGGCAATTCCTTTCCTGCTACGATCAGACTGTTGAGTGAAACTCAAGTTAGTAAGTAATAGTTTAGCAATTAGAACCCTCGGCACAATCAATAAGGACAAGATGTCAGTATTAAAGGAATTAAAGTGAATAAAGAGGAATACAAAATTAGTTTGTTTGCAGATGATGTATTGATTTATATAACAGATCCTGAAAATTCTTTAGTTTATATAAAAAATTACAAGATTATGGAGCAATATCTGGTTATAAAATTAATTGGGATCAAAGTGAAGTTATGCTGTTAGTAAAAGGAGATTGTGATTGTTGTAAACGTGTAACTCAATTTAGGTGGACATAATTAAATAGGTATTAGAATTGATAAAAAATTAGATAATTTGTAGAAATAAATTCATGGTTGATCTGCTCTGCCATTCAATAAGATTATGGGTGATCTGATGATCGGCTCATCTCTAGCTACCTGCCCTTTCTCTCTATCCCTCAGTTTATAACTCTACTCTCGGTACAGTATTTTATTCTGCCACGCTTACGTATGAACAGAGTAAAACACGGTCTGAAGAACTTGGTAGTTTGCGGAGTTTGTAATGAAAGCACAGAGATGGTGGATGAACTTAGCTGGTCCTGTGATGTCCACAGGAGGTAAAGACATATTACCAATGTTTCAGGGCTGAGCCCTTCTTCAAGGAATAAGCAAGGAACAGAATAAAGGCCAGGATAGGAGTCCAGAATGACAAAAGGCATTAATGGGATATGATAAGAGGAGAGGTGAGTATAAATAGACTTGCTGGTTAGCGTGCCAAATAAACCATTTCAATTTAACTTGATATGCATGAAAATAAATGTTAAGATGGGAGTTTTACAGCCATAAAAAAACAATATTACGATGGAAATTCTTGCTGCAATAGAAGAATCACTGGGAGATTAGAATAGCATTTGAACCTGAGGAATCCCAACGGATATCACAGTTGCATATGTTGCAGCATCTGACATCTCCAGTTACCTAGGTTATATTCTATTCTCTCTGCCTGCTGTGGGGAATTCACAAATCCTTCTTGTGATCATGTAGGTCCCATGGGTGCTCCTGCTTCCTCCTTTATCCCAAAGGCTAAATGGCCCCATTTGGAGATGGGAGGCAGGAGGATTGTGGGTTTGTTAATTGACATGTATGAATGGATAGGTTACATGGGGGAATGAGAGTATTGAACTCTAACAGCTGGCAAGGACTTAAAAGATCAATTGGGCCCCTTCTACATCATGATGCAATATGAACAAGCTCTTGTCCAGATCTTGAATTTAAAAAAAAACTTTTAATGATGCCAGATTAGCTGAAGCCAATTACATTTGGTAAAGTGGCCAGGATTTTTGGCTCACCTTTTACTTCCCCATAACGTGTCCAATCTACATGCCTTGTCAAATGGAATTTCCTGGTCAATTTAATGTAGGGAAATGTAAGAGCAATGACAAGGATATTTTGGTCACCTCACTACTGGAAGGATATCAATAAGATTGAACAAGTGCAGAAAAGATTTACTAGGATGTTGCTGGGAATTGAGGAACTGAGTTACAAGGAAAGGTTAAACTGGTTGGGACATTATTTCTTGGACCATAGAAGAATGAATGGAGATTTGAGAGAGGTGTATACACGTTTGAGGGGTATAGACAGAATAAAAGCAGGCTTTTTCATATATGATTAAGTGAGACAAGACCTCGAGCACGTGGGTTAAATGTGAAAGGTGAAATGTTTAAAGGGAACATTGGAGGGAATTTCTTCACATCGAGAGTGGTGAGAGTGTGGAACAAGCTGCCAGCAGATGTGATAAACGTGGGCATGATTTTGGATTTCACAATCAGAATCAGAATTTATTGCCATGAACAAGTCAGTGTTTTGCTGCAGCACCCTAGTGCAAACATTCATATAAACCACTTTTACAGCAATAAATAAAATAAAAATAGGGCACAAAAAGTAAGGCAGTATCTTTGGTTCATTGATTATTCAGGAATCTGATGGCAGTGGAGAAGAAGCTGCCCTTGTGCATTTCAGAGAAGGTTGGACAGGTGAATGGATGGGAGAGGTATAAAGGACTAGGCAGAATAACAGTGGGGCTCAGACTAGATGCGTCAGAGGGTCTGTGTCTGTGCTCTAGCACTCTATGGTTCTATGAATAATATCTGCCTATGACAGAAACTGAGAACCAGCTCAAACTTTGCCCAATTCATCGCTATCTCAGAGTCATGTTCTTGTGCAGTACATAAGTCTCTGGCTCAACCTGTCTGTGCCAAACAGGTTGCCAACCAAAGCTCATCTCAGTTGACTGAGTTTGGTTCATATCCCTCAATCTTTTCTAAGTACCTGTCCACGAAACATCATAATTATACCCACTTATCCCACTTCCTCCCTCATCTTGTTCCACACATACCCTTCACCCTGTATTTGAAAAGATGCTCTTAGGGCCTTTTTAAATCTTTCTCCTCTCACCTTACATCTATGCTCCCTGGTTTTAACTCCTCCAAACTGGGGGGGGGAAAAAACTGTGACCTCTTGCCCCTCACAATTATATAAAATTCCATTAAGAGAGCAAGTAAAGAAAAATATAAAAGCAAATAACAAAAGAGCTTCGGTGGTGTTACAAAGATCTTGATTCCTGGGTGGGGTGGTAAGTAATATGGTACTTTTTGCTTCCACATCATTAAATTAGTTTCATATTGGGGAGGTGAAAAAGGTCAAGGGCGGAAGTGAGGAGCCACCCTCTGCAATTTTACCTTTCAGAAGATCCAATTCTTATGCTTTGGTCCAAATTCTAAATCCAGTTCTAAATGCAACCTATCTGAAATAGTTTGCATCACTGAAAAATCTATTCAGCCAGTAAATTTGCATTGGCACTGTGAAATATATATAGTAAAATAACTGTTATCAGGCACTTATGGGGATTGGTTTATGCTGGATACGTGTATTTTCTGGTTGCTTGAGGCTTACTCTTACAATGCCTGACTTGCATTAAGAATGAACAGTTTAAAAAACAAAAGACAAAAATACTATACTTTCACTAAACAAACTTCACTTGCATGAATATATAAACCTTGAAGCATTTCACTTTATTCTCAGTTTCATTCTTTGAAAATATTTAACCATCGCTGCATCTGCAGGTTCCTCCCCCTCCACGGAGCCTCCCAAAAGACGAACGTTGTAGTGTAGTGACTACTCCGGTAGAGCTACTAAATTAACACACATACCCAAAGTTTGTCAGCCAATTTGAGTTTGCCATCCTTCTTTTATATCCCTCCTGTCCCGGGCTCTACGAGATGTGGGGGTGGGGGGGGGGTAATGACATCACTATGTCTTTGCTGCCAATCTACAGGCCTGGCAGGTTTAAAGTAAACATGGTGGGAACCCCGCGCCCTCTAGAAAGAGGCATAGCAAACCAGTGTGTCGCTACTCAGCACACAGTACATTGCCCAGATGAGTGCATAGTGGCCCGGTCCATGGCAATGGTTCACAATACCATGCTATGCGCACACTCAGCACATGACATGGCCGCTACCTTACCCTCCACCCCAGAATCGTCAGCCAAAACAAATGAACTGGCCGCATGTGGTTTGGCAGACACCCTCATCACCTGGGCTGGAATGGTGGAAGTAGGATCCACATATGCAGGCTTGAGTCTATCCACACTAACAGTTGTGAATGCTCCCCAATATCCAAAGTATACAAACCCTGGCCCTCTTAACCACGTGGAAAGGGCCATCATACAGCTGTTGCAATGGTGCCAGTCTGCACACAAACGCAAAGTCAGCATCGAGGAGAGGTGGAGACACATGCTGTTTAGGGGTTGCATTCCAGTTCTTTGGAATAGGTTTGCTCATTGTGACGCCACATTGAAGTGGCCGAACCCGTCCAGGTCAGATTTGGACAAGAAGTCAATGTCACCTGGAACCGAGAAAATTGAACCTTAAACCATCTCCACGGATGATGCCACTTCCTTGGGAGCAGTGCACGTGCTCAGCAGAAGTCAGAGTAATTGGGCCCGGTGAGTCGAGCTTTGTGTGCAGACTTGAATTGTCAGTGGAAATGTTCCACAAGACCGTTGGACTCCGGGTGATATGCTATAGTGTGATATAGTTGTGTGCCACTGAAGCGTGCAAGGGAAATCCATAATGCAGAGGTGAATTGCGCTCCACAGTCTGAAGTGATGTGTGTGTGAACTCCAAATCTCAAGATCCAATTGGCAATGAACTCTCTGGCACATGTCTCAGTGTTGCTGGTTGGCAATGGGATGGCCTCTGGCCACCATGTGAATCTGTCTATGACCATCAGGATGTGTCACTTGTTGAGATACTGGCAATGGTTCGACCAGGTCTACATGCACATGTTCAAAATGCCGGGGTACCACCAGGAAAGGTTGGAGAGGTGCCTTTCTGTGCTGCTAAACCTTTGAAGTCTGGCAGGGGTACACGTCTGGCTCCACTGCAAAACATCTTTAGGTGCTTTCAGGTGGCCAGAATACCCAAATGTAAAACCGCCTAAAATACCCGAATGCAGCTGTTGGGAGGCCACCTGAAAGTGGAGAAACCGGCTCCGAGGAGCACTTACTTTCCTTGGGGAGATATATTCTCCAGCTTGGAGCATTTCCCCTAGGCACCTGAAAGCAGCAAGGCAAAGCGGCTAGCAGCTTTCAGGTGCCTAATAGCGGGTGGGCTGTTGACAGTCAGCTGGCGACCCGCTGACAGCTACCCTCCCTCCTGTCGACACCTACTCTCCCCGCTGCAGACACCTAACCTCCCCGCTGCCGACATCTAACCTCCCCGCTGCCGACACCTTCGGCCGTGATCTTGTGCCCCAGGAAATTGATGGTTGACTTGCCAAACTGGCATTTGCTAGGATTGATTGTAAGTCCAAATTCATCCAGTTGTTGGAACAGGTGGCGTAAGTGCAGGTGGTGATCTTGCTCATTTTAACTGGTGATGAGGGTGTTAAATATGTAGATGCAAGCAAACACTAAATCCTTGCCCAAAGCATCCACAAGCCACTGGAATGTTTAAGCGGCATATTTCAATCCAAATGGCATCCTAAGGAATTCAAACAGTGTCAAAGGAGTAATAATTGCTGTTTTGGGAATGTCACCTGCATGATATCCTTTGACGAGATTGACTTTGAAGAAAACATGGCAATTGTGTAGATGGGCAGAAAAACCTTGTATATGAGGAATGGTGCATCTGTCAGGTGTATTTATGTTATTGAGCCTGCAGTAATCGCCGCAGGGTCTCCATCCACCGGTGTTCTTGGGTACCATGTGTAATGGTGATGCCCAAGGAATGTTGAAGTGCCAAATGATACCAAATTCCTCCATGGCAGTAAATTCTGCCTTCACCTACTGCAGATAATCTCCCGGGAGATGACAAGCCCTGGAATAAATTGGCGGGCCTGAGGGGTCGATGTAATTTTGGAGGTATTGAAATTAAGAGAGAGCCCACCAGGAAATTTGTTGAGCAGGGCAGCATAGGTGTCTTTGTGTTGAGTGTGCACCCCGAGCTGGGAAACTCGCCCTTTGCTGCATATCAACAGGAAAGTTTAGAAAGTTTTGGCATTAACTAATTTCCTCTGCTTCACGTTGACTGGCAAGTCATTGGATCGTAAGAAATCTGCGCACAAAATGGGCTACGTGATGGAAGCAAAAACAAAATCCCAATGGAATGTCGCACTTCCTATCCTAATTGTGGCGCGTCACGTGCTAAAGCTGGGAATAGAAGTCCTGTTTGCAGCTTGAAGTGCCAGGTCCTGTCGCGTCTGTTTCCTCTCAAAGTAGTTTGGTGGGACCAAGATGGCCTCAGTGCCCATGTTTACAAGAAACTTGCGTTTACCAGTGGCATCTTGAAGATACAGGAGGTCAGTACTCGTGCCAGCTGCTGAGTACTGACCTGTGGTAGCTACGTGGGGGTATGTATCTATGGGCATTTTTTACCCATTAGCGAAGGTAAAAACACCATTCTCAGCGCCCTTCGGCAAGTTTCTCTTTCTTTCTTTGAATCATGGACCCAGGTATCTGCTGTGAATGTGGGCTGTTTGTGAGCAGACTCTTGCATTGGCGTATGGTAGAGTTTGTCAGCCTCCCAGGCCACGTCATGAGGTCAGCGGAAATCCATGTTAACTATTGGTATGGAGATGCGACCCAGGAGTTTCGACAGGAATAGAGTCTCAGAAAGCAAGCAATGTGATTGACTGTCCGCTGACGCGAGCATTTCATTCATCAGATCAGATGGATTCCTGTCACCTACCTCCTCCATGTTCAAAAGCGCATGGTTCGCTTGTGCCTGGTTAATTCCAGTGTGTCCAGGAGGAACTGGCGGAACCTGGTGTTTTGGTTGTCTGCCGGGGGGTGCACAATAAATTCACTCACTTTAGCTGCTGTAGCAGCGTCCAACACCCTGACGATGTGCCAAACTTCTGTGTCCTCGATGATTATGCCACAGAAAGGAAACTGGGTTTAAGCCTGATTAAACCATACCCGAGGTTGGTGGGTCCAAAAGGGAGGCAAGTGAACTCCCACCCTGTTAACGGCAGCCGTGGTGGCAGCCGTGCTGCACCTGTTGTCATTGCATCCGTGACAACTGTAGATTCAAGTTTCGACTGAATCTTGAATTTGGGGTCACCAATTGCAGTGACTACTCCGGTAGAGCTACTAAATCAACACACATACAAGGTTAATCAGCCAAAGACTGTTTATTTGAGTTTGCCATCCTTTTATAATTCCTCCTGTCAGGGCGGGGGGCGGGGGGTGGTGGGTGGGTGACATCGCTATGTTTCCTCCAATCTGCAGGACTGACGGGTTTAAAGTAAACATGGTGGGAGCACTGGGCCCTCTAGAAAGAGGCATAGCAACCCAGTATGCCACTACTCATCACGTAGTACCACGTATACCCAGTCCATTGCCCAGGTGAGCATGCATTCGCTGGTGAGCCACATGATATTGTGCTATGCGCCCACTCAGCATGCTACATGGCCACCGCAATAGATAATTAGTGCCCCCTCCCCCAAATTTACAGATAAAGCCTCTGACTGGGGTGACTGTTACTAAGCAGGGATAAGGGGACACCCCAACGGTGAACAACATCAACCAGTTCTTCATCCTGGGCTGTTTCACACAATTTTATTCAAACAGCTGCTACAAGCAAAGCATAATCAAAGCACTCAGCTGGTTAATTATTTACTCCCGTCTTCACCAAAGGTTTAGGTGTTACTTCAGAGAACATGTACTTTTACAGTTTTAAACTTCTATATTTTTACCTATTACAGTACAACTCTGCGTATCCAAAATGATCGGACTGGACCTATTTCGGATAAATGATATTTTCGGATAACCATTTAACAATCACAGCATTTAAACAGGCCAACTTGGCCCTTCTAATCCATGCCAAACCCTTTCTCCCATCTAACCCCATTGACCTACACTCAACCTGTAACCCTCCATTCCTTTCCTGTCCTTATACATATCCAACTTCTCCTTAAGTATTAATATTGAGTTGCCTCCGCCACGTTGTCTGGAAACGTGTTCCACACACCCATCACTCTCTAAGTAAGGAAGGTCCCCCTCAAGTTTCCTTTAAGCTTCTGCCCCTTAAATCTCATCTCATGTCCTCTCATTTGTATCTCCCCCTTTCTTAAAGGAAAATGTCTCTCTACATCAACCCTATCTATACCCCTAATACATTTGAATACCTCAATCAAATCCCCTCTCAACATTCTATGCTCCAAAGAATAAAGACCTAACTTATTTAATCTTTCTCTATAACTAGACCGTGTAACCCTTGCAACATTCTAGTAATTCTTCTCTGCACTCTCTCCAATTTGTTGATGTCTTTCCTATACTTTGGTGATCAAAACTGTACACAATACTCCAAATTTGGCCTCACCAATGTCTTGTACAATTTTAACACAATCCTCTGATTTATAAAGACCCACATACCATAAGCTTTCTTCACCACATGTGACTTCACCTTCAGGGAACTATGCACCATTATTCCTAGATCCTTCTATTCTACTGCTCTCTTCAATATGCTACCATTCACCATGTATGTCCTATTTTGATTAGCCCTACCAAAATGTAACAACTCACACTTAAACTCCATTGGCCATCTTTCAGCCTATTCTTTTAACTGGCCTCAATCACTCTGTAAGCTTTGAAACCCTTCTTCACTGTCCACAACTCCACTTATCTTAGTATCATCCATATACTTACTAATCCAATTTGCCACCCCATCATCCAGATCATTAATGCTTATGACAAATAGTAATGGACCAAATACTGATCCCTGAGGCAAACCACTAGTCACTGGCTTCCAATCTGATGAATAGTTATCTATAACTATTCTCTGGCATCTCACATTCAACCATTGTTGAATCCATTTTGCTACTTCAGTGTTAATACCTTATGATTGTACCTTCCTAACTAACCTTCTCTGAGAAACCTTGTCGAAGGCCTTATTAAAGTCCACGTATATAACATCCATTTCTTTACCCTCATCCACCAGTAACCTCCTCAAAAAATTTGATAAGGTCTGTCAAACTTGATCTTCCCCTCAAAAATCCATGTTGACTGTTCCTAATCAAACTTTGCTATCCAAATATTTAAATATACCATCTCTAAGAATATTTCCATTAACTTATCCACCACCAACGTCAACCTTACATGATTTACATGCAACTACATTGGCACCATTCTCGATACTAATGACTTTTAAAAAATCTCTATCAAAGCCTCTACAATTTCTACACTAACATCCCTCAAGGTCTTAACTTCCTTCTCGTTAGTAAATATTGAAGAAAAAAAACTTCAAAATGTCCCCCACCTCCTTTGGCTCCACGCATAGCTGTCCTCTCTCATCCTCTAGGGGACCAATTTTATCCCTCACTATACTTTTGCTCCTAATATACCTGTAGAAACCCTTTGGATTTATCTTTACCTTACTTGACAAAGCAATCTCATATCTCCTCTTAGTCTTTCTAATCTCCTCCTTAAAATTATTTTTACATTTTTATATTCCTCTAACACCTCATTTATTTCATGCTTCTATACACCTCTCTCTTTTTCTGAACCAGATTTCCAATAACCTTTGAAAACTAAGGCCCACTAAAACTTTTAACCTTTCTTTTCATTCTAACAGGAACATACCATCTCTGTACCCTTAAAATTTCACCTTTTAATCCCCTCCATTTTCACAAGATCACAAGACCAAGGAACAGAAGAAGGCCACTAGGCCCATCGAGTCTGTTCCGTAAATCTACACTAAGCAACTCTACACTAGTTTCAATATCTGGCCTTTTCCCCATATCCGTTGATGCCCTCACTAATGAGATACTTGTCTATTTCTTGTTTAAAAACTCCCAGTGATCTGGCTTCCACTGCTGTATGCGGCAGTGAGTTCCATAGATCCATGAACCTTTGGCTAAAGAAGTTCTTCCTAATCTCTGTTTTATATGGATTACCTTTAATTTTCAGACTATGACCCCTTGTCCTCAATTCACCCACCAAGGGAAATATGTTACCTGTATCCATCCTATTTAAACCTTTCAAAATACGAAATGCCTCTTATACTCCAATTAATATAACCCAAGAGCTGCCAAACGCTCCTTGTATGTCAGCCTTTGCATTTAGGATTCATCCTAGTAAATTTCCTCTGCACCCTCTCCAACAACATCACATCCTTTCTAAGATAGGGGGCCCAAAACTGCACACAATATTCCAAATTAGGTCTCACCAGTGCCCTTCTACATCCTACCCATAAAGCAATTTCTCCAGTCAAAAATCCTGGGTCCAGATCTATCTCCATAATAATTTTGAAACCGTCACCTGACCTAGCTCATTCCCTAATAGCAGATCCTTCTCTAGTTGGTACCTCTATATATTGATGTAGAAATCTATCCTGCACACATTTAACAAACTCCAAACCATCCAGCCCATTTGCAGTGTGGATGTCCCAGTCAATATGTGGAAAGTTAAAATCTCCCACAATCACAACCCGGTGCTTACTACAAACATCTGCTAATTCCAATAATGTTTTTAAAAATAGCCCAGTAGCCACAGCAAATCACTTGTATCAGCATTTAAACAGCAAGGGAAGGCTTTTTAAACGTAAAATAATGTTTAATTCTCACCAGAAAACAACCTGAACAAAATAAAATAAATCCAACACCAAAAACTCAAAATTCTACTCAAATATTTTTTCCAAATTTCCAAATATTTTTCAACCTGTGACATCATTTCAACATGGCACACTGCCTCAATGATCACCTGCACCTCATTCTCGATGGAGGAGTGCCAGAGGTCGGGGCTGTGAAGGGTACGGGAAAAACATGCTACCAGCCTGCCTGCCTGGTTAAATGAGGTGGCCAGCACGAAGTCGGAGGCATTGCTTTCCACCTGGAAGGGGACGGACTCATCCATGGCATGCATCGTGGCCTTAGCGATGTCTCCACGGATCTGATAAAAAGCAGCTTGGACCTTCTCCGATGGTGGAAATGTGGTTGACCGAATTAGAGGATGGGCCTTATCGGCGTAGTTGGGCACCCACTGTGCATAGTATGAGAACAGCCCTAGGCATTGTTTCAGCGCCTTCAGGGTGGTGCTCGGGACAGGGAGTTCTAGAAGTGGTCGCATGCATTCAGGGTTGGTAGCAATGCATCCAAGAAGGGCCAGGCGCTCCATGTTGAACATGCACTTGTGCTTGTATGTCAAGTTAAGTAACTTGGATGTACACAAGAACTGGGCGAGGTTTGCATCGTGGTCCTGCTGATCATGGCTGCAGATGGTGACATTGTTGAGGGAGGGGAACGTTGCTGTCAGCCCATGTTCCTCCACCATCCGGTCCATTACTCTCTGGAAAACAGAAGCACCGTTAGTAATGCCGAAAGGCATCCGCAGGAAGTGGAAAAGTTTCCCGTCAGCTTCGAATCCGGTATAGATTCGATCGCTCAGACAGAAGGGAAGCTGGTGGTAAGCCGACTTGAGGTCAATTGTCGAACAAATTCTATATTTGGCAGCCTTACTGACCAAGTCGGCTATATGGGGAAGTGGGTACGCATCCAGCTGGGTGAAGCGATTGATGGTTTGACTATAGTCAATTACCATCTGGGGCTTGCCTGCCCCTCTGACCTGTGCTCTCCAGGGGCTGGTGCTAGGGTCTATGATCCTTCTTATTGGCAGGGCTTCATTGTGAGACTTTACGGCAAGGAAAGGTTAACAAATGTTATGTTTTCACAAAGCAAGCGTGCTACTTTTTCCTGAACAGTGCCAAGCAGCTTGAGTCTTGTCAGAGATTGCTTGTGAGTGGGATCAAATAAATGGGGAAATGAAGCCGCAGGTTCCTCTCTCAGCTAAAAAGATGACAAACTTCACAGTGCAGCAAACCATTGAAGTGGACCTTCCCAGGGTAAGAAATGCGGCTGAAATTAACTTAGAGGCAGCAGGGCGATTTCAGGATTCAAAGGAAAGTGATTCAAATGATGAACTATAAATTGTTTATTCTTTAGACTGTGAAAATATCATCATTAAAATAAATCCACATGGTGTGACAATCTGCAAAAAGGGGATATGAAATTAGTAAATAATGAGCATTTTACATGAATATTTTTACAGCTAATTTAATAAATCTGCAGAGAAATTTCGAATAAACCACAAAATGAGTGGAGAAAATATGTTTTATTCGAATGCATTCAAGTGTTTACTATTCATATCACACTGTGCAATCTTAATCCTCTTCTTTCTTGAATAATAAAGCAATTGCTCACTGCATGTTTGGGAGACCTGCGGCGAGTTTTTAACTCACATAGTAAATTGAAGTTATTTTTCATGTGCCTGTTTCGAGCAAGATGTGAGTGAGTGGGAGTGGGGGTGGAAAAATGCCATCTCTGGCCACCAGATGTAATCAGGTCTTTCCTCTCTTCGGACATTGGTCAATGTGAACAATCGCCAATTCAGGCAATGACCAAAAATGTATCATAAAGCAAAAAAGGATGGAAGTACTCGGCAGGTCAGGTGTGATTCATGAGTGAGAAGGAGAGTTACTTTATTGGGTCTGAACCCCTGCATTTTTGATCAGTTAATTCCCCGTTCTCTAATTTGCATATTTCTGATTAAACACTTGCATTAAAATCCAGATATTGAGAAATTATCCAGCACAGACGGTAAATCACTTTCAGAGACAAATGTTTCCATTTTCCAACTGGTCAAAGGACTATTTTTAATCTGCTCTCTCAACATGCAAAGGTCTCCAATGGAGAGGTAAATATGAAAATGGTCATTAGATGTTTGTCCTCAGTCTGTTCATCCAAATGTAACAATATTAGCATGAGTGATTAGTTCACATGGAGAGGAGCCCCAGTCAAGTCAGGTTTATAGTCATCTGATTATACAAGTGTAATCATATGAAACAGCGTTCTCCGGTCCTCAGTGCAAAACAGGCAGACACACAATCAGGCCTAACACACATGGAGACAAACAATAAATATATAACCACATAACCATTAACAGAGTGGAAACAGGCCATATCGGCCTTTCGAGTCCACACCGGTTCACGAGAACAACATCACTAGCTCAAACCTCCCGCTCTCTGCCAATAACCCTCCCACTCCCTCACCTACATGTACACATCCAATTTTCTCTTAAATGACAGAAGGGACCCTGACACAACTATCTCATTCAGAAGATCATTCCATTCTGCCACCACTCGCTGAGTGAAAAAGTCACCTCTAATATTTCTCCTAAACTGTTGCCCCTTTACCCTTAACTCATGGCCTCTTGTTCCAATCTCTCCTGCCCTCAGGGGAAAGAGTCTGTTTATGTCTAGTCTATATATTCCTTTTATAATTTTAAATACTTCTATCAAGTCCCCTCTCAATCGTCTACATTCCAATCAATAAAGTCCCAGTCTCCTTAATCTCTCCCTGTAATCCAGATGCTGTAAGCCAGGCAACGTCCTTGTAAACCTTTTCTGCACCCTCTCCACCTTATCCATATCCTTTCTAAATTTTGGAGACCAGAACCGAGCACAGTACTCCAAACCTGGCCTCACCAATGCCTTAAACAGCTGCAGCATCACCTCCCTGCTCCTATACTCTATACTATGATTTATGAAGGCCAGCATACCATATGCCTTCTTAACCCCCCTGTCTACATGGGAATCCACCTTCAATGAATGAAGGTCCCTTTGTTCCAATGCGTGCTTTAATGCCCTCCCCTTAACTGTATATGTCCTATTCTGGATATTCTTACCAAAATGCAATACCTCACCCTTGTCTACATTGAATTCCATCTGCCATCTTTCAGCCCACTCTTCCAAACAAACCAAATCCTTCTGTAATCCAATAAAATCTATCTCACTATCCACCACTCCCCCTATTTTCGTATCATCTGCATATTTGCTTACGCAGTTAACCACACCCTCCTCTAAATAATTAATATAAATGATAAACAACAAGGGACCCAGCACCAATCTGAGGAACCCTGTTTGTCACAGGCTTCCAATCTGACAGACAGTTGTCCACCATGACTCTCTGCTGTCTTATCTCGCAGCCACCTCTGAACCCATGTCACAATCTCTCTACTAATTCCTAGTGACTCAACCTTCCTTACTAACCTTCCATGCGGAAGCTTATCAAAAGCCTTACTAAAATCCAAATAGATCACATCAACCGCTCTACTTTCATCCACCTTTTTTGTCACTTCCTCAAAAAACTCAAAAAGGTATGTCAAACATAACTTTCCTTTTACAAACCCATGCTGGGTACCCCTAATCAATCCCTGCCTATCCAGATATGCATATATAGTATCTCGAAGAATACCCTCCATAACCTTCCCCACCACCAAAGTCAAACTTATTGGCCGATAATTACTTGGCCTACACCTACTGCCTTTTTTGAACCATGGAACTACATTTGCAACCCTCCAATCCTGTGGTACCACCCCCTCCTCCAGTGATCTTTGAAAAATCACTGTCAGTGCCCCCTCTATTTGTTAACTGACCTCCCTTAAAGTCCTGGGAAAAATCCCATCAGGACCAGGAGAACTATCCACCTTAATTGGCCCTAGAAGCTCCAAAACTCTCACTTTACTAATCCGTATCCTTTCCATAACTAAGCCCTTTGCCTTCCTTATCTCATATAGCCCAATGTCCCTTTCCTTCATGAATACGGACAAGAAAAAATTGTTGAATATTTCTCCCATCTCATATGGTTCCTGACATAGTTCACCGGTCCCATCATCCAGTGGACCTATTCTATCCTTAACCCTCCTTTTACTGTTCACATATCTGTAAAAACCCTTAGGATTCACCTTCGCCTTATTAGCTATGGATTCCTCATACCTTCTTTTTGCCTTTCTAATTTCCCTCTTAAGGTTCTTCCTGCAATCTAAGTAACGACCATACATCTCCTCAATCCTTTTTTTAAAATATTTGGTATAGGCCTCCGTCTTTTCCAGAACCAACTTCTTAATTTCACCAGAAAACTACAGCTCCCTTGAACCTTTAGTCTTCCCCTTTGGCTTGACTGGAACATAAAGATCCCGTACTCTCAAAATCTCACCCCTAAATGCCCCCCCCCCCCCAAATTTCCTCTATATTCTTTCTGGCAAAAAGATCAGCCCACACAACTTTCTGCAAATCCCTTCTAATTTCTCCAAATCTGGCCTTCCCCCAATTGAAGACTTTCAACCTCAGACCCAACCTATCTCTTTCCATCATTAAGCCAAATCTAATGGACCCATGATCACTGGATCCAAAGTTCTCTCCAATGCTTACCTCCGTCACTTGCCCCAATGCTTTCCCAAACAACAGATCTAACACCGCTCCCCCTCTAGTTGGCGCCTCGACATATTGCTGCAAAAAGCAATCCTGTACACAATGCATAAATACTAAGCCATCCTGCCCTTTTACTGACTGTGTTTCCCAATCTATGTTTGGAAAATTGAAATCCCCAACCAACACCACCCTATTTCTCCTGCACATCTCACCTATTTCCTTGCACATTTGCTCTTCCAGTTCCCTTTCCCCATTTGGTGGCCTATAATATACCCCCATAATAGTAACCTCACCTTTCTTATTTTTCAGCTGTACCCACACTTGATGAGCCCTCTAGTCTACCTTGCCTCAGCACTGCTGTAATATCCTTCCTGACAAGTATTGACACACCTCCCCCTCTTAATCCACCAACTCTGTCACATCTAAAGCAGCGAAATTCTGGAATATTCAATTGCCAGTCACAACCTACCTTCAACCACGTCTCGTGAATGGCCACAACATCATAATGCCACATGTCAATCCACCCCTTTAGCTCATCCAGCTTCCTTACTATGCTCCTCGCATTAAAATAAATACATCTCAGGGATCTCCCACATCCTACCTTCTGCATATCCTCCTCTCTTCCATTCTCACAATTTTCACTACAGCATCTTTTTACTACTTCCTTCTTTTCCTACCTCAAATTATTCAAACTTGTTTATTTCCTTAGCTTACTTAACGTCACCCTGCTGTACTGCCTAACTTTAAACCCTGTCTCCAACCATACTAGTTTAACCCCCCCCCCCCACCCCCGACAGCCCAAGCAAATTCCTCCTGCCAGGAGAATGGTCCCTCTGAGATTAAGATGTAACCCATCATTAGGGGATAGGTCCCATTTTCCCCAGGGCATCCATTTATCTATACAAATAAACAAATAAATATTGTTTCATGAATGGAAGCATGTCGAATAGTTAGTATGAGCAGTTCCTTTGGTCATTCAGCTTTCTCGCTGCCTGTGAGCGGAAGTTGTTCTTCCTTCTGGTAGTGTTGGCTCTGATACTCCTGTATCTTTTTCATGACAGAAGCATCTGTGCAGGGTGGAAGGATGACACCTGAACTCATTCTCCAATTAATAAAGCCCATCACACCATAGGATTTCTTAACTGTCCTATCAAGCTGCGCAGCAACCTTAAGCAATCTCTGGATTTGTTTGCCACCGTACAGGCCCTTTGGCCCATATTGTTGCGCTGGCCCTTTTGAACCTACTCCACAATCCATCTAACCCTTTGGGTAAGCGGGAGAGATTTAACAGGAGGCAGAGGGTTAACGTGTTTACGCAGATGGTAGTGACTGCATGGAATAGGTGCCCAGAGGAGGTGGGCTCTAGAACATTTAAGAAAAAAAATAGACGGATACACATATAGGATAGGTTAAGATGGATATGGTTAAAGGCAGGTAGGTGGGACTAGTGTGCGTGGGACTTTTTGGTTGGCATGTAGGGCCTGTTTCCATGCTGCGTGACTTTCTGACTCTACATAACTGCAGGCACGATAAAAATAAAGCAGGATGAATTCATCAGGTTAAGCAGTATCAGTGGGAGAGGAGAATTATCAAAGTTTCAGTGTTTCGAGACAGAACTCTTCATCAAGTCGAAATTGCAAAGAGTATAATGGTGTTTTATGAGAAATCTTACCTTTTCCACCCATCTCATAATCTATTCCATTCCATAATTCAATTAAATGTTTCAGTATAGGTGCATCATTAAAACCATTTAAAATTCCACTTATAAATAAATTCCAATACAGATTTTTCACCTATTTTAGCTAATTCTATATTAACCCATGTTAAAGATTTATCTAAGTCAAATATTGCATTAATAAATTTCAACTGAGCAGCTTTATAACAATTTTGAAAATATGGAAGCGGCAAAACTCCTAATACAAATTTCCAAGTTAATTCCTCTAAGGATACTCTTCTTCTTTGGCTTGGCTTCGCGGACGAAGATTTATGGAGGGGGTAAAAAGTCCACGTCAGCTGCAGGCTCGTTTATGGCTCGTTTGCAGGATACTCTTATCACTTTACTTTTCCACAAAACTATTACATTTAAATCCTTAAATAATTTTTGAGATATATTACAAGGAATTGATTGAAAAATATATTGAATCCTTGGAAAAATATTTATCTTAATACAATTAACTCTGCCTATTAAAGTTATAGGTAAATAATTCCATTTATTCAAATCTTCTTTAATTTTACTAAGCAATGGTAAATAATTCAACTTATATCAATTATTCAATTTTAATACCCAAATATTTAATTCCATTATCTGATCATTTAAATTGAACAATTTTCTTACAATGATAATTTCCCTCAACTAAATGCATAATTTCACTTTTATCCCAGTTAATCTTATAACCTGATATTTCACCAAATTCTTTTAATCTCATAGGCAATTTCAAAAAAATCAAACATCATCAGTAAATAAATTAATCTTAAATTTGTCAGCATTAATCTTAATCCCTTTAATAATAACATCTTGTCTTTTAAATTGTGCCAAAGGTTCAATAGCTAAAAGAAATAAAGCAACAGCCAAAGTACATCCTTATCTAGTTGATCTAGTCAATGAAAGGGCCCAAGATATTTGTTTGTTTGTCACCACATTAGCTTATGGAATTGTTACATACAATTTTAATCCAATTAATAAATACTAACACAACTCCAAATTTTTCTAACACCTTAAATAAAAAAATCCACTCTAATCTATCAAATGCCTTTTCCGTATCCAATGATAAAACTAACACTAAATCAGATTTTATCTGATAAGCATGAATTAAACTAATAAACTTAGCAATATTATCTGCAGAATATCATTTTTTAACAAATCCAGATTGATCTAAATGAATTAAATTTGGTAAATATTTAGCCAATCTATTTGCTAATTTTTTTTTGCTACCATTTTATAATCAACATTTAATAATGAAATTGCTCTATAAGATTCCGCCTTTAATGGATCTCTATCTTTCTTAGGTATTACTGTTATGATCACATTAGAAAAAAGCTCTGGTAAAGAGTAGACTTCCTTTGCTTGTTTGAATGCCTCCATTAATGGAAGCAGTTATAAATCTTAACTTTTTTATAGAATTCAGATGGAAATCCATCTTCACCTGGAGACTTGCCATTCTGCATAGAATTAAGTGCACTAATATCCTCTCTAATTATAAATGGGGAATCCAATTCTTTACAATTTAAAGAAGTAAGTTGAACTTGAGATTTAAAAAAAATCAATCTTTATTTCATCATTATTAAATTGAGATCTATAAAAATCTCTAAAATAATCTTTTATATCTTGAGATTTATATGTAATTTTAGAATTTATTTTAATAACATTAATAGTTCTGGAAGCCTGTTCTGTTTTCAATTGCCAAGCAAACTCCTTATGATCTCTCTCCTCAACTCATAATATTTCTATTTAGTTCTTTTAATTAACTTCTCTGTTCTATAATTTTGTATTGAATTATTATATATTATTCATCAAATCTATCTTTTTTTTCTTTTCAGATGGATATTTCTGTAGATCTTTCTCTAAAATCTTTATTTCTTTCTCCAATTTATTTACTTCTTTAAGATAATCTTTCTTAATTTTATGACAACAACTTATTATTTGACCTCTCAAATAAGCTTTTAAAAGGTAATTTCTTATTAATTAAAATAACAACTCTTCTTGCTTTGGAATTAAAAGATAACTTAACTAACCCTTTTTTAATTTTTGATGTTCTTTATCAGTTAAATGAGTCTCCTGTAAAAATGCAATATCAACTCTCATTTTTTTAAAATGTAAGCCAAAACCTTCTTTCTCTCAAAAGGGTGATGGAGCCCCTTCACATATAAATTACAAAATTTAAATTATCCACCACCATTTTATATATTTAAAATACACAACCCTCATTCCCCACCCCATTAGGTCCCAGCCCCTTTTACTAATGAATAATCAGTTTTAAAGGTGTGGAGTCAAATGGGGATTAAAACAATAGAAGATTGTTTTGAAGCTGGTTATTTTATTTCTTTTCAATGAATGAAAGAGAAATATGATGTTTATAATAATATTCCTTTTATTATCAAGTTAAAGCTTTTTTAATTGACAAATTAGGTTAAAGTTTAAGATTACCTAGACAATCGGAGTCAGAAATTTTCCTTACAAAATGCAGGATTAATAAATTTATTTCAGAAATGTATAAGCTACTTCAAAGAAAAATACCTAAATTAGATACATATAAATCAAGATTAAAATGGGAGAATGATTTAGGTAGAGCAATAGATCAAGATGATTGGAGAGTATTATGTAAGGATAATTTGACTAAAGTTATTTACATCAGTTATATTTAACACTTCAAAGATTAAAAAAGATTTAGTTTTATTTCTTCATATTTAACCATATAACCACTTACAGCACAGAACAGGCCAGTTTGGCCCTACTAGTCCATGCCGTAACAAATTCCCACCCTCCTTGTCCCACTGACCAGCACCTGGTCCATACCCCTCCAGTCCTCTCCTCTCCATGTAACTATCCAGTCTTTCCTTAAATGTAACCAATGATCCCGCCTGAACTACATCTGCCGGAAGCCCATTCCACATCCCTACCACCCTTTGCGTAAAGAAATTTCCCCTCATGTTCCCCTTATAATTTTCCCCCTTCAATCTTAAACCATGCCCTCTAGTTTGAATCTCCCCCACTTTTAATTGAAAAAGCCTATCCACATTTACTCTGTCTGTCCCTTTTAAAATCTTAAACACCTCTATCAAGTCCCCTCTCAATCTTCTACGCTCCAGAGAAAAAAGCCCCAGTCTACACAACCTTTCCCTGTAACTCAAACCTTGAAATCCTGTCAACATTCTCGTGAACCTTCTCTGCACTCTCTCTATTTTGTTCATATCTTTCCTATAATTTGGTGACCAAAACTGTACGCAGTACTCCAAATTTGGCCACACCAATGCCTTGTACAATTTCATCATAACCTCCCTACTCTTGAATTCAATACTCCGATTTATGAAGGCCAACATTCCAAATGCTTCAGATGTCATAAAAAATAGGTTCTTTTTTTCATTCAACCTGACAGTGTAATAAAGTTAGGTCTTTTTGGATACAAATGAAATTACTTTTAGAAAAAGTGTTATAAGTTAAATTTTCATTAGATCCAATGTTATTTTTATTAGGAAACATTAAAATGTATAGTTTAAATTTAAGGTAAACTATTTATCAAATTGAATTTTTATTTATCAAATTGACAAAATGTGTAGCTGTTACATCGTAATCTGATACAGAATTAGGGATTCAAAGATGGCATATTCAAATTAGATCTTGTAACCCTCTTGAAAAAAATAACTTACAATTTACATGATAAATATCATTCCTTTTTGAAAATATGGAGTCCATATTTACAACAACTAGGCTTGAAAATCTAGAGGCTCATGATTCATGCTGGATGATACTCAACTCCACGGCAGTAAATAAGGATTTATATATTAATTAATAATCTCTTTCCTTTCTTCTTTCTTTGGAGTGTTTGAGGGAGGTGGGTGGTGGGTAAGGGAGGAGGAGGTGGTGGGGAGGGAGTGTGGGCATACTACATGTATGCTTTTATATGTATAATCATTTAATAATTAAATGTACTGTTTCTTTCTTAAAATTTTTAAATAAAATAAAATAAAATATTTTTTAAAAGAGATTGCAAAGAGTACAACCACACCTTGTGTTAAGAACATAAGAACAATGAGCAGAAGTCTGCCATCTGGCCTGTCAAGGCTGCTCCGCCATTCAATGTGATCATGGCTGATCTGATGATCTCAACCTACCTGTATGCCATATGTCAATTGTGGAGAAATATGTGGTCTCCCTGCCTGTCTGGAATATTGTGCATTGTGGATCTGTTCTCCCTGTTGAAACTTATTTGGAAGTCACATCACTTGTCAATCAAGGTTTGACTCCAGCCACCTATTAGTGCACACCTTGCCATTGGTTCATTAATAGTACCTAGGGTCATTATTGGCTAGGCACTCAGATCCAAACTCTATTTAATATTAAGGCATAGCACCTTCTTTCTATCTGCCTCGTGGTCCAAGCACCAGACATTGCTCCACGCCAGGTCGCTACTGTGGATATCACTGGATATGTCACGGGTAAGGTGCACATTACACTTAAGCTGAGCCTTAGTACTGCAAAAGATCAATGCTTGCAGAGAGCTGCCCCTCCCCTCCCCATTACTACAGAGAAATGAGAGTTTTTTTTTAAGTTCCTGAGTTGTTAGAGTTTTTAGCAACTGTATTTTACTTAATGCTGCTGAAGTCCCTGTCTATGGGTATGTAGAAGATAGACAGCCTCTGGTATCAGAGTCCAACCTGGGTTTCATATGAATGTCTATATAGTTGTTTAGTAATATAGTAATTAAGTATCATTTGATGTTCTCCCATGTTTGCCTCCTGAGTGTTCATTAAAGTTGCCTGTGATTGTAACACTTGTGTCCAAACTCACCTCTCTATGAACCCAGCAAACCTGAGATTTTCCTTTTTACCCCTATTCCTTAATGGCCTAACTATGTAGAAATCTATCCAAAGTTTTTGTAAGTATATTTACTGAGGTTGCCTCCACTACTCATCTCTATTCAAATTTACTATCTTGAATCTTAAGGTTATCTCCCCTAGTTCTAATCTCCCAACCAATGGAAACAATGTACCAAACTTGATTGTATCTATACTTTTCATAATTTTATATGTTTCTATAAGATCCACTCATATTCTCCTAGCAAGTACAGACCATCCCAGATGACTAAACCTCTCTTCAAGGCCAAGCCCTTCATCTCTGGAATCAACCTAGTGAACCTCCTATACTGCACCTCCAAAGCCAGTACATCCTTAAACAAGTAAGGAGACCGGAACTGCACAGAGTATTCAAATGCAGCCTTGTAATGTTACAGAATAACCTCTCTTCTCCTCAATTCAGCCCCTCTAGCAATGAAGGCCAACATTCCAGTTGCCTCTTGAAAGCCTGCTGCACCTGCAAACCAACCTTTTGCAATTCATGTGCAAGCACTCTCATGTCCTTGTGCAAGTCAGCACATTGCAATTGCTTGCCATTTAAATCAGTTGTTCTTGCACTCACATACCACTTTAAATATTCCCTATGCCATTGATGCTCTGTGATTAGTAAGGGATTGCGTAAGGTAATATGTGAGTGGGAAGGGAAGTTTGACAATCACTGCTCTAGTCCCAATTGTTACTGAAATAATTTGCTCGACAAAAATTGTCAATGGCCCATGACCTTTGGAGCTATGAAACCATGCACATAACGAGTCAATTAGGTATGATTAAAACAGTGTTTTTCAAACATTTTCTCTCTACTCCCATACCACTTTAAGCAAACCCTTATTAATCACAGAAAACCTATAGCATAAAGTGGTATATGAGTGGAAAGAAGGAGGTTGAGAACAACTGATTTAAATAATAATATTATTTTGCATTCTTCTTTCCAAAATCAGTAACCTCATATTTGCCAAAATTGTATCTCCATCTGCCAGACTCACTAAACCCATCTATATCTCTCTGCAACAGAATTAACTGGAAAAGAAGGATTATGCACCATTAGCCAAGTAGTGTCATTGATTAGCTTTGTTCATTTTGTATGTTTCTAAATATTTATGGTGTTGTAAGTTCATTTCAGGATTATTTGGCATGCTATTCTGATAAAGCAATCTAATATACACATTTCCATTCACACCAACAGATATTCTTTAGCACTTTTCTCTGCATTGAAAGCTAATTGCCAGTCACTTTCTGATCTTAAAATCCTTTATCATTTCAAGATAATTATGAATATTAATAATTCTTTTCCTGACTTATTTTAAAAATTGTTCAAAAGGTCTAAAATCACACATTAATTAAAATGGTAATACATTCTTTATTTCAATCTCCTCTGCACCCTTTCCATAGCTTTCCTATAATAAGGTGACCAGAACTGAACACAATATTCTAAGTGTGGTCTTACCAAAGATTTGTAGGGTTGCAACATGACCTCTCTACTCCTGAATTCAATCCCCCTATTAATGAAGCCCAGCATCCAGTAGGCCTTCTTAACTACCCTATCAACCTGTGGGGCATCCTTGAGGGCTGTATGGATTTGCAAACCTAGGTCCCCTTGTTCATCCATGCTCTTAAGTAACTGACCATTCAGCCTTCTGGTTTGTCCTTCAGTCACGAATACTAACCATACATTTTACAGCACTGAAATCCTCTAGATTTTTCTCAGCAAAAGATTACCTGTTTTATCTCAGTCTAATCCTATATAATTACCAATACTTTTGTAACAGTTCATTATTGCATTCTTAGTTGAATTAACTGTCCGTCATATCACCAATGCAGTGATTACAATATTCCCTTGGTCAAGGCTTTATGATTTATATTATACTTCCTTGAGATTCTTTTCTTGCTTTTGTATTTCATCACACGTCCACATGCAAATAGATTTTATAAAAATTGTATAAGCACTTAACTAACTAAATTGTTATACAATCACACACACACACACACACACGCACACACACACACACACACACACACACACACACACACACACACACACACACACACACACACACACACACACACACACACACACACATCCATTTGGAATAACATATTGATATAGATGCAATTGAATAATCTCTGGAAAAAGGAAAAAATATGTGGAGATTCCTTAGAAAAGAGGTTAAGTGTGGTTTGGTTGGGTTTTTCTGTATGTTAAGTGGAATTAATTGGATGAACTTAAGTTAAGGAGAAAGAACAGAAACAAATCATTCAGCCTCCTGTACCATTCAAATAATAGATCATGGCCAATCCACCATTCCTCTGATCGACTTTCCTGCCCAATCCCCATAACCTTGATTCTGCCTCCAGAGCTCACAGCCCTTTGAGAGAAACCATTCATCCTTATCACAGCCATTAATAACTACCCCCTTATTCTGGGACGACGCAGCATTTATGCTGTCAAGCCTCCCAGGAATCTAATCCAATTTGCTCTCCTCCTTTGCCCCTTAAATACCTGGAGTATTTCAATTGAATATCAAGTCAAGTCACCTTTATTTATCATTCATATTATGCTCTCATGGTAAAAATGAGATAGTGTTTCTCTAAGATCACGAAGCATATTTAGATAAATATAAGTTAGAATGGAAGTTAAACACATTAAAATATTAAGACAAATACAGTAGCAGTTCATATTACCCTATCCACAAATGTTCTGGGAATTCAGGAGTCTGATGGCTTGGGGGTAAAGAGATTTCCCAATCTGGATGTAAGGGCCCAAGTTCTATGATGCCTCCCACCAGATGGCAGAAGGGAGAACAGTTTACATGAGGGGTGTGTGAAGTCGTTCAGAATGTTTATTGCTTTTCCCCTGCATTGAGTGTTGTAGATGTCCTTTATGGTAGGAAGAGAGCCCCCAATGATCTTTTCCGCTGACTTCACTACCCTCTGCAGGGACTTGCTGTCCGAGGAGGTACAGCTTCCAAACCAGGCAGTGATACAGTTGCTCATGATGATCTTGATACATCCACTGTAGAATTTAGTGAGGATGAAGGGTGGGAGATGGACTTTCCTCAGCCTTCACATGAAGTAGGGGCACTGCCAGGCTTTCTAGGGTATGGAGCTGGTGTTAAGAGACCAGGTGAGATTCTCCGCAAAGTGCACTCCAAAGAACTTGACACTCTCTTTTTGAATATTATATTTACAAATTGTAAACCACAAATACAATTATTAATAATGAGTTATATTAATAAAATACATGTGGTATATATATCCCTAATCCCTCCCTCCCTCCCCCCTCCCCTACTACCCCTCACCCCAAAAGAAAAATAAAGAAAAGGAGATTGTCAAAAATACATTCACAACTTCAAATCAATGACTGTGAAGCTGAAAATCACCTTTGGGATGAGTTATTGAAAGTTCTAAATCTTCAAACTGACATGGGCTTCATATTTTCAAAAATAAATGATATTTGTTTCGCAAACTCTAAGTTTTTTTTTTCAAGTGGAATACAAGATCGTCACTCTATATGCCATCTTTGCATTCCTAAATCTATATCTGATTTCCAAGTAATGGCTAAACACTTCCTAGAAACAGCTAAAGCTAATCATAAAAGATCAGTGTGATACATAGTTAATCTTCATTTAGGATTCACCATTTTAATATGACCTAGTAAAAAATAACATTGGATCAAGCGGGAGTTTTACCCTTAATAATTTTTCAAAAAATATTTTCACCTGTATCCAAAAATGTCTAATCCTAGTATATTGCCAAGTAGAATGAAAAAAATGAACCTATCTCTCTACCACATCTCAAACATAAATCCAATAAAGTTAAATTAAATCTTTATGATTTTTGAAGAGTTACATATAATTGATGTAGAAAATTGTTTTACCAATCCATATCTTTCATTAATATTTTTGTCATATTATTTTTACATAACTCTTTCCAATCATTTTCATCTATCTTCCTATCTAAATCAATTTCCCATCTCAATCTTGATTTATGAATGCCTAACTTTGGTACTTTACTTACAAGTAATTTATACATTTCTGAAATGATTTTTTATATCCCCTTAGTAATCAACATTTCTAATTCACAATGTCTAATTAATCTTAAATTTTGACCTAATTTATCAATTAAAAAAGCCTTAGCCTGGTAGTAACAAAAAAATCTATTACCCAAAATGTTAAATTTTTCCCATCATTTGTTGAAAGGTAATAAATTGACCAGCTTCAAACCAGTTTGAATTGAATTGTTTTAATCCCCATTTAATTCCAAATCTTCAAAAAAATTATTATTGCTAGTTAAAGGAAAAAGTTTATTTTGATATAAAGCCATTTTACACAAAATCAATCCTTTCCTGCCTATCTCATGATCTATTTTACTCCATAATTCAATTAAATGTTTCAATATAGTTGCATCCTTAGTATCTATTAATAATTTTGAACTCCATTTATAAATAAATTCTTGCATATATTTTTCATCTATTTTACCTATTTATATTATAGCCCAAGTTGAAGATTTGTCTAAATCAGTTGGGAGAGGAGAGGAGAGGAGAGGAGAGAAAAGGAGAGAGGAGAAGGACAGAAAAGAAAAGAGTCCGGGGCAGGTAAGAAAACTTTTTAAAAAGTCTCTTACCAGAGTCGGCGTCGGAGGCGGCCATTGGTCGAGCGAGCGTACAGGAGAGTGTGACGGGAAGGTAAGGTCTTTTTAAAGACTCTTACTGGGGACAGAGCCTAGCAGTTGGGAGAGGAGAGGAGAGGAGAGGAGAGAAAAGAAGAGAGGAGAAGGACAGAAAAGAAAAGAGTCCGGGGCAGGTAAGAAAACTTTTTTAAAAGTCTCTTACCAGGGTCTGCGGGGAGGAGTCGGCGTCGGAGGCGGCCATTGGTCGAGCGAGCGTACAGGAGAGTGTGTAGGGGTTAATTGGTAAAAGGCCAATAAATAAGAGGGACAGTGAGCGGCCCAGCAAGTGAGTGGCACAGTGAAGGAGTGGGAATTCCAGGCTTTGGCTCATCAGGCTTCGGCGAAAGCAGGCGGAGAGAAAGCTAAGATAGTCTTTATTACTTCTTCATTGGGGTAAGGGATGAGTGTTAAGGCTGTGTGTTGTCGGGAGTGCCGGATGTGGGAGGTCCTGGAGTCTTCCAGACTCCCGGATGTCCATATCTGCACTAGGTGTGTCGAGCTGCAGATTGTCAGGGACCGTGTTAGGGAACTAGAGCTGCAGCTCGATGACCTCACGCTGGTTAGGGAAACAGAGGTAGTCATAGACAGGAGTTACAGCCAGGTGGTCACGCCAGGGCCACGGGAGGATGAAAGGTGGGTAACTGTGAGGAGAGGGACAAAAGAACGTAAGGTGCCAGAGACAAGCCCTGTGAATATAACCCTCAGCAATAAGTATGCCTCTTTGAGCACTGTTGAGGGGGACATCAAGGTTGGGGGGAGTGACAGTGGCTGTGCCTCCGGCACGAGGTCGGCCCCTGTAGCTCAGAAAGGGAGGGAAAGGAAGAGGAGGGCAATTGTGGTAGGAGACTCCATAGTTAAGAGGACGGATAGGGGATTCTGCGGACGCAGCAAGGAGAACCAGATGGTGGTTTGCCTCCCTGGTGCCAGGGTCCGGGATGTTGCTGCTCGTGTCCCGGATATCCTAAAGTGGGAGGGACAGGAGCCAGAGGTCGTGGTACATGTAGGTACCAATGACATAGGGAGAATTAGAGAAGAGGTCCTAAAAAGTGAGTACAGGCAGTTAGGTAGGGAGTTAAAAAGAAGGACCGCAAAGTGGGTAATCTCTGGATTACTCCCTGTGCCACGTGACAGTGTGAATAGAAATAGGATGAGGTGGAGGATTAACACGTGGCTGAAGGGGTGGAGTAAGGGGCAGGGTTTTAAGTTTCTGGATAACTGGGACCTTTTTTGGGGGAGATGTGACCGGTACAGTAAGGACGGGTTACACTTAAATCCCAGGGGGACCAGAATCCTGGCAGAGGTATTTGCTAGGGCTACTCAGGATCCTTTAAACTAGAATGGTTGGGGGGAGGGAACAAAATAGTACAGAGCAGTAAGGAGAAGGTTAGAATGCAAACAAAGAAAGTTTGTAGTAAGTATTTGAATATGGATGGGCAGGTGATAGAGAAGGAAAATGCTCTGGAAGAAGATGAAGGGCAATTGGCAGGAAAAGTAAATAATGTTGTTCTTAAAGATGAGGGAAAACAGGGATTAAAAATTGGGAAATCTCTGAAATTCATATATTTTAATGCCAGGAGTATTGTAAAAAAGGTGGATGAGCTGAAGGTGTGGATTGATACTTGGAAGTATGATGTGGTAGCGATTAGTGAGACATGGTTGCAGGAGGGATGTGATTGGCAACTGAATATCCCTGGGTTTCGTTGTTTTAGGTGTGATAGAGTCGGAGGGGCAAGGGGAGGTGGGGTTGCATTGCTTGTCAGGGAAAATATTACAGCGGTGCCTAGGAAGGATAGATTAGAGGGCACATCCACGGAGGCTATTTGGGTGGAACTGAGGAGTAGGAAAGGAGAGGTTACACTTGTAGGGGTGTATTATAGACCACCCGGAGGGGACCGAGACCTAGAGGAGCAAATCTGTAGGGAGATAGTAGATATTTGTGATAAGCACAGGGTTGTAATTATGGGAGATTTTAATTTTCCACATATAGATTGGGAAACACATTCTGTGAAAGGACTGGATGGGTTAGAGTTTGTGAATGTGTGCAAGATAGTTTTTTACAACAATATGTAGAGGTGCCGACCAGAGAAGGAGCAGTGTTAGATCTACTGTTGGCAAATGGGATGGGTCAAGTGACGGAGGTTAGTGTTGGCGAGCACTTCGGGTCCAGTGATCATAATGCCATCAGCTTCAATGTCATTATGGAAAGAGAGAAATCAGGGCCAAGGATTGAGGTTTTTGATTGGGGAAAAGCTAGATTTGAGGAGATGCGAAAGGACTTGCAGGGTGTGCATTGGGACAATTTGTTTTATGGGCAGGATGTAGTAGAGAGATGGAAGTCTTTTAAAGATCAGATTTTGAGAGTGCAAAAGCTTTATGTTCCTGTTAGGTTAAAAGGAGGGGCAAAAGGTTTGAGAGAGCCGTGGTTTTCAAGGAATATTGGAAACTTGGTTCGAAGAAAAAGGGAGGCGTACATTAGATATAAGAAGCATGGAGTTAAGGAGATGTTTGAAAGATACATTGAATGTAAGAGGAATCTTAAGAGAGGAATTAGGAAAGCTAAAAGAAGGTACGAGAAAACTATGGCAAGCAGGGTGAAAACTAATCCAAAAGAGTTCTACAAATATATTAATGGTAAAAGGAAAGCTAGAGAAAAAATTGGTCCCTTAGAAAATCAGAGCGGAAAACTGTGTGTGGAGCCGAGAGAAATGGGGGAGATATTGAACAGTTTCTTTTCTTCGGTATTCACTAAAGAGAAGGATGTTGGGAGATGTGAGATAAAAAAAGCAAATTGGGTAAATATGGGGAATATAGAGATTACAAAAGGTGTAGTTTTAAGGCTTTTGAAGAATATAAAGGTGGATAAGTCTCTAGGACCAGACGGGATCTTCCCCAGGACATTGAGAGAAGTGAGGGAGGAAATAGCAGAGGCTCTGGCGGTAATTTTCCAAATGTCATTAAATATGGGGATAGTGCCGGAGGATTGGCGCATTGCGCATGTGGTTCCGTTATTTAAAAAGGGTTCAAGGAGGAAGCCTGGCAACTATCGGCCTGTAAGTTTGACGTCTGTGGTAGGTAAATTAATGGAGAAAATTCTTAGAGATAGTACTTAAAAAAATCTGGATAGACAGGGTCTGATCAGGAGCACTCAACATGGATTGTGGGAGGAAGGTCATGTTTGACTAATCTGATTGAATTTTTTGAAGAGGTGACTAGGAATGTGGATGAGGGTAGCGCAGTGGATGTTGTCTATATGGACTTCAGTAAGGCCTTCGATAAGGTACCACATGGAAGGTTAGTTAGGAAGGTGCAGTCTTTAGGTATAAATTTTAAGATAGTCTAATGGATTGAACATTGGCTGAAAGGGAGAGGCCAGAGAGTGGTAGTGGATAATTGTCTGTCAGGTTGGAAGCCGGTGACCAGTGGTGTGCCTCAAGGATCTGTATTGGGCCCATTGTTGTTCGTTATATACATTAATGATCTAGATGATGGGGTGGTGAATTGGATTAGTAAATATGCAGATGATACTAAGATAGGTGGAATAGTGAATAATGAAGAAGGTTTTCAAGGATTGCAGAGGGATTTGGGCTGCTTAGAAAAGTGGGCTGAAAAATGGCAGATGGAATTTAATGCTGATAAGTGTGAGGTGCTTCATTTTTGTAAGAAGAATCAGAATAGGACATATGTGGTAAATGGGAGAGCATTGAGGAATACAGAAGAGCAGAAAGATTTAGGAGTAACGGTACATCGTTCCCTGAAGGTAGAAACTCACGTGAATAGGGTGGTGAAGAAGGCTTTTAGTATGCTGGCCTTTATCAATCATTGCATGGAATATAGGAGTTGGGAGGTGATGTTGAGATTGTATAAGACGTTGGTGCGGCCTAATTTGGAGTTCTGTGTGCAGTTCTGGTCGCCTAATTATAGGAAGGATATAAACAGAGTGGAGAGAGTGCAGAGAAGGTTTACCAGAATGTTACCTGGGTTTAAGCATCTAGAGTATAGGGAGAGATTGGACAGATTAGGTCTTTATTCTTTGGAGCGTAGAAGGTTGAGAGGGGATTTGATAGAAGTATTTAAGATTATGAAAGGTATAGACAGAATGGATGTGGATAGACTATTTCCGTTAAGAGGAGGAAAGATTAAAACAAGAGGACATGAGTTAAGAATTAAGGGGCAGAGGTTTAGAGGTAACATGAGGGGGAACTTCTTTACTCAGAGAGTGGTAGCCGTGTGGAATGATCTTCCGGGAGAAATAGTGGTGGCGGAGTCAATTGTATTATTTAAGAAAAGGTTGGACAGGTATATGGATGAGAAGAAGATGGAGGGTTATGGGCATTGTGCAGGGAGGTGGGACTAGAAAGGGGTGTTTGGTTCTGTGCGGACGAGAAGGGCCTAATGGCCTGTTTCTGTGCTGTAATTGTTATGTTATGTTATGTTATGTTAATGAACTTCAATTGAGCAGCTTTACAATAGTTCTCAAAATGTGGACGTTGTAAACCTTCTAATTCAAACTTCCAAGTTAATTTTTCTAGACAATCTCTAGCCATCTTCCCTTTCTATAAAAATTTCCTAATAATTCAATTTAAATCCTTAAAAAATTTCTGAGGTATACCACAAGGAATAGATTGTAAAAGATATTGAATCCTTGGAAATATATTCATTTTAATTCAATTTATTCTACCCATTTAAGTTATAGGTAAATTCCATTTATTTAAGTCATCTTTAATTTTATGAAATAATGGTAAATAATTAAATTTATATAAATTATTCAAATTTTTATTCATTTTAATTCCTAAATATTTAATTCCATTATTTGACCATATAAATTGGGCTATTTGTTTATATTTATTATAATACCCCTCAACCATTGGCATAATTTCACTCTTATTCCAATTAATTTTATAACCTTATATTTCACCATATTTTTTCAATCTTATACACAATGAACACAAAGAATTTATAGGATCTGTTATGTAAATCAAAACATATATTGCTGATATATCCTGAAAGCAATTATGAGGAAAACAAAACCACAAGCTGTTAAAAAAAGAGACTTCTAAATGGCTATCAAGTACAGAGAACTTGGGCCTATGTTCAAACTGGAGCATCTGGAGTCAATTCCTCCTCACCCAAGGCCGCAATGGCCTGGATAAGATCCATTCAATTCTGGCATCGACTTCACACAGCATTGCGGAAGATGGCGTCAGTGCCGGACGACCTCCTCCACTGGATCACGAAGAGCAACCATGCATGCACAAAACTTCACGCATGTGCATTATATTGAGTTCGTCCCAAGCTGCGGGGGGACCCAACTTCTCTTAGCCCCAGTGATGTTGGGCTGATGGGAGGGGGATCTGAACCCACAGTTGGGCTGAAATGCCATCTGCATCAATAACGGAGGAAAAAGGTGACATTGGAGGGGGATTGGAAGAAGATGAAATCTATCCAGGTATGAAGGAGGAAGACTCTGTTATATATAAAGGTAGGCCCATATCTAAACAGTTTAAATCTGGCCCTCATTATTCAGACCCACCAAGTCACATTGATCTAGCTAAACAGAGAAAATTTGGCAACCCTGATGGGTCAAGGTTTTTCATCTATGAAGGAACAACGTGCTGATATGAAGGGGGAGATATCATCTATTAGGTTGGATGTAGCGAAGTGTGTGAAAATGATGGACAAGGTGCAAGATAAATTTAAAAAGATTGAAGAGGATTTTCAACACTGTTAGGATTATGTGGAACAATGTAAAGAAAAGATGGGTGAGATGGAGGAGTCATTCACTGGTTGGGAAATTCAGAGAAATTATTTATTGAAGAAAATTGATATGTTGGAGAATCAACGTTGAAGGAATAACGTTAAAATTGTTGGTCTTCCAGAAGATGTTAAACACCCGGATCTGGTCCAATTTTTTCAGAAGTAGATTCCTGACGTTTTGTGAAAAGAATATCTTCTCAATGGTTTGGAATTGGATAGAGCTCATAGAGCGATAAGAAGGAAACCTCTTCCAGGTCAAGCTCCACATTCTATCCTGATTAGATGTCTACGCTATCAAGATAGAGAATTGATATTAAGAGTTGCAGTTCAAAATACAAAAAGTAATCAAGGCCCCTTGTTGGTTAAGAATAATAGTTTATTTTATGCTAACTTGAGTCAAACTGTTTTTAAACATTGTAAATAATTTAATTCTGCTAAAGCTGTTTTGCGAAAGAAAGGATACAAATTTGCTTTTCAATACCCTGCTGAACTTAAAAGGTTTTTTAAGGAGACTTTTAATCTCAGTTCTTTAGTGACAATGCCGAAGCTCTTACATTTGCTAATTCTCTACTGGATAATAAACAGATGAAAAGTCAAGAAAGCTTTTCTCAACAGTCTGTTCCCATTCAGAAGAGGAAGAATGGAGGGTGAGAGAAGGAATCTCAGCAGTTGATTGATATTGACATCAACAATAATCAAGTTTATAGAGATTTGGAGGAAGCAGATCATACCTGAAATGATTTGTTGAATATTGTTTTTGTTCTGTCAGGTGGGGGGTGGATGGTTTGACTACTGATCCTTCCGAGGTCATTGGCCACTTTGTGGCATTGGTCACTCCTGCATAAATGAGTGAGTAATACAGTATTATTTTGGGTTTTTTTTAATATATGAGGTTTCTCTCTTTTCTTTTGAGGAGATCATTTAGTTTTTTTGTGTGGTTGCCATGGAGATGAGTTTCATCATGTGTGGTAAGGTAGTTTTTGAAGAGAATTGTAATGATGGCTAATTTAAATTTCGCTACTTATAATGTTAACTGACAATAATTTGATTAAGAGAAAAAAAATGTATTGGAGTATATTAAAAAATTGAGGGTTGATTTTGCTTTTTTGCAAGAGATACATTTGACTGAAAAGGAACATCAGAAATTGAAAAGTGATTGGGTTGGACAAGTTAGAGCATCTTCATTTAATTTGAAAGCAAGAGGAGTAGCTATTTTGATTAATAAAAAGTTATCTTTTAAATTGGAATCCGTATTTGATTCAGTTGGCAGACATTTGATTATTAATTGTAACATTTTTTTCTGTCTTGGACTTTAATGAATGTTTTGGAGAAATTTAAATTTGGCCTCTTTTTATTGGTTGGATTAAGGCTTTATATAGAAGTCCTACTGCTAGAGTTGTGACAAATGTCACAAAAGTTATCTTTACTTTTATGTTGACTAGATCAACAAGACAAGGCTGCCCTTTGTCACCTGTTCTATTTGCATTAGTTAATGAACCTTTGGCTCAGACAAGATATTAACATTAAAGGTATTAAGGTGAAATCTGATTAATTTAAAATTAATTTGTTTGAAGATGATGCTTTGATTTATTTAATAGAACCTCAGAATTCTTTGTGAAGTTTACATGATAGATTGGAACAGTATGGTGAGATATCAGGTTATGAAATTAATAGGGAAAAGAGTGAAATTATGCTCTTAACTGAAATGGATTATTCTTCATGTAGTGAAATTTAAATGGTCAGATCAGATTAAGGTAGATTATAATTATAGTCATTTATATGAATGAATTTATTTGCCCTTATTGTTTAAAATTAAATAATATTTGAATTGATGGAAAGATTTACCAATTACATTAATAGAATGAGTTAAATGAATAAAAATGAATGTTTTTCCTCAAATTCAATATTTTTTCAGTCTATACCTTATAAGATTCCTCAAAAAAAAATTGAAGCATTTAAATGCCTAAGTGAGGATTTTATTTTTTTGTGCAAGGATAAAATGGAAAGGGTATCATTACAGAAATTAACTTGGAAATATGAATTTAGAAGGTATGAAATTTCCTAATTTTCAAAATTATTATAATGCTGAACAATTGAAATTTATTAATAAGATGTTTGAAATAGATAAGCCTTTGATATGGGCTAATATTGAATTATCTCAAATTAGTGAGAAGAAGATGGATAGTTTATTTATAGTTGGAAACCTAAGTTTTTGAGTAATTATAATTTATCTGTTTTGAAACACAATGGATTTATGGAATATATAAAATTGAAGCCATATGTACTCAAGGTAAGTTTTCAGGTAAAATGCCATTGGATCAAAATAAGCTTTTCCCCTTTACAATTAATAATCATCTTTTGAAGTTATGGGATTGAAATAGTATTAAATTGGTGCAAGATTGCTGTGAAGCAGGATATTTCATTTTTTTTTCAAAGAATGAAAGAGAAATATGACATATACTCTTTTTTTCTTATCAAATTAAAGCTTTATTGTTGGATAATTTTGGGCATACTTTATGGATAGCTACATGGTCTAAGTTTGAAATTTTACTTACTGAGGGTAGTAAGAAGGGATTTATACCTGAGATGTATGCTTTATTACAGAATAAAATGCTTAAGTTGGATGTACAAAAATCTAGATTGAAATGGAGAAAGATTTAGGTATACTTATTTCTCAGGATGATTGGACAAATTTATGTAGGGATAGTATGACTAAAATTGTAAATGTAAGGCATCGATTAGTTCATTACAATTTTATTCATCAGTTATATTTAATTCTGGAAAAATTAAGGAAATATAATTTTATTTCTTTGAATTTAATTTTTAGGTATCATAAGGACATAGGTTCTTTTTACACTCTACTTGGTCATATGAAACTGTGAAATCTTTTTGGAATAAACTTAAGGAAGTTTTAGAATTTATTTTGAAAGTGAAATTTTTATTAGATGCTTTAGTATTTTTGTTGGGTAATAGTAAGGGGATTAGTTTAGAATTAAAATTAAATAGATTTCAATTTGCTTTTTGGAGATTGGCATTTGCTGTGGCTAGAAAATGTTTGGCAATTACTTGAAAAAATGAGACTGATTTGAGTATTCAAAGATGGCATATGGAGTTAGGACTTGTATTTCATTAGAAAAGATAACATAATTTACATGATAATCATCTTTTTTATCATAAAATGTGGAGCCTGTATTTGGATTATATAGGATTAAATTAATAAATCCCCTCACCACACAGTAGTCGTGTTACTCCAAACAAAGGTAATTAACTGATGAATTTTGTTGTTATGTGATCTCCTTCTTTTTTTCTTTATCATTGGTTAGAGGGAGGTGGGTTGGGATGGGTGGGTTAGGAAAATACCATGTATGTATTTTGTGTATTTTTTAAAGTTTTATTAATTAATTGTATGTTTCAACATATGTATCATGATTCAATAAATAAAATTTTCACAAAAATATTTAATCAATCTATTCACTAAAACTTTAGCAATTTTATAATCAACAATTAATAATGATATTGGTCTATGTGATTCAGTTTTTAATAAATCTTTATTCTTCTTAGGTATATCAGTTATAATTGTGTTCAAAAAGGACTCCAGCAAAGAATGGGTTTCCATTGCATGTTTCAATATCTCTATTATAGGAGCTGTTATCAAATCTTTGAATTTCTTATAAAAGTCTGATGGAAAGCCATCCTCCCCTGGAGATTTACCACTTTTTAAAAAGAATTAAGAGCATTAATAATTTCTTTAACTGTAAATGGGAAATTTAATTTTTTTTGATCTTGGCAATTTAAAGAATATTAAGAATATAAGACTAGGATTTTGTTAAATCATTCACCTCTTTTGATTTCATGTGTAGTTTACGAAAAAGAATGATAACTTTATAGATGGAAGTTTAATCCTAACTTCATCATTATTAGACTGAGATGTATATAAATAACAATAACAATACTTAAAAAAGAAATTTACATCGTGAGGCTTCTAAGTAATTTTTGAATTTCTTTTAATAGCTTTAATAGTACTTTAAGTCTATTCCATCTTCAAATGCAAAGCCTAAACATTATGCACTCTTTCCCCCCAATTTATAATACTTCTGTATGGTTTTCTCAATTAATTTCTCTGTTCTATAAGTTTGTATTGAATTACAATATAATTTCTTATTTATTAAATCTTTTTTTCTTTCAGGTGTATTTTCTGAAAATCTTCTAAAAACTCTATTTCTTTTTCCAATTTATCTTTTTTAATTTTAGTTGAATACTTTATTATTTGAACACTTAAATAAGCTTTTAAAGAATCCAAAAAAATCAAATGTATTATCAACCAAATCAGTATTAATATCTAAATATACCTGAATTTGCTTTTGTATATAGTTACAAAAAATAACAATTATCAATAATGAAGGATTAAACTTCCATCTATAAAGTTATCATTCTTTTTCGTAAACTACACATGAAATCAAAAGAGGTGAATGATTTAACAAAATCCTAGTCTTATATTCTTAATATGTAACTCATCCTTGTAATTGAGCTGAAGTTAAAAACATATCCATTCTTCAATAAGAATCATATCTGTAAGAATATAAAATGAATTTTTTTTTTCTTTCGGATTTAATTTTATCCAAATATCAACTAAATTCAAATCCTTCATCAAATATATTTTTTTAGCAGTTTTTGTTCTAGTTAATGATTTTTTTGACTTATCCAACAATGGATTTAAACAACAAATAAAACCCCCACCAATTATTACATTTTTATTTGCTTTGATGAGATGGAAAAAAGAATCAAATACTTTTTTCATCATCTATATTAGGTGCATACAAATTCAAAAGAGTCCACATTTCAGAATAAATCTTACAATTTACTAAAATAAATTTCCCTGCAGAATCTGTACAATAGATTGTCATTTAAAAGGTAATTTCTTATTAATTAAAATAGCAAATCCTTTTGCCTTGGAATTAAAGGAAGATGCTCTAACTTGACCTGTCCATTCTCTATTTAATTTTTGATGTTCTTTTTCAGTTAAATGTGAAACTTATAAATAAGCCATTTCAATTCTCAATTTTTTTTATCATAAGCTAAAATCTTTTTTCTCTTAATCTGGTTATTAAGCCCATTCACATTAAAAGTTACAAAATTTAAATTATTTGGTGCCATATCTCAAATTTTTTTTAAAAAGTAACTCTTGCCACCCATCCCGGTAGATCCAAGCCCCATGGAAATGTTCAAAAATAACTGATATCTCCAGAGAAAATTAAAACAAAGAAACTCCTAAAAAAGAGAACAAAAAACAAAAAAGTACTGATTTTAATATAAAAAAAACACAGTACTATTCCCCTCTATTATTCGGGAAATGGCTCTTTCCATTAAGTGACACGAGGCTGTGGAAGGAGAGGACAAAATGTTCCTCTCCCACTGGACATAATATATAAAAACACATTTATGTCATTCTATAAAGTATGATAAGCTTCTTCGAGATCCTCCTTCACTTGATCATGATTAATTTCAATCAATTCTCAATGTTCCAACTCCCGACATCTAGCTTGCAGCTTATCGTGGCTCAATTTCAGCTTCTGAAGAGATTAGCTTTGAGTTGAATCTTATTTATTATTAGACAATGAATTAGCAAATTCCAAAGTTTCATCTTCAGCAATAAAAAATCGTGATTGGTTTTCTCCAGAGCAAACTTTAAGTATACTTGGATATCAAAAAGCAAATTTATATCCCTTCTTCCAAAGAACATATTTCACAGGATTAAATTATTTGTTTATTTTAATAATAGACATACTCAAACCTGCATAGAAAAATGCTCTATTATTTCCAATTATCAGAGGATCTTGCTGCTTCCTAGCATTGGACCACCAATGTTAATATCATTTCTTTATCTTGATAATGTAAACATCTAATTAGAATAGAGTGTGGTTTCTTTCCATTAGCTCTATGTGCTCTATCCAATTCCAATTCATTTCGAAACATTTTCAGGGCCCATAATTGTGGGAATCCATCTTTAAAAAAATTGTACTGGATTGGGACCTTCAAAATCTTCAGGTAGCCCAACAATTTTAACATTAATTCTGTGACTATGGTTCTTTAATACATCAATTATCTGTAAATGTTCCTTCCACTGACATTTCCAAGCTGTAAAAGAGTCTTCCATTATATTAACTGTATCTTTACATTGTTCTACATAAACATTATAATTTTGAACATCTTCTTCAATTTTCTGAACTTTAACTTGAAGCTTAACCACAGTTTTAGCATATTTTACCATTTCTATTTTAATAAAGTTCATTTCACCTTTAAGGTATTGAAATTGTGTATTAGATTCAGATGTTACAGACATAAGCTGTAAATCCATGGTTAATCATTCTGTTAATTCATTCCATAAGTAAAGGAAATTAAGCTGAAGGATCTGCACTTTGACGTTCAGCTTGAGAAAATTTAAACTTCACTCCCTCTCGGGCTCTCCTCCATGAGTTAATGGTCCTGCTCTCTCCAGTTCTTCACACATTTCTTCCTCCTCTTCTCTTCCCTCTTCCTCATCTTCTTGACTTGATGATGGAATTGGTCATGATTGTTTGCGAGCCATTCACTTCACTCTATTCTGACTAGCAATTCTAGCAGACGCAGGCTTAGCTGCCTCAGCTACTCCATGTGAAGACATCCATTCCATTGTGCGTACAAAGTTTCCCATCTCCCCGGAGAAGTGGTGCTGGAGTCACATTGATTTTGACCGTCACAGCTCAAGTCGATCTCGGAGGGAGAGGGGACAAGTTCAAAGGCTCCATCGTTAAAGTAGGCCCTGTTTCTTCACTCATACTGACCACTTTAAAAGTCATTTTCTTCGCAATTTGAGCCTTTGATTTCTTTGTGGCCATTGCTGGTTAAGTTCAAAACAGGTCCCAATATCATAAGTATTTTTTTAAGTTTTTCATTTCGCATTTTAATTCTGTTGGGAGAGGTATATTTCCATGTCTCCAACCTACATCATCATTCTGCGCCCACCCTCCCCCCTCAGAACTTGACGACCTCAATAGTGGAGCCATTGTTTACTCCAAGTTCTCTATTTCCTAGAAGGATGTAGATAATTAAGCCCAATGATTCCAACATTTAACATCTGTAAATTTATTTACTACACATTAGATGCTAATTCTCGCCATTGAAACCCAGGCCACCCAATTAACCTACCAATCCCATACATTTTTTGAGGGTGGAATGAAGCCTGAGTACCGAATGAAAACCCACTCAGGTCATGGCAAGAATGCACAAACACCTTACAGAAAGCAGCAGATTCAAACCGTGGTAATTGACACTCTCATGGCATTGTGTTATCTGTGGCACTTTAATGTCACTGTTTCCTTTCCCTGAATCAGTGAAAAATCATCCACTATGGGCTTAGAGCCAGGCTATATTATGTATGGTTCCCTTCTCTGTCAGAATTCAAATTCTTTATCTGCCCCAGTGAAGATTCAAACTTCACAGAATCAATGGACCAAACCATCAACGAGGAGCATAAGGAGTTGTAGAGGTGAATAACAGGCAGATATCAGGAGGAGCATAGAAGGGAGAAAACTGAAACCAATTAATTTAAATTTAGAGATTTAGAAAAATAACAGGCCCAACCCACAAGGCTGCGCTGCCCAATTAACCTACTAACCCTGTTCATCTTTGCATCTGGAAGATGAGTGAATATAGGTCAGCACAACATTGAGGGCTGAAGGGCCTGTACTGTGCTGTATTATTCTATGTTCTATGAAACTGGAGTACTCATGGGAGAATGCACAAACTCCTTACAGTCTGTGCCAGATCTGAATCCAGGTCAATTCACTTGTCTTCAAAAGAAGAGGAGTGTTTAAAGTACCAATATTTGAGGGAAATATGCAGTTTCTTGCTCAGAGTACAATCTTACTCCTTCTGTGTGAATGGCTTGGGGTAGTGGTTAGCACAGCGAGGTTACGGCTCCAGTAATAGGAACCAGGGTTTGAATCCCGTGTTGTCTGTAAGGAGTTTGTACTCTTACAAAGTAACTGACCCCCATTCATACTAACAAGGAACAGCAATGTAAGATTCGCGAGACAGTGGTAAATTCAAAATAATAGTTTTTATCGAACATTATTTAAACATTTTATTAATCACCTAACAGTTCTCACTTAACTCTAAGCTTAACCCCACATTGGGCAAATATAGTTGTATGTGTGGGTGTGGCGGCTCATCGGAGGCTTAATCGAAGTGGCTCAGGATGTTCCGAATGATGTCATGACGTCACAATGCGATGTCTTCGTTTAGAACATGCGGGGTTTTAAAAAGCTACAGGTGACTCAGCAAATGATTTTTACTGAACTTCGACTCACCTATGTCTGATCATTTTCTCATTCTTCATCTCGCAATGTGACACATTTGCTACACTGGTGACCCTGATGGGCCCAAACAGATTTTGCACTCAACATGGACAATGCAGTGGTTTCACTCCAACTGCCTGTCTTTGGGACCATCTAACCTGAAGTTTGGTTTGGGCAGGCTGAGGTGCAGTTCCACATTCGCAAGATAGAAGTGAACGCCACTAAGTATTATCATGTGGTAAGCACACTCAACCAGGACACAGCTGATCGAGTAGTGGATTTCCTATGGGACCCACCAGCTTTTGGCAAGTATAAAGCCCTAAAAGCCCTCCTTCTCTGAATTTATCATATCTCTCGATGTGAGCGAGCTGCAGGGCTCCTCCTCCTCCTCCTTTGGAGTTAATGAACGACAGGTTGGCGCTGGCAGATGGCCATAAGCCTTGCTTGCATTTCGGGCAATTGTTTTTAAGAGCATATGCCAGAAGACATCCACCTCATGTTGGTTGAAGAGGACTTTGATAACCCTCGAACAGTGGCCACCCGTGCAGACATTCCGTGGTACGTGAAACAACAAGGCCCACAGAAAATAGTGCTGTGTCACATCCAAAGGCCCAGGTTCCACTAGTACCGGCAAAAAGAGTGCTCATTCCCATGGATAATCATGACTCTGTGACAACCGCCTGGTGTTTTTACGATCAACTTTGGGGTTCTGCAGCTTGCTGTTGCCGACCCCCTTGTATTTTTTTCCGGGGAAACACCATGGCCAGTCGTCGCTAATGGCTACAGCAGTTGGCCACCATAACAGATTACTCTACATCTGGGACAAACTCTCCCAGCACAAATTTTTAGTCAACAAGGGTGTGGAGGTTAGTGTCCTTCCTCCTTTTGGCTTTGACACTCATACCAGGAGCGCAGGTCCTGTGCTCACTGCAGTGAATAACAATTTGATTCATTCCTATGGCACAAGGACTATACCCCTGAAATTCAGCGACAACAAGTTCACATGGAAGTTCATTCTTGCTGCTGTGTCCCACCCGATGCTGGGTGTCGACTTCCTCAGAGCGCGCTCACTGATGGTGGATTTAAAAGGGCACTGGTTGGTGAACACCACAATGTTCCAGACTTCCCGCCTTGGAAAAGCCAAACTACCTGCTCCGCACCTAAACACCGAGAAGTACTGGAACAACTAATTCGCCAAACTTCTTGCAGAGTTTCCGGAGATTGTCACTTCCTAGTTCACACCCAAAACTGGCATTACACACCACATCCTGACCCAAGGGCTTCCTCTACATCCCGGAGCCTGATGCCTGTCGCCCGTCAAGAGTTCCACAAAATGGAGGAACTTGAAATCATAAGGCACATCTTAAAACCCCTGGGCTTCCCCACTACATATGGTGCCCAAAGCCACAGGAGGCTGGAGACCTTGCAGGTCTCCAACGATGCCTCCACTGCAGACCGCTACCCTGTGCCCCATATACAGGACTTTACAGCTAATCTTCATGGGGCTAGGCTATTTTCTAAAATTGGCTTGGTGCGTTGGTACCACTAAATAAGTGTAAACCCAAAGGATATGCCCAAGACCACCATCATAACACCATTTGGCCTCTTGGAATTTTTGAGAATGCCTTTTGGGCTCAAAAATGTTGCACAAACATTCCAGTGACTGATGGACTCAATGGAGTGAGGCATGGAGTTCCTTTTCATATACTTGGACTACATACTCATTGCCAGCCACTCCCAGAAAGAGTACCTGCAGCATCTGCATTTACTCTGCTGCAGGCACCTACAGGAGTTCAGCTAACCCTGCCAAGTGAAAATTCTGGCTGTCTTCTATTGAGTTCTTGGGACATCAGATCAGCAGTCAGGGTGTCGTTCCATTGCCTAGCAAGGTGGAAGCCACCCTCAAATTTCTGAGGCCGGTACAATCAAAGGAATCCATGAATTTATGGGGATGGTCAATTTCTATCGATGCTTTCTAACCCTCCTCAATCTTATGTCGAGCAATGCTAAAGCACTTGAGTGGACAAAGGAGATGACAGTAGCATTCCAGCAGACCAAAGACACCCTAGCAAAAGCAACATTGTTGGTCCATCCACAAATTCATACACCAACCGCCTTGACTATAGATGCGTCTAATGCGGCAGTAGATGGGGTCATGGAACAGTACACCAATGGACAATGGAAGCCTCTATCATTTTTTAGTAGGCACCTCCGCCCTCCAGAAATAAAATACAGCATATATGATAGGGAAGTGCTGGCACTGAACCTAGTGGTCAGATACTTGCTCATTTTTTGGAAGGTAAGGACTTCACAGTTTTTAGTGACCACAAGCCACTAACATTCGCCGGTGGTTCCGTACACACATTGGACAGCCTGTTAAAGGAGCCGATGCAGTTTTAAACTCAAATCTTCCAACCACAGGTCTGTTCCTAAGATGGCAGCACCTGTTCTTGGCAAGGGCCATAAGGGGTTGCAGACTCCGGTGAGCAGCAGGCCTGCACAAAGCACCAGAAATGGGGAGAACACGCCCTGTTGAGAAGGAGAAGCAGAGGTGATGACCCTTCGAGATGGTGACCATGGCGGCGGACTAGCGATGGGCTCAGCGGCTAATGAACCCATGCAGGGTGTGGGCAAGTTGCAGCCGAGGGACCCGTATGCTGGAAACCTGCTTATGGGAACCATGTATCAAAGATAGGATTGGAGAATGTGCTGAGGTCAAGAAGGGCTCCCAAAGGGCCTCAGGCATTGAAGAATTCCTGATTATAATCAGAGGTTTGGATCTGGAGCTCGGATTGCCGATTGATTTGCGGGAGCACAAGAGGTGAATCCATGGATGTTGAGTGACTGAAGGGACTCTCTTTTGCTTCTCTTTCTCTCGTACTGTGAGTAGCCAATAATAGCAACTCTTTGCTTTACAGTAGGCAGAGGGCAATTTTGTGTAATATTATATTAAACTATTAGATGATATTAAAGGGATCTTGAATCTTGAATCAAAGTGGAGAGTGCAGAGAGGAAAGATCTGATATAATCAGGATAGGGTGGGTAGGGTTGAATGTGAGCCAGTAGGGGACTGGTGAACCAGGAAAGGCTGAAGGATGACAGATAGAGCCAGTTGATTGGAAGATACCAAAGAAAGGGAGAGGGAGGCAAGAGAAGCAAAGGGGGCCAGGCACAGAAAGATGATTCTGACAGGGTGTGGGTGGGTGATAAGTGAAGATAAAGGAATCTGATAAGCAGAGAGAGTTTTGCATCACATGTGCCCCCTTTCTCCTCATTTTCTGGTCTCCTCTGTTTTCTCTAATTACCCCAACCCAGCCCCTCACCCATTCTGCTTTGTTCCATTCTCTTCCATCCCCAGTTTGATCTGAAAGATGGGATTTGGTTGACTGTGGTTCTGGGATGCTAACCTGTAAATCTGACCATCTGTAAGCATGGAACAAAATGACATCTCCCACTGGAAGGAGGGTGAATCCATTTGGTTTAGTGCCATTGAGTTACGCAACACGATAGAGACAGGAACAATGGCAATGTTGTTTAAATGATCCTGTAGTATCAGCTTCTACCGCTATCCCCGAGAATATATTGCAGGCACCCAAGGGGCTGGCTGTCCACCCTACCTATATGAATGTTTGCACTGGGACGTTGCTGCAAAACATTGAATTCCCTGACATGTTCAGTACAATAAATTCTGATTCTGATTCTATGTTTCTTGTCGTTTCATGCACCTCGGTACATCACCAAAGACGCTTCTACAGGAGGGCATTCTGGCTGGTTGCATCACTGCCTGGTACAGAGATGTCAACACTCAGGACAAGAAAAAATCTCCAGAGGGTTGTTAATTCGGCCTGTAACATCACACCACATCCTGACCCAAGGGCTTCTTCTACACTCTTCACTCCATCAGGGCATCTACAAGAAGCAGTGTCTTAAGAAAGCAGCCTCTATCCTCAAGGATCCCTGCCACCCAGGCCATTCCCTTTTCACTCTGCTACCATTGGGAAAAGGTAGAGGAGCCTGAAGACGAGCACTCAGCGGACAGCTTCTTCTTCGTGCCATCAAATTTCTTAATGAACAATGAACCACAGACACTTACTTACCTTGATTTTTTGCGCACTATTTTTATTTACTTTTGTGAAGTAGTTTACTTGTTTACAGTGATGCTGCTACAAAACAACAATTTTTTGTGACTTGTTCATGACAATAAAATATGACTCTCATTCTGATTTTTTCCTCTATAAAGTAACCTCTCATCCTCCATTGCTCCATTGCTCCAAACAGAAAAGCCCTAACTCTGTCAACCTTTTGTGGTGATACACAACTAGCCTACTGCAGGGGGTGACCACTGTACCTGCAGGAAGAGCACTGGAGGACAAGACAAAACCTAGCCAGCTGTTAATCAGTCAACCTGAATGGACCAAAGACCACCCGGTCGGCTGCCGATCAGCCACTCAGGATATAAGCCACATCCGGCCCCTCTCACGATCAGTCACTTGGGAGCAGGTCACAGCTAGCCACAGCAGAGTCTTTAAGCTGAATAAAGCCTGTTGTTCAGTCTTTGAATCTTGTGTCTGCTTACTGTCATTGCAGGGACAGGAAGAACACCTTTCTCCTGAAAACGTGTTCTTTAATCCTGGCAGCATCTGGTCAATCACATTTGTGCCCTTTCTAAACCTTCCACATTGTTTCTGTAATGAGGCAACCAGAACTGAACTCAATATGCTAAATTTGGTCAAAGCAGAGTTTTATAGACCGGCAATGTTGCCTCACAGCTCTTGAATTCAATGCCCTGACTAATTAAGGCCAGCACATCATACGCTCGATCAACTTGCACAGCAGCCTTAAGGGACCTCCAGACGCCCAAGTTGCCCCTCTTCTGCCATTATGCACTGAAGTTTGAGAGGGTTCAAAGGAGATTCACTAAGTTGATTCCAGAAATGAAAGTGTTGTTATATGAGAAGTGTTTGACAGCCTGTATTCATTGGAATTTGGCAAAGTGTGTGGGCATCCCATTGAAACATTCTGAATGTTGAAAAGCAAGGACAGAGTAGAGGTAGAAAGGTTATTACCCATGGTGGGAGAGTTGAGGACAAGAGGGCACAACATCAGGATTGAAAGGCCCCCACTTAGAACAGAAATGTTTTGGGTGTATTCATTTATTCAAAATTTTTAATAAAGTATTCAAAAGAAAATGTTTCGGGAGGTAAATCTGTCAAATTTGTTGCCACAGGTGGTGGTTGAGGCCAGGTCATTGGGTGTTTTTAAGGCAGAGATTACTAGGTATTTGATTAGCCAGGGCATCAAAGGATAAACGGAGAAGGTCGGGCAGTGGGGCTGAGTGGGAAAACGGATTCGCTCATGATTGAACAGTGGAGCAGATTCGATGAGCCGAATAGTCTATTTCAGCTGCTTTGGCTTGTGGTCTTATTGTCCTACTTTGCACAATGATTTCCTGGCCACTTAACTGCTAAACCCCTTTTTGGAATTGCTTTTGAGGTTTCCTTCTAAATATCCTCCCCTCTCAGCTTCTGTACCTTCTTTTCTTTTCTTAGCCCAAGGTTTTAGTTGCTAGGTCGAATATAATGTCATGTCGCTCAAAGTCAGCATCTGTTGAATAATGCTGCTGTGTTTTATAAATGTACATGCACCTGTTAATAAGAATTTACTGACAGAGTTCAAGCATTGTGGAGCTGATTGCAACTCCTTGTATCTGAAGATGAAGCCGAAAGCAGGAAAGGTAGATGCAGGCAAGAGAGTTTACTTCTGTTGAAGGCTATTGGAATGCTTTAGAATTTTCTTTGAGCTACTCTTGTTCTCTGTTGAGTTGTTGGGAACTGAGAGACAATTCATCCACTTCAAAAGCTAACATTACATGTTCCCTTCACTGATGCTGATAAATAGAGATGACTAAATTGTGCCTTAACCTTCACTCTGTCAAGTAGTGCAATGTGTTTTGGGGCAGAGTGCAATGTTCTCCTTCTTCTCTGCCATCATGAATCCTTTCAATCCCCAATTATTATCCACACGGTGACACGGTTAGCGTGGCTGCAGGGACAGTGATCGGCGGTGGGCTCGGATCCCTTGCTGTCTGCAAGGATTTTGTATGTTCTTCCCATGCCTGCATCCAGTTTCCTCCCACCATTCAAAAAATAAATATACCAGGGGTTGTAGGTCAATTGGCTGTAATTGGGGCAGCATGGGCCCTATTGCTGTTCTATATGCCTAAATCTTTAAAAAATATATATAGAGTTCCTCGTTCTTATTGATTCATAGAATTCAAAGTTGGTTGGAATTATATTTTGCCAAGCAAAGCTTCAGACTTCTTTTATATGAATAAAGCCCTTGTTTTACAGATCTGGAAGCCTTCTAACTTGAAGAATTTAAAATGTAGTACATCATCGGGTGTTAAAACGCTTTATGACTGAGTCAGTTGCTGTTAGACAGAAGTGGACTTAACTAAGCTTATGGGAATCAAGAAAAGAATTAAAAGAAGACTCTGTGAATATGTGCAATACACAAAAGTGCTGAATAAACAACAGATGACAGAGCATCTATCAGAATGATGTGGTGATGTGATGTGGTGGCACGCCATTAGGCAGGCAAACTGCTGCCGCATGTCATGCCAAAATGGCGCCATCAGGGGTTTCTTCCCGACCCGGGCACCAGGCTTTGAAGCCCATGCTCTGCGGCCCACGTGACGCCCTGGGGATGTCCGGACCCACGGTGCGGTTCTCAGCCAGGTCCGGGCTGGGAGAATAAGAACAGCCAGGCAGACCACAATAAATCAGTTTTGCTCACTGAACTCAACCCGTTTGGTTGTGGAGTTATTCAGTAAGCAGAATAGCCATCGCTACGGTGACATAATAGAGGTCTACAGGATCATGAGAGCCAGAGATAATGGAGACAGTCAACAGTAGTAGCAAGTACCAGAGAACAGTGGTACAAAGTGAAGGGAGGAAAGGTTAAGGGAGACATTCAGTGTACATTTTTTGCACAGAGTTGTGAGTGCTTAGAATGCACTCAGGTGGAGGCTGGAACAATAAGGGCATTTAAGAGTCTCTTTGACAGGCACGTGGGTGAAAGAAAAATAAAGGGTTATGAGATAGGAAGGGTTTTGGTTTTGGTAGGTCGTTATGGGTCGGGAAACATCGTGGGCCTAAACGATGCTGTAATATTCAATGTCCTGCATATGAACAAAAAGCAGGCAGGCATCTTATTAAAAAGGTGGGGGTGGAGAGAAGAGGAGGGTGGAAGGGGCAAGGAAAGGAGCACAGGTTAATTGGTAAGTGGTCATAAGTGGATTGAGGTGGGAGGGTAGAAGAGGAAAAAATGCTGCTGAGATAGGGAGAGGGGGTAGCTCTCTGAATGGAGGGGGAAGGAAAGGCTTGGAGAGCTGGAGGAAAGGAGACAGGAGGAAGGTGTTCTAAGAGATCGGTCATACAATTCTTTGGAAACACGTTAGAGATAGTCAAGATGGCTTTGTGCGTGGTAGGTTGTGCTTAACCAATCTTATAGAGTTTTTTGAGAAGGTTATCAGGAAAATTGATGAAGGAAAGGATGTGGATGTTGTCTACATGGCCTTTGGTAAAGTCCCACATGGGATAATAGTCAGGAAGTTTCAGACGTTAGGTATTCATGGTGAAATAGTGAATTGGATTCGACACTAGCTGAACGGGAGAAGCCAGAGGGTAATGGTGAATGATTGGTGTCAGACTGGAGGCCTGTGATGAGTGGTGTGCCTCAGGGATCAGTGCTGGGACTATTATTGTTTGTCATCTACATCAATGATCTGGACAATAATGTGGTAAATTGGATCAGCAGGTTTGCAGATGACTCCAAGATTGTGGACAGTGAAGAAGGATTTCAAAGCTTGCAGGGGGATCTGGGCCAGGTGGAAAAATGAGGTGTTGCATTTTGGAAGGACAAAGAAAGGCCAAACACTGTAAATGGTCGGGCACTGAGGTAGAACAGAGGGATCTGGGAATACAGATACATAATTCCCTGAAAGTGACATCCCAGCTGGATAGGGTTGTAAAGAGAATTTTTGGCATACTGACCTTTATACATCAAAGTATTGAGTATAGGAGTTGGGATGTTATGGTAAAGATGTTCGTGAGGCCAAATTTTGGAGTATTATGTGAAGTTTTGGTAACTTGACTACAGGAAAGTCATCAATAAGATAGAAAGGGTGCAGAGAAGATTTACTAGGATGTTATTCAGACTTCAGGAACTGAGTTACAGGGGAAGTTTAAACAGGGTTAGGACTTTATTCCCTGGAGCATAGAAGAATGAGGGGAGATTTGATAGAGGTATTTAAAATTATGAGGGAGACAGACAGAGTCAATGTAGATAGGCTTTTTTCCACTGACGGTTGGTAAGATACAATCAGAGGACATGGGTTAAGAATGAAAAGGGTAAAGTTTAGGAGGAACATGAGGGGGATCTTTTTCACACAGAGAGGAACAAATATGATGTTTTTTATCAACATTTGGCAGCCATATTTATGGCAAATAGCTATAATGCATTAGTATTTTTTCCCCTCACTTCAGAGTTCCCCATCTGTACCCTTCCCCTGGATCTAGAAAAGCTAGATAATTTAAGACTAGGAAGGTGGATGGTGCATAGCTGACAACCTCTTGTTTTTTCTCTCTTTTTAGTCAAGTCTTGAACTATCTTGTTTTCTTGCTCTCTGTTCTATTTGTATTTTACTTTATCTCAGGGGGAGGGGAGGGGAGGTACAGTTAATTACAGTTAGACACGCAATTGCTATTATTGGATGTATTGTAGCATGTTGTGTGTGAGTGCAGCGAACAAACTGAGACAGCAGGCTGTGAGCTCATTTAGCACAACTGATTTACTTTGAAGTTCGCGCTACAGCCTTTAAGGCCTACTGCAGCCCACCCCTCGCGTCCCGGAACTTATGTCAGGCTGATGTAAGTGCATACATGCATTCTGGTCTGCACCGGAAGAGACGGACCCACGACGCCATCTTTGCCGCGGCTGCCCCGCTGACCGCGCCTGACAAGCGGGGCCAGTGCGCCGCTGCAATTATGTTCACCACCACAGTATATTACTATTTTTTTAGAAACTTATTTTGCCCTTGCCCTGTTAAAGAGGAAACCACATGTTTACTGGACAGCTCATCTTCCAGGTGGACCATTAAACTAATCAACTAATCACCTAAGTTCACTTGAATTGCTCAAATCAACCATTTCCTTGCCGCACAGTCATTGAGCCTTGCTCACAGTGGTAATAATGGCTTTTAAGAGCAAAATGGCTCAGTCATTTGAGTCGAGAGCTGTCAACAAGCGAGCCCGTTTATAAATAATTTCCCGTACTAATACAGCTGATTAAGCCTTATAACCATCAGCCGTGATATGACTTGTCAATGGCCGTAGGACACACACATCAACACTAAAGGCGCCAGCAGAGTTTTGTTCCCATTCTACTTCAGTCGAGAAACTTCCCTACCCTTTGTGAATATTGATAGCTTAATATTATTGTGAGACTGATCATTAACAGGTGCTAATTAAAGACTAAATCTCGGGTATACAGAATACGGATGTTACAGTGTATTGGAACCGATCCTTCCAGACTTTTGCTAATTTCATATGTAAGAAATGCTTTCTCTTCATTACAAATTGTTCTGTGAATAAATGATTGATGGCAACCATATCCTTGTCTTAAGAAAAGGGAAATGCCAGGTGTTAAACCAGGACTTGAATTAGATTTGCTTGCCAGAAAATGCCTTAAATATTGTACTGTTTCCCTGTGTTCTTCGCATGAGATTCGATATTGACAAGGGTGACATTGTCTACCGACATCAATATCCCTCATTCCCGCTAGCGTGTCTCAATTAACCTGTGTTTTGTACTTTGTGGTTCTGCTGGGTATCTATCTACCCTGACAGAGCGGCATGTCTATCACAACAGTATATTGGATGAATTAAATACAGATCAAAAAGGCGGATTCCCTAAGAAACATTGTCTTCTTCTTATTACCAAATCCATCACAGGCATTGACCTCCCTTCCATTGAAAATACCTCTGCGAGGCACTGCCTCACGAAGGCTGCCAAGATAACCCTGAGTGTAATCTCTTTTCGATGCTACCTCAGGCAGAAGATAACAATTTTCTTTCAAACAACAGGACGATTGTGGCCATCTTGAATCAGGGCACACTTCTGCCTGTTGGAAAGAGAGGTTGAAGATGTCTGTCAACAAAGATGCCAGTTGGTCTGCGCAGACCTGCAGGATACGTCCAGGGACTCCTGGTCCAGTCAAGTCCTGCGGGTTCAATCCCTGGAAAGCCAATCCGATGTCTGCGGCAGTGACCATGTGTGCAAGAGTGCTTGAACTGGAAAAGCTGTGTGCCACTGGCCCACTGGCCTCCTTTTCAAAATGAACATCCAATGCATTGAACTAATCCAGGAGGTTGTTCACTCATCTGCCCCACACTGTCTGCGTCTGTCATCCATGAAGTTGGTCCGGGAAATCATCTGGTTTGGCATTACTTCTTGACATCAGTAATGCGCTTGTACAGGTTATACATGACTTTCTGATATAGTGCTGGTTTCCTCAACACACACCACCTTCTTGGGCTTCAATGGTGAATGTACTGATTTGGGGCACATAGGGTTAGGGTTAAGGTTAGGGTTAGGGTTAGGGTTAGGGTTAGGGTTAGGGTCAGGGTAAGGGTTAGGCTATGTGGCACATAGCCTTCTACTCATTTGCTAAAGAAGTCAGAGATGGTAGTGGTGTATTCATTTTAAGGCTTTCTGCTGTCCTTGAATACAGATCAGTCTTCTGACTCAATGCCTTCAGAGAGGATTCTATCTATTTACACAGCCTGCTTAATCCCTCTATCTTTTTATGTAGTTCAATATATCCAGTTTGTGCTTTGCCTGAGTGAGGAGACTTAATTTTCTGATCCTATTATATCGTACTTAAAGATGTTTATTATTGTACTTAATTTGGTTTTCCTCTCTGAACACATTTTAGAACCTCAATATCTCCCATATTTAGTTCCTACCTGAAGTGCATGGACTGTCCTACATTGGATTCTGTGTGCAAGACATGATTCTCTTTTCTATTCTATCCATAATGGTAAAATGGCCTATTTATTATATTTTGAGTAATTAAAGAATGATATGCTTCTCTTGGAGATGAGTTGGGAGACTTTTCTGGGTTTGAAATGTTTATATTAGTAGTTTGGCCTGAGTTGAGAGGAGTGAGAGGTAATAATGAAAATGTAAAAGTTTGGCTGAGTTGACATTGAGAAGATATCTTTCCTTCTCAAGTTATCTGTAACTAAATGGGTATAGGATCAGAGTAAAGAGTTATCTTATTAAGACTGAACTGAGGAAGAATTTGTTCTATCAGCATGTTGAGAAACATTAGAATTTTCTCTCCCACAGACGGGTCGATGCTGAATCATTGTTCATTTTTATGTGAAATGTATTTACAAGCTGGACTAATTTTAATGCACTTATAAAAAGAAACCATTCCACAGACGATGCTATAGCCTTGTCCCTCACTCCATCATGACCTACCTGGAGAACAATGCCTCTTATGCCAGGCTGCTGTTCAACAACTTCAGGTTTAATACCATTGGTCCCCAGAGGCTGGTGGAGAAGCTATCCTCGATGGGTCTCAACACCTCTCTCTGTAATTGGATTCTGGACTTCCTAACGAAGGACCATAGTCTGTCTGGGTTGGTAGCTGATCACCAAGCACTGTCACGCTGAACACTGGTGCACCAGAGGGCTGTGTGCTCAGCCTGCTCCTGTTCACACTACTGACCCACAACTGCATTGCTAGATCCAGCTCCAACAATGTCACCAAATTTGTACATGATACAACAGTAGTCGGCCTCAACAGCAACAATGTTGAGTCACACTGCAGAGAAGTGGTGGAAAATCTCATGATATGGTGTGAGAGTAGCAACCTGAGTCTCAACATGGACAATTCGAAGGAGATAATCGTGGACCTCAGGAGGACTACGAATGACTGACCTTCATGACTCATCAATGCTCTGTAGTGGAGAAAGTAAAGAACACAACTTCCTTGGGGTTCACTCAACTAGTGGACCCACAACATCTCCTCAATTCTCATGAAAGCACAACAGTATCTGCAGTTCCTGAGAAGACTGGAGCGGTAAGCCTACCAGCCACCATTATGTCAACCTTCTTCAGGAGCTCTATTGAGATTGTTCTGGCCACTGCATAGAAGTGTGGTATGGGTTGCTGCAGAGAAATGGATCAGAGGTCAAGTCACAAGATCATATGTGTGGCAGAAAGGATCTTTAAAGCTTCCCTCCTCCCCTCCCACCATCAACATGATCTAGCAGGATCGTTCCCTGAAGAGGGCACACAAAATAATTGAGATCCCCTTCTGCCCAGCACACAGCATCTTTCAGCTGCACCCATTGGGAAAGAGATACAGGAGCATCAAAGCCAGACCACAAGCTGAGAAAGGGCTTCTTTCCATGGTCAGTGAGAATGCTAAATGACCAAAGAAACTGCTCACACTAACCATTTGAAACTTTCATATTTACTCAACAATATTTATTTATTTATTCATTTGTATTTATGAATATTAGTCCTATATATATGAGGTATGTCTTGTGTGTCTGCATGTTTTGCACTAAGGTCGGGGGAACGCTGTTTTGTCACATTGTACTTGTGCAATCAGACTTGACGTGATTTGACTTGATCTTTGAAATGTTGCGACATTGAAGGACAAAGTGTTAAGTGCTGGCAAATAGGTTTTGTATAGATAGGTGCTTTATGGCCATCACAGACACTGAAGGGCCTAGTTCCAAGATGTCTGATACTATAACTATAATCAGGATTACAATCGCAAGGAAAGGTTTGTCAGGGATATCAATGTTCTGATTTTAAAAATTAATATGCTATAAATCTGAACTAAAGACACAAAATTCTGGAACTTTCCAGGAGGAAATTCAGTGCCTGAACTAAGAAAAGCAAAGTGATGCTTTAAAATTTAAATATCGATATAACAGCACGGTAACAGGTCCTTTTGGCCCATGAGCCCATGCCGCCAAATTGCAGCCAATTAACCTACAACCTTAATGAGATTTTGAATGGTGGGTGGAAATTGGAGAGCCTGGAGAAACTCATGCAGACACAGGGAGAGCATACAAACTCCTTACTGACAGTGCCAGATTCAAAGCCCAGTCACTGGTGCCGGTACAGAGTTGCGGTCACCGCTACACGAACCGTGAGTCTTTCGGTTCAAAGCCCTTTGTCAGCTTTGGACCTGGAATTTTAACCCTACTTCAATTTCCACAGATGCTGCCTGACCTGTTGAATTTGCTGCTTGGATATGAGTCCCCCGCTATTCACTTCCTAGCGAGCAGCCATTGCCCTGAATTACGTCGTGAGTGTTCTGGCCTGATATGTTTATGCCCATTCACCATGTGGGCAACAGTTTTGAAACACTTTCCCATGCAAAGGTTCCACCTGGAGTCACAAGAAACTGGAGCAAGAAAATAATTTTCTGGAGAAACTCGGCAGGTTGAGCAGTATCCAGATGATGACTCCCAACCTGAAACCCTCTCACTGCTGCTTCCAATCCTGATGAGCTCCTCCAGCATATTGTTTCTCATCTGCAGCACTGATGCACGGCAACATACAGGAAAGTTCTTGACCAATGCAAACAGCTGCAGACCACTGCCAATACATCTGCCCACAGTTTGTGTTCTGAGGATGGGCCAGCGTTGCCTTCTGCTGATTTTTAAATAGCAGTCCACGTTTTTCCATGCATCACCCTGAAGCAGAGATATGGCCATTGCTCATGTAAGTTTGGAGCTTGCTGCAAGATCAGTGGGCTCAGACAAATTGGAGCCCAGAGTACCTTGAGTGTTCCTCCTGACTCCATCACATGGGACACACCAAAAACCACCCATCTCCTCTACTTCTATCCCCATTTTCATCCACACAAATCTTTGTTCCATCCTGAGCTTTTTTATTTTATTTATTCTTATCTGGGATCCGGGCCAAGCCAACATTACTCAGAAGGGGGGGTGCCTCTTTCTTGAAGCATTTCACTGCTTAAGAGATTGTTCCAAGATAAAGGGACTTCTTGCTTCATGCATGAAAGCTTAGTTTTCTGTCCTGTGAATGTTGTTTTAGTTGAGTTTTACCTTTAGTGTAGTCAACTACATGAGATTAAAACAACCCATCAATAACTCACAAGTTTTAACTTACCAAAAGATTGATAGCTGAAGAATAATTCATTCATATAATTAATAACTTCCAGTTAAATCTGCAGTGACCCTCAATCACATTGTAGAGGCTCACCCGCACGACTAGTGAACCGGTGCCAGCAGCCGCGGGTAAGTCTGCAGCCAGCAGGATCCACTGAGATGCTCAGAGTGGGGCAAATCTGCGGCCCAGAAGTTGATGTAATTTCCTTCCCACTAGGCGCTCAGGACTCTGGGACTGGGCAGGCCTTTTAGCGCACGATTTCAAACCAGTAAAGCAGTTACTCTAAAAACCTGCAAGTCTCAGCGGGTTCCTTAGTGTCTTAGTAGCCTCATTGGTGACACTGACGGTCCAACGGCTTTTGGACCTGGCGCAAACAACTCCAATAGCATGGACAATGTGAAGGACTCAACATTTCAAAATGCAGCTTCACTGAAACTGCCAAGTTTCTAGACTGCTCAGCCCCTCATCTGGTACCTGCAGGCAAAGGCCCAGTTCTGGCTCAGGAACATTGTCTCAGATGAGACCTGATATTACTACGTGGTGGCTGCACTTGACCAGGAAATGGCAGGCTGTGTAATAGATTTTCTATAGTAGCATCCGGAGGCTAGCATGTATGAGGTGCTCAAGACCCTGTTAGTCAGCACATTCGGCCTCTCACGGTGCGAATGGGCTGCACAGCTGCTATGGATAGACAGCCTAGGTGACCGGGCCCCGTCAGCCCTAATGAATGACATGCTGGCACCAACAGATGGCCATAAACTGTGCATACTCTTTGAACAGCTCTCTTTAGAGCAGATGTTGGATGACATCCACATCCTACTTTCAAATGAGAATTTCTCTGACTCGAGGAAAGTGGCCGCTCAGGTGTACGTTTTTTAGTGCACTAAACAAGACAGTGAGGCCAGCGTTGGAATCAGTGCTACCTCATGGTCAAAGGCCCTACCACACTGCACCCCATTAGCTAAGCCAGTACCACCTGCACGGAGTAAAGACACCAGTACTGAATATTGGTGTTTTTACCATCAAAGATGGCATCTGGGGCCCGCCGATGCTGACCTCTGTGCTTCTGTGCTAATTTCAGGGAAACAAAAAGGCCAGCCGTCGCTAATGGTTATGGTGGCTGGCCATCACAATAGCCTCCTGCATGTCAGGGACAGACACTCCAGGCACAGAATCCAGGTAGACACTGGAGCTGAGATCAGTGTCCTGCCCCCATCAAGCCAGACGCAAGAACCAGAGGGACAGGGCCAGTGCTCACAGCTGCTAACGATAACACCATCTGCACTTAAGGCACATGGACTGCCCCTTTGCAATTCGGTTCCAGGCGATTCATGTGGACATTCGCACGGTTTGCTGGTGGACCTGAAAGGATGGAGGCAAGTCGGTGCCAGGACTCTCCAAACCTTCCCACTTGGGGAGGACGAATTGCAGCTCTGCAAATCAACTCCGTCATGTGCTCAGACAACGAGACACAGGTGCTGGTCAAACCCTGGGACAAAATGGGGACACTGGCTCCAGTTCCACCGTCGCACCATGGAGCAGCACTCTCCTCTCTATCCAATGACCCATGACAGAGGAACACACAGACCATCCCTACAACAGCCGCACATAGGGTAGTGCAATATAATGGGACTACCTGTGTTTTGGACATTGTGGGTGGGAGGAGAAATTTACCATTGATCATCTCAAACTGGTACACCTGGACATTGAGGGCCCAGCCGTTACTCCACCTGCTAGGTGAAGAGGCCAACCATGCAAAATGGACACCATACAGGTTACAGGTCACGTGCCTCCCATCGCCGGTTCTGGGGGAGCGTCATGTAGCAGTTCACCCGCACGACTAGCCAACCAGCTCCAGAAGCCACGGGTAAATCTGTAGCCAGCAGCATCCACAGAGACGCTCAGAACAGGGCAAAGCCACGGCCCGAAAATTAACATCACTCCACCCCACTGAGGCGCTAAGGATTCTGGCGCCGTGCGATCCTTTTACAAACCAGTAAAGCAGTTACTCGAGAACTCTGCAAGTCTCAGTGTGTTCCTTTCGACTTAACACCTTGGCAGCTAAGAATTCTAATCCACCTTAACCGTGCCAGTGGCAGGATTTCAGATATTTCACACATATGTTGATCTCATAGAGTTTGTACTTGGGATACTAAGTGAATGAAAAATATTATTTTGAAAGCGATTCTGATGTGCATTACATGTGTGCCTTAATGGTTCATTCTTAATTTGGGAATCTATTTGTCATTGTAAATTAACATCTGAAATTGCAACATCCTGTTCACAGTCACACTGCAGAATGTTTACAAGTAGGTGGATGCAACTCAAGCATGGAAAATTTCATCCAGACGGTTTCTGTTATAAATATGGACAGGAAATGATAAGGCTGCTAATAGCTGCTATTTCTAGGCTGAGTGGGAATGATGCGTTAATTCCCCTGTCTCTCAAGTTTGATTGCCACACTGCTGCAAGTGAGAGAGATTGATCGGTGGGCCATATCTCCAGATAACTTAACCATTGAGACTCATTTGCTTTGGAGAAGTGAATTATTTATCATTTCGCTTGTATTTAAGAATTAGGTTTTTTACAAGTGGAAGCAGGATTTACTTTGCTGCAAGATAGTAAAAGACAGGGGCGGGGGGGTGGGTGGGAGGGGGATTCTTGCAGTGCATTGCAGGACCATGATTAAAACAAATAGCCCAGAGAGAATTGAAGCAAACAGCTCCGCCACACACAAACTAGAAGCGTGAGAGGGTATAAACTCTTGAAATCTTTTGCTAACAAGGCATTATTATTATTAACAATAATCTAAACTAAATCAGACTTTAAAGAAACTTTCAAAAAAAAGAGGTTAAATGGAGACAACTCATTGCTGAGTTCTTGCAAACTGCCTTTGCAATCTTGGGTATTGGCCTAGGATTTGGAGCACTAATTACAGGGAGAATGGCATCACATCTGGGTGACCATGCAGTCAAAGTTACTCGGGAAATCCAAGTGGCGCTGGTCATCTGAATCTTAACTCATCACTCTTTCCAGGAGGTTCCCTTCCATGAGGATTTAGCCAAAAATATAAGGATGCTGCCTGGATTGGAGAGCATGCCTTATGACGATAGGTTGAGTGAACTTTCTTTATTCTCCTTTGAGCAATGGATGGTGATCAGAGATGTTCCAGAGCATAACATTTCCCATATTTCATTTTTTATCTTTATGTTTAGATCTTGTTCCCACTTTTGTTTGGGTTTATAGCTTATTTTATCATTTTCTTTCTCTTGCAGCTTGATGTACATGTTTGTTATAAATCTTTTAATTATCATTGTGTCTGCTTCCTTCTGGTAATTTCAGACTGCTTCCCAATTTGTCCTTTAAGTAGGTTTTCAGTTGGTGGTATGCAAACATTGCACTGTGAGTTATACCATATTTGTACTTCATTTGTTCAAAGGATAATAAATTATTTCCCAAAAAACAATTTTCTATTCTTTTAATTCCTTTTCTCTCCTATTCTCTAAAGGAAAGGTTATTTATTGTGAAAGGGGTTAGTTGATTTTGCGTCAATAATAATTTTGGTAGTTGGTAATTTGTTTTTTTTCCTTTCTACGTGAATCTTCTTCCAAATGTTGAGCAGATGGTGCAGTACTGGTGAATTCCTATGTTGCACCAGCTTTTCATCCCACTTATATGTTCTCCCCTATTTTATCTAGCTCTAATCTGGTCCAATCTGGTTTTTCCCTTGTTTGATAAAAATCTGATAGGTATCTCTATAATCTGATAGGTATCTGATAGGTATCTTTATAATCTGATAGGTATCTCTATAATAATTCTTAAAGTTTGGTAGCTGTAAGCCCCCTTGTTTGTACCAATCTGTTAATTTATCTAGCGCTATCCTTGGTTTCCCCCCTTTCAATAAGAATTTCCTTATTATTTTCTTTAGCTCCTTGAAGAATTTTTCTGTTAGGTAAATTGGTAATGATTGAAATAGGTATTGTATCCTTGGGAAGATATTCATTTTAATGTAATTTACCCTTCCTATCAGTGTTAGTGGTAAGTCTTTCCAATGTTCTAAGTCATCTTGTAATTTCTTCATTAATGGCTGATAATTTAGTTTGTATAGATGGCCTAGATTATTATCTAGTTGTATACCTAGGTATCGAATTGCTTGTGTTTGCCATCTAAATGGTGATTCTTTCTTAAACTTTGTGAAATCTACATTATTCATTGGCATTACTTCTCTTTCATTTGCATTGATCTTGTACCCCGATACTTCTCCATATTCCTTCAATTTCTTATGTAATTCTTTTATTGATATTTCTGATTCTGTTAAATATACTACGACATCATCTGCAAATAGACTGATTTTATATTCCTTCTCTTTTATTTTTATCCCTCTTATTTTATTTTCTGTTCTTATCAGTTCTGTTGTGGTTCTTTAGCTAACGCAAACAGTGAGGGAGATAGTGGACATCGCTGCCTAGTTGATCTGCTTAATTTAAATTGGTTTGATATATATCCACTTACTGTCACCTTCACCAATGGTCCCTTATATAATGCTTTAATCCAATTAATATATTTCTCTGGTAGGTTGAACCTCTGTAGTACTTTGAATAAATAATTCCATTCTACTCTGTCAAAGGCTTTCTCTGCATCTAAGGCAACTGCCACTGTTGGCATCTTGTTTCCTTGTATGGATTAAGTTAATGAACTTACAGACATTGTCCATTGTTCATCTTTTCTTAATAAATCCAATTTGATCTTGTTTTGCTATTTTTGGTACACAGTCGGCCAATCTGTTTGCTAATAGTTGTGCTATTATCTTATAATCTGAGTTAAGTAGAGATATTGGTCTATACGATGCTGGTGTTAGTGGATCTTTCCCCATCTTTGGTATTACTGTAATTATTGCTGTTTTACATGAGTCTGGCAAGTTTTGTGTTTCTTCTATCTGGTTCATTACTTCCAGGAGAAGATAAATTAGTAACTCTTTAAATGTTTTATGGAATTCTATTGGGAGTCCGTCCTCCCCAGGAGTTTTATTGTCGGTAGCTTTTTTAATATATCTTGTATTTCCTCTGTTTCAAATGGTTTTATTAATTTGTTTTGCTCCACTTCTTACAATTTCGTTAGTTCAATTTTATCTAGAAACTCATCTATTTTTTCTTCTTTCCCTTTGTTCTCAGTTCGGTATAATTGCTAATAGAATTCCTTAAAGTTTTAATTGATCTCTGTTGGGTTATATGTAATTTGTTTGTCCTTTTTCCTTGATGCCAATACCGTTCTTTTAGCTTGTTCTCTTTTAAGCTGCCAAGCTAATATTTTGTGTGTTTTTTCTCCTAGCTCATAATACTTCTGCTTTATTTTCATTATGTTCTTCTCTACTTTATACGTTTGTAATGTTTCGTATTTTTTGTCTGCCAATTCTCTTCTTTTTGTTGTATCTTCCCTTGTTGCTAGTGCTTTTTCTGTACTTGCTATTTCCCTTTCCAGCTGTTGTATTTCCCGATTGTAGTCCTTTTTCATCTTAGTTACATAACTTATTATCTGCCCTCTGATGAAGGCTTTCATTGCATCCCATAATATAAATTTGTCTTTCACTGATTCCGTATTTATTTCAAAGTACATTTTAATTTGAAGCTCAATAAATTCCCTAAATTCCTGTCTTTTAAGTAGCATGGAGTTTAATCTCCATCTATACGTTCTTGGTGGGATGTCCTCCAGTTCTATTGCTAATAACAGGAATGAGTGATCAGAAAACAACCTAGCTTTATATTCCATTTTCCTAACTCTCCCTTGGATATGGGCTGACAACAGGAACAGGTCAATCCTTAAGTATGTTTTATATCTACTCGAATAATATGAGTATTCCTTCTCCTTTGGGTGTTGTCTCCTCCATATATTCAAAAGTTCCTGCATTGATTTAACCATAAATTTGGTCACTCTAGTCTTTTGTCCAGTTTTATTCATCTTTGAATCCAAATTAAGATTAAAGTCCCCTCCTATGAATATATTCCCCTGCGTATCTACAATCTTCAAAAAAATATCTTGCATAAACTTTTGATCCTCTTCATTAGGAGCATATATATTGACCAAATTCCAGAGTTCTGAATATATCTGACAATTTATCATTGCATACCTCCCTGCTGGATCTATTATTTCCTCCTCTATTTTGATTGGTACATTTTTATTGATTAATATAGCTACATCTCTGGCTTTTGAATTATATGATGCTGCCACTACAAGCCCTACCCAGTCTCACCTTAATTTATTGTGTTCCACATCAGTTAGATGCGTTTCCTGCTGGAATGCTATATCTATTTTTTTTCTATTTTCAATAAATTTAATAGCCTCTTCCTTTTGATTTGGTTATGTATTCCATTAATATTTATAGTCATATAGTTCAACATGGCCATTTCATACTCTGTTCACATCTCATTTCCACTTCCTCACCACCACCTTTCCCCTTTTCCCCATTTTCATTTCTCAGTTTTCTTTTTTGAATGCACTGTATGACAACGCTTCTAAAACATAAAATACTTCAACCACTTCCACATCTAAAATTCCCTTAACCCCAAGTGTCTTCTCCCTCTCTGAGACGCCCCTTGTCCCTTGCCGGACAACTACAACTCCCCTCTCAATTCGGACTGCGAACCCATTCGCAAGTGTCAACTGATTTCGCAATGACTGTTATTCTCTCCCACCCAACCACCTCCAGAAAATACTTTTATCTCCACATTACAACAAAGCTCCCCCTCTTTTCTTCTCTTTTTCTTTTTATTTATTTTTAACCCCTCCTCCTTTTTTACCCCCCTTCTCCCTTGCTTCCCTTTTCTTCCCTCCTTTAGTTCTCACTTATACATTATTTTTACATCTTTATATGTAGTTTGCCGTCATTCTTTGTTCTTGTTACATCTCTTCATCTCTCTTTCTGTCTTGCAGGCATTCTGCAAATTCATGTGCTTTTTCCAGATAAGTATTTTAAGCACTGCTGGATATCTTAACATAAATTTATAGCCTTTTTTCCATAAGATCGATTTTTCTGCATTAAACTTCTTTAGGAGCTCAAAATTTATGTCTGGGTAGAATTTTTTTTTTTTTTTACCTTTTTACTCCAGTGGTTTTTTTTGTCTTCTCTAATTTTATTCCTTGCCCTCTCCAGTACATTTTCTCTTGTCGTGTATCTCAGAAATTTAACTAAAACAGATCTTGGTTTTTGTTGTTACTGTAGTTTCGGGGCTAATGTTCTGTGTGCCCTTTCTATTTCCATTCCTTCCTGCATTTATGGGATTCCCAGGACTTTTGAGATCCATTCTTTTATAAATTCTTTCATATCTTTTTCCTTCTTCATCTTCCATAAGGCCCACTATCTTTATATTGTTTTGCCTTCTATAGTTTTCCATTATATCCATCTTGTGAGCTAACAACTCTTGTGTTTCTTTAACTTTTTTGTCACTTTCTTCCAATTTTCTTTTTAAGTCATTCACTTCCATTTCTACAGCCATTACATGTTCTTCCACATTTTCTAATCTTTTACCTACATCTGTTATGGCCAACTCTATTCTACTCACTTTTTCTTCTGTACTTTTCATTTCACTAAATACTAGTGTTAACCATTCTTTTAATGGTTTCATTTGTTCTTGAACATTTTTTTTAATATGTACTATCCATTCATTTTACCTCCTATTCCTCTGTGCAGAGCTTGGTGTTCTTCTTTTCTTCTATGTCTGCTCTTGGGTTTGTGTCTTCTATTTCTCTTCCTTGTATCTGTGTCTCTTCTGACTTTCTGGCTGAGCTGCTTGTTTCCGTTTGTTGGGGGTTTTTTCCATGGTTTCTTGCTGTTGGTCCTCTTCTTCTGGGCTGATTATCTGTTGTGTCTCTAGTTTCCTTTTTTCTCTCTCACCCCTCCTGTTCCTGGTGTTTTCTTTATCTTCCAGCTGGGAACCCTGCTGTCGGGCATCTCCCAGCTGTTTGTGCTATGGTGATTCAATCCACAGCTGGTCCCCCTCCCGTTGGTATTCTCCTTGTCATGCGCAGTTGCGCACCTCTGTTTGGTTCAGTGAGACATTTTTGCAGTCCTGCGGTCGGTGGGTTGCGACCCTGCGGGGTCTACACTAACCTCGGGGTGCGGGCTCCTCTTTCCATGGCGAGTCCCAGCTTTTTCGTGCAGGTAAGGCCTTCACCTTTCTCTTCCGGCGTCTTTCCTTCTTTTTTTCCCCGTTGTTTTTGGTTTTTCTTTCTTAGGTGCCATTTTCTCCACACCTTTATCTTTTATTTGTTGTGTTTTGTGTATCTGGGGCTTTGCTTTCTCTTCACAATTTTTCTTCTTTTCTGGAGAGGGCTGGTATTCTCCTACCAGCCACTACTCCATCACATGACTCCTCCCCAAGTAGGTTGTTAAGTCGGCATGACACTATGGGTTACAAGGCCTGTACTGTGCTGTAAATTTCTGTGTTCTACGTTTAATTTTTAAAATAATTTAAAAATATTATTTACAGTATGGTAGAAACCAATTCTGGCTATTGAAACCTGTGCCTCCAAAACCCTGTATGTTTCTGGAGGGCTGCAGGAAACTGGAGTGTGGCCACTGGAATCACAGTGGACTTGACAAAATAACCACACAAAGCATTTCTAGAGTAAATCCAACAGATTTACTCTTCATCACCCGCGCAACCTTTTAAAAGCCAGAATCACAAGATCGACACATGCTGACATCATCACATGACCGGTTCAATGCTTCCTGGGAGTTGTAGTTCCGCCATAGCGCCACTACAGGAGCACCTGGGGAAAACCCACCCAGACACGGAGAAAGCATCCATACTCCTTACAGACAATGTCAAATTCAAACCTGACGTCATCATGTACTGATGTCACATGACCAGTTCAATGCCTCCTGGAAGTTATAGTGCCGCCATAGCACCTGGGGAAAACCTACCCACTCATGGAGAGAACATGCATACTCCTTGCAGACATGTCAGATTCAAACCTGGGTCATAGGCAATGTAATGGCATCATGCTACACTAACTTATGTTTAACTTCTCTGCCATTTTCTAATATCCCAATATAATTTCTCTTGGCTTAAGCTGAAAGAGACTTACACTAACCGCTCTGATTTGTTTTCTCTAAGTTAATAAAAATCGAGATATTGTGGCAGTGCACTCCCTCATGGCAAACTGGCCCCGCGTGTAATGCCACGTGGTGGGGCATCCTTGGAAAGATGGCACCATCAGGGTTTCTCCCTGCCTCAAGTCTCCTGCCCAGCGCATGCCTGGGGCAGTGATTATAATGTCACCATGCACTCGGTGACGTAGCTCATGCTACCCTTAAAGGGGCATGCAGTGAATTTGAATTAAACAGTCATTAACAACCTTCAGTGTGGTGGCTGAACCTTTTCTGGCTGTGGGCAGCTCTACATTGGTGACCCCATTGAGCCCAGATGCCTCTCTGGTCTCAAGAACATGGATGTGGTAAAGATCAACGCCATTGCCATCAAACTGCCCCCCTTCTGGACCCATCGCCCGCATACGTGGTTCGGGTAGGTGGAGGTGCCGTTTCAACTGAAGAACATTTCAGCAGATACCATGATGTTCTACCACGTTGTGAGCATGCTGGACGAAGAAACGGCAGCCAGGGTGGATGATCTAATACTCAACCCACCAGCCGAGGGTAAATATCCTGCCCTCAATATCCTGCTCCTAGGCACTTTCGGGCTCTCTCCTCAGCAGCGTGCCTCCAGGCTCCTACACCTTGATGGGCTTGGGGACCGCACACCATCGGCCCTAATGGATGAGATGCTGGCGTTGGCAGAGGATAACAAACCTTGTTTCCTTTTCTGTCAGGTCTTTCTCGAGCAGATGCCCGAGGATATCCAACTACTCCTGGCTAATGAGGACTTCACAGATCCACATCATGTTGCAGCCCGAGCAGACACCCTCTGGTACACAAAGAGGGAGAATGAAGCAGCCCTCAGTCAGGTGGCACGACCAAGAGCCAGCCGACCGCAACACTCCCCAAAGCAAAAGCTGGAGGAGCACCATTCCACCTGGTGCTTTTACCATCAGCATTGGGGAGTGCAAGCTCATAAGTGCTGATAACCGTGTGACTACCAGGAAAATGACCCGGCCAGCCGCCATTGATGGCTGCGACGGCTGGCCACGCGAACAGCTTCCTTCATGTTACCGACAAGTCTACCGGCCGTCGTTTCCTGGTGGACACAGAAGCGGAGCTGAGTGGAGCTGAGCGTCTTGCCCCCCACCACCCTCGAGACACGCATCCAATCTCATCATTCCAGCCTGCGGGCAGCCAATGGTTCCGCCATCAAGACCTTCGGTACCCGCAGGCACATCCAGATTGGGAAAGAGAAATTCCGCTGAAAGTTTGTGTTAGTCTCAGTGGGTACTGCGTTGTTGGAGGCCGACTTCATGAGGGCACATGGCCTGTTGGTCAACATGAAGAGCAGGAGGCAGGTCAACACTCGTACCTTCCATTCGGTGTGCCTGGATGCCATGGATGCCTGCAAGCCCACAATCACCGCCATCGCCACTTCCACGGATGAGTATTCGAACATACTCAATTAGTTCCCCACCATCCTACAACCACGATTTAGCGCCACCTTAACCCAGTCTGGGGTATACTACGATATTTCCATGCAGGGCACCCCGCTACACACCAAGCCCAGATGACTTCTTCCCGAGAAGCTGCAGCTGGCAAAGGAGGAGTTTTCCTGTCTGCAGGAGTTGGGGATTGTCAGTCGCTCGGACAGCACCTGGACGTCCTCTCTCTGCATGGTCCCCAATTACTCTGGGGGCTGGAGACCCTGTGGTGATTACCAGCATTTGAATGATGCGACCACACCGGACAGGTACCCAGTTCCCCACATTCAAGACTTCTCGGCCAATCTCTACAGTGCGCAAGTCTTCTCCGAGGTCGATCTGGAGCGAGGATATCATCAGATTCCAGTCTACACCAAGGACATCAGTAAGAGAGCGATCATCACCCACTTTTGGCCTCTTTGAATTCCTGCATATGCCTTTCGGGCTCAAGAACGCGGCCCACACTTTTCATCGCCTCATGGACGCAGTGGGTAGGGACATTGTGTTTACTTATCTGGACAATATCCTTATCGCCAGCCACAACCGCGAAAAGCACAAGGCCCATCTCCGTATCCTGTTTGCCTGACTGGCAGAATTTGGCCTCACGGTCAACGTGGCCAAGTGCCATTTTGGCAAGCAGAAACTTCAGTTCCTGGGGTACACCATCTCGGTAGCAGGTGCTGCACTGGCGCCAGAGAAAGTCGCGGCCATCCAGCGGTTCCCCAAGCCAACCACCTTCAAGGGCCTGCAGGAGTTCATGGGAATGGTGAATGTTTATAATCAGTTCATCCCTGGCACCGTCCGCACAATTTGACGACTCTTCGCATTGATCACAGCTAAGGAGAAAGCCCTGACATGGTCGGAGACTGCTTTTGCTGCAACAAAGGAGGCCCTCACCAATGCAACTCTATGGGTGCACCCATGCCCAGAGACACACATGGCACTCTTGGTGGATGCCCACTGGCCTTCTTTAGCAAACAGCTGCACCTGCCTGAGCTCAAGTACAGCGCTTTTGACTGGGACCTCCTAGCGCTACACCTGTCCATCTGGCACCTTCAATACTTTCTGGAGGGCAGGCCCTTCAAGGTGTTCACGGACCATAAGCCCCTCACGCAGGCACTCGTGATGGCCAAAGATCTGTGGTCAGCTCGTCAGCAACGCCACCTCTCCTACATGTTGGAGTTCACCACTGGCATCTGGCACAGAGCAGGTAAAGACAATGTTGAGGCGGATGCACTCTCTCATCCGGCGAACAAAGCTCTCTCCCCCGGCCTTGATTACACACAATTGGCATTGGCCCAGAAGTGGGACACAGAGACGCAGGCTCTCTGGACAGCCATCTCTGGCCTCAAGTTCCAGGACATTCAGTTGCCCAACACCAGTCATGCTGCTCTGCGACGTCTCCACCAGCTCGCTGTGCCCAATAGTCCCATCGCAGTAGAGGTCAAGGGTTTTCAGCTTAATCCACGAACTAGCCCACCCCTCGGTGAAGACTTTGGTGTTAATGGTGGCAGAGTGGTTTGTGTGGCACGGGCTCAAAAAGGAGGTGGCTGAGATGGCGAGGAACTGCACCAGGTGCCAGGCCTCCAAGATCCACTGGCTTATGTAGCCCCAAATCCACCAATTCAAAACGGTGGTGCGGAGATTTCAGCACATCCACGTTGACGTCATAGGACCCCTGCCGGTGTCCGGAGAGGCGCGCTACTTACTCACAATAGTCGACTGGACCACGAGATGGCTGGAGGCCATTCCCAGAGATGTGTGCCAGGAACCTAATCGGCCATTGGATCGCTATGTTCGGAGTCCCAGCGGACATCACCAGTGAGATAGGCACCTAGTTCACCTCCGTGCTCTGGGCTCAGTTGGTGAACCTCCTGGGTGTTAAACACCACCACACTACAGCCCAGTGAATTCTTTGGTCTGGAGCCCAACGTCACTTCTGAACACGCGAACCTTTTGGCGGATCTCTGGAAGAAGCTATCTATGCTAGCCCCCCCCCCCCCGCCTCCCTCGCATTACGGCATCTGACCGACACATCGTCCCAAAGAGCTGGACTTGGCAGACTTCGTATTTGTTCAGCATGGCCCACATACGGCACCTTTGCAACGCCCATACGAGGGTCTATGCAAAGCCCTCCAGCGGTCCGGCAGGACTTTCACTTTGGACAAAGGGGGTAAAGACATACTTTTCACAATGGACCATTTGAAGGCTGCGCAATTGGACCTATCACGGCTGGTGCAGATGGCCATGCCCAAATGCCTGGGCCACTTGCCCAAGTGGTGGAATGCATAGCCGATTCTGGGGGTGGGTTGTGTGGTGGCACACTTTCTCATGGAAATCCAGCCCCGCATGTAATGCCACATGGTGGGGCAGCCTTGGGAAGATGGTGCCAACAGGGTTTCTCCCTGCCTCAAGTCTCCTGCCCAGTGCGCGCCTGGGCAGAGATTATGTCACCATGCACGTGGTGACTGAGTTCACGCTGCCCTTAAAGTGGCGTGCGTTGAATTTGAATTAAACAGTCGTTAATGACCTTCAACGTGGTGGCAGAGTCTTTCTTGGCAATATGGTAGAAACCGATTCTGGCCATTGAAACCTGTGCCACCCAAACCCTGTATGTTTCTGGAGGGTGGCAGGAAACTGGAGTGTGGCCACCGGAATCGCAGTGGACTTGATTAAATAATTTAAGCCAACGGATTTATTCTTCTTCACCCGTGCAACCTTTTAAAAGCCAGAATCACAAGATCGACACATGCTGATGTCATCACATGACCGGTTCAATGCTTCCTGGGAGTTGTAGTGCTGCCATAGCGCCACTACAGGAGCACCTGGGGAAAACCCACCCAGACACTGAGAAAGCATCCATACTCCTTGCAGACAATGTCAAATTCAAACCTGGGTCATAGGCAATTTAATGGCATCATGCTACACTAACATAAGTTTAACTTCTCTGCCATTTTGTAATATCCCAATATAATTTCTTTTGTCTTAAGCTGAAAGAGACTTACACTAACCGCTCTGATTTGTTTTCTCTAAGTTAATAAAAATCGAGATATATTAATTGCTTTTTCCTTTAAACATACAACATGGTAATACAACCTTACAGCCCACGACCCCTCAAATAATTTAACCAAAAAACCCCATACATTTTGAATGGTAAGGGGAAACCCATGCAGACACAAGGAGAATGTACAGACAGCACCGGATTCGAACCCTTGTCGCTACTGCTGTAATAGCATTGCGCTTCCCAAAATATATATTTAAACATTAGACAATGCCTGAACAGGGACTTGAACCCTGGACCCTCAGATTAAAAGTCTGATGCTCTACCAACTGAGCTATCCAGGCTCTATGTAGTATATAAAAATACCCAAATTTGATAAACTATTGCAAAGGCTGCAAAAATCATATCTAGTTGTAAATGACATCCAAAGCAGGAGCCCACAGAGATTGTGACCAGCTCTCCTTGAGAAGTGACAGAGTGCTTCATTGAAAGGTTGACTGCAAGATCCAAGATAGTAATTCTGTCAATTAATTTAATCTGCTTGGTGGTCACATTAAATTTACAGTGGAAATTTCAGGGATTTTTTTAAGGTTCCTTATATTGTCATTTAATAATAGATTAAAATCTTGCATACTCGATATACATTAACTTTGTCTGCGTAAGGCAAAGAGTCGAAATGAGTTTGGTGCCCCTAACAATAGGAGAAAGGGAAGAAAAAGAGAGTCCCTTCAGAAGCACTGAGTATCCAAAGATTGGCCTCAAGCCCTCATGCAGCATCTGCAGCCAAACAGATGCCTGTTTGATTCATCGGCAACCCGAACGCCAGAGCCAAACCTCCCACAAGATCAGCAAGCCTTCAGCACCTGAGGCCCTTTAGTAGCAGCCCTTCTTGCCCTCAGCACCTTTCTGAATCCCAGCGAATATCTTGTTCTCATGAGCCAGATGGCAGCAGCCTCAGCGTCGACACCAGAGCGAATGTTAGTGGGGGGGGGGTGCAGAGCAATGCTCAAAAACTTGCTCAGCAGTGGGGGGTGGGGGCTGTTACCATCTTCTGCCCCTCTGAGGTCATTAGCCACTAGTGATCCTTGACACCTGCTAGTGACGCGGCTTGGTGCAGGCGGAGAGCCGCTAGCGGGTGTCAAGCTAGATGTTAGTGATGCTTGATGTATGAAAGTGACGCCAGAGTGGGTGGGGCGGGTCCGAGGGCAAGTGACGGCTGCGGCCATATGAGGGGGCACTGCACCTTGTTTGGGTGGGGGGGAATGCTTACAGGTGCCCCACCTTGGTGCCAACCCTGAGCAGCCTGCAGCCTGTGTGATCCCTCAGCCACTGATCCCCTCATTGGTCTGCCGCTGTGCTCACCATCATATAAAATCTTCTCTGCTTCTTCTCAAATAGGGGGTGGGGGGGGGGGTGTTATCCCCAATTTTGGCACCCTGCACCAGTCTGCTGCTCCTCCAGAGCCTCAAACCCCTTGTGGCCTCAGCCGAACACAGGCACCCCCATCTCGGGCACAGCCCCATGGTTGCAGGATTTTGCTTACAAAACCATCAGCTCCTTTAACAGGCCATTTAAAGCCTGTACGGAGCCATGGGCATCATGGCAGGCAGTTTGAACCCTCTGGAGCAGCGCGGAGTCTCCTGGGTGTGCACCTGCTAGTACAGCAGCTCTGGCAGCATTGCCATTTGATTTACTCTAATTGTTGGTAAAGAAACATTAGTAGCAATTGACCACACATTGGAAAGTCAGACCATGTAGCTATGCTCCTCCTTCATGCACAGAGGCTGAAACCTGTAGTGAAGACTTTGCAGAGAGGGTCCAGCATTACAGAATTATGCCATTATTAATCTTTATGTAATATATTATATTTTAGAGGGGTACCTTGTAGGTTGGAAAAACACACAAAGACACACACAACACTGTTACGGAGAGCCGATGAGTCTGCTATGTCCAGCTGAAAACATAGCAATGAAACAAGAGTTGATTATTCCACAGAAATACAGAAGACAATAAATGTTTGCACAGAAAGGTTCCTGTGTACACAAACAGTCATTTGGTTGCTGGCCTGTGTAGACAAGCCAGGACCATCTGCTCGTTAACTCATACTTTCGGAGAAATTGAAGATTGAAACCTAAAAGTCGAGTAGTTATCAAAGCAGTCAAGTGATTAAAGACACTTGAAGCAGGATTTTAAGTATTCAACCAGTTTTCATCTGAAATCAGAAATACCGTAACATTCTGCAAGGACTGCTATTGTGTTCTCCTTGTTCAGAGAAGAACGCAAAATCAAATTGACTTCAGAAAAGATGACTACTTTGACTGTCTCCCTTTGTTAAGAGAGAGCAGTGCTACTGTGGCCATTGTAATAGTCATTTAGTCCAAAACCCTTGCCTGGATTTGTGAAATCATCATGGAAATCACAAGTTCCATAACCTCAACACAAGAGAGGGTTTATTGTGGAAAAATCATTTGTTTGAAGAAACATTTCTCCGAAAGCAACTCTACAAGAATTCATGAGTTTTGAGAAGTCTGATAACTTGGCACCTCATCTACTCCATAATTACTTTTGAACTACAGTTTAAAGACTCTAAGTTTCAACACAAAAATTTACAAGGCTGAACTTTGAAAATGACTTTTCAGGAATATGCCTGAACTATAATGGTTTGTGATCTGCCACATACTTACATTTGTGCATTAATTGGGGGTTAAGTTTAGAGATAAGTAAAGTTTTATATTACTAATAGTTATTAATAAAAATTATTGTTTTGAAGATACCATTGTTTGGGTGAGTTTCTATTGCTGCTGGTCAATGTTGTAACACCGAGGAGACAGAAGATCGGTTTCGTGAACTGGGTCACATTTAAGGACTTGGCAGCAGATCTGAATGAGCGTGCAACAGCGCTCTCCAAAACTTTATCAGGAAATGCATGGACTTGTGTGTTCCTACAAACATCATTTGAGTATATCCTAACTAGAAGCTGCAATTAAACCAAGCAAACCATGACATGATGAAGACCAGATCTGTGGTATTGACGAAATTCAGAGATATACAGAAAGTGGTATAATCTCTGAAAAGCCATTACAGACATGAAGGGACAATTCTGGGCCAAGCTGGAGACTCAGACAGACACCTGACAGCAGTGGCAGAGCTTGCACTTAATTACGTCCTGCTAGGCAAAATGCAGTAAGAATTGGGATCCATCTCTTCCAGATGAGCTAAGTGTCTTCTATTCTTACTTTGGAAGGGATAACATGGGATGTTATCAGTGACTCTGTGCTCTCAATCTCTGAGGTTGACATGAACGGAATCTTTGAAAAGCCTCTGGCACAGATTGCGTACCTGGCCATGTCCTAAAAACCCATGCAAATCAACTGGCTGGTGTTTTCGAGAACTCCTTCAGCCATCTACAATGATCAGAGATCCCCATTTGCTTCTGGTTGACCTGCCGCAATGACTATTGGCCATTGTTAGTGATGTCTACCATGGTGATGTGCTTTGAGAGGGTGGTTGTGAAGCAAATCAACCCTTATCTTGGTTTGGTTATCCAACTTGGCTGGATGGTGTGCTGATAACAACCTCACACTCAATGTCAACAAAACCAAGGAGCTGATTATAGATTTCAGGAAGGGAAAATGAGAGGTGCATGATTCAGGGATCATTGGGGGATCAGATGTGGAGAGGATGGGTCTATTTAAATTCCTAATTGTCATGATCTCCGAGGACCATTCCTGGACCAATATATTAATGCCATCAAGAAGAATGATTGTCAGTGCATCTACTTCATCGGAGGCCTACGGAGCTTCGGGATGACATCAGAATCCTTCACAAACTTCGAGAAATGTGTAGTGGAATGCTAGCTGACCATCTGTATCACAGCCTGGTATGGCAGCATCAATATCTTTGAGCAGAAAATCCTGCAAAGGGTAGTGGACACATCCCAGTACATCAGAGGCAAAATTCTCCCCACTATCGAGAAAATCAATAAGTAATGTTGCCGTTGGAGAGCAACTGCAAAGATCAAAGATCCATATCACCCAGGATATGCTCTGATCTCACCACTGTCATCGGAAAGGAGGTATAGGTGCCATAGGACTTGGACCACCAGGATCAGGAACAGTTGCTACCTGTCCACCATCAGACTCCTCACTTAATCAGAGACTAATTTAAGGACTCTAATTTCCAAATGATTTATTAGTGAAGATGTTTCTGCATTGGCACAGTCAGTATGTTTTCATTTCTGTATTTGTTTATATTTTTCTCTTTTGTACACATATCCTTTACTTCTTAGCACTGTTTACACCACCAATAAGTAGGAATTCTGCCTGGCCCACAGGAAAAAGAATCTCAGGGTTCTATGTGATGCCATGTATGTTCAAAAATATTGAACAGGAAGGACCTGAACCTACTTCAGTTTGCCTCTCATTACAACATGGCCTGCTGTTGCTTTATTTTAACTAATCTCTCTCCATAAACGTTCACACAACTTTTTTCATGAGTTGGATTGCACACAAAACAATCTAATGGAACAACAATCTTCAGCATAGCCTCAGGGTTCCTATTTGTTCTTGATCTCCAGTACTGTCTGTGCTGTGTTTGCATCTGATCTCCATGACCATGGGGTTTCTCCCAGGATCCTCATATTGTCTCCAATATTCCATGGGCATTCTCACTGGGAGGGCAATAAGCTTGTATATATTGCCAAAAAAAATGTCCCCTTGGTAGACTCATTCAGAAAGTGTTGAGGCATAGGATCCATGGAACCTTGGCTATGTGGATTCAGGATTGACTTGCTTGCAGAAAGCATAGGGTAGTAGTTGTAAAGATTAAAACCTTGTGTTTTGCTATTTGTTAATTTTGTGATAAATTGTTTTTGTAGAGTTACTATGACATCATATGTCATCATATCCAGGCGAACGGGGATCTTCGAAGATCTATGGAGGAGGCATAAGCATCAAAATACTTTTCTTTGAATTTGTTGTCTTATCATTTTATCAGTTTTAATCATTTCTTATATCATTATGTCTTTAAATATAATTGAATGCTTTGTTAATTTATCATTATGAAAATCTCAATGCACAGTTATGCAAATATTATATGTTTATATCAACGAATTTGTCAGTGAGGAAAAGACAGTGAGGAAAAAACTGACAAAAGACAAAGGAGGAAAAACCCAACACCCAACCCCAACCAACCAATTTTCCCTTGCAACCGCTGCAACCGTGTCTGCCTGACCCGCATCAGACTTGTCAGCCACAAATGAGCCTGCAGCTGACGTGGACATTACCCCTCCATAAATCTTCGTCCGCGAAGCCAAGCCAAAGAAAACGTCAATGAATTAAAGGCTACATAAAGCTGCAACTAAGAAGTTTGGTTTATTGGTGTGATAAGATTGTAATTCAGACTATCGAAGCTTACGTTTCTTAGAAGATGACATATTTTGAAATTGGGAAGATATAGAAAGTTTCATCTACATATTTCGTTAAAGAAAAGTAAAATTGTGAACTTTGGAAGAAAGGCTGAAAGAACTCAGTTTGTTAAAATTGAAAAGTATTTAAGCTTTAACAAAAAAAATATCTACCAGCCTGCATGTCTGAATGGTGCAGGTTAAATCGAACCAGCCTTGAAAGACATTTGTAATCCTGGAAAGAGAGAACCAAAGCCATTGCTACCAACTAGGTTGGCAGGAAGCCCAGGAATGTTTTGAAACCAACCCGAGATATCACAGTCAGTTTGTTGGCAGAACATAAAGATGGAGTTAGCAACTAGAGGAATCCTCTTAAAGGGACCATGCAAGATACAAATTTGTTTACAGTTCGAAGTAACCAGATAAGCCAGGCAAGAAGAAAGGCTGCAGTGTGAAGATCCCAAGATGGATAAGAAGAAGACTCGTCAGGCTAAAGATCTCGAGCAAACAGCTCCACAGAGCTGTTTGATCATGAGTTAAACCAGCAAAGTGGATGGATAAGGCTTGGTGGAAGGTTAGAGTCAGTGACCAGAGAAGAATCAGCTTCAACTACCAAGTATGAAGAGGACCACGATAAGGCCCTGCTGACCTCATTCGCTGACTTACAGCTTAGTGGAACTGGAACAGATGGATGTACGTTCCAAGGCCCCACCAAGCGAAATGCTGAAGATAGAGACTTAATCAGCAGTACCTGAATTCCCATGTGAATCCTGATGATAGTATTTCCAAGGTTATGAGCAAAGGAAGATCTTCAAAGTCTTCAAGGGCATCAAGAGCAAGTACAGCTTTGCACGCTTCAAGCACGCCAGCTATGCATGCTGAGGCGCAAGCAGACTTGGCTGCTATCTCTGATCAACGTGAGTGGATAGCGAAAAGACATGCTTAGCTGAAAAGAAGAAACAACAATTCCAGCAAGAAGAACAAAAAAGTTTATTGAAGAGAGAAAAGAAAAGGCGAGAGCTTGAGGAACAACGTGCTATTAATATGGCTCAGGCTTCCCCAAGATCTATCACTCAAAGTGAAATGTCCAAGGAGCCAAGTCAATGGGTATCACAGCCACAAGAAACAAAAATACTCATGCAAGGAGCCACGGGTGGCGCTGCTACTGCCGGAATGCTACTGTGGAAAGGGCTAGCAACATTCTATCTTTTCCGACCACATAATTTATGAATCTTCCCGAAAGGAGAGCAGTTCAACCAGGTTCAACCATGCGAGTTGATCATGCTCAACAAGTGATGTCTCTTTGTGTTGCTGAAGAACCAGCAACAAGTTAAGGATCCCCATTCTTCTTCTTCTTCTTTCTTTCTTTCTTTGGCTTGGCTTCGCGGACGAAGATTTATGGAGGGGGTAAAAAGTCCACGTCAGCTGCAGGCTCGTTTGTGGCTGACAAGTCCGATGCGGGACAGGCAGACACGATTGCAGCGGTTGCAAGGGAAAATTGGTTGGTTGGGGTTGGGTGTTGGGTTTTTCCTCCTTTGCCTTTTGTCAGTGAGGTGGGCTCTGCAGTCTTCTTCAAAGGAGGTTGCTGCCCGCCAAACTGTGAGGCGCCAAGATGCACGGTTTGAGGCGTTATCAGCCCACTGGCGGTGGTCAATGTGGCAGGCACCAAGAGATTTCTTTAGGTAGTCCTTGTACCTTTTCTTTGGTGCACCTCTGTCACGGTGGCCAGTGGAGAGCTCGCCATATAACACGATCTTGGGAAGGCGATGGTCCTCCATTCTGGAGACGTGACCCATCCAGCGCAGCTGGATCTTCAGCAGCGTGGACTCGATGCTGTCGACCTCTGCCATCTCGAGTACTTCGACGTTAGGGGTGTAAGCTCTCCAATGGATGTTGAGGATGGAGCGGAGACAACGCTGGTGGAAGCATTCTAGGAGCCGAAGGTGGTGCCGGTAGTTAATGCCATCCCATTAATGCCATCACTTACATACCAAGGATCCCAGTCAGTGTCATCAGTTACAAATCAAGGTCCTACACCTATGTCACCAGTTCAAGTTCAGCCGGCTCTATTCACAAGACAACCAGTCACAAGCCATGGTGGACAAGACAATATATTATAACTCACAGTGGAACAAAATGAAATTTATGCTATGTGAGCACAGCAACAAGGTTCATATGATTTACCTAAGAAGGAAATTCCAGTTTTTAATGGTGATCCATTTCAATATCTGGTGTTCATGAAATCCTTTGAACATCACATTGCAAGTAATACTAAAAATTGATTGTCTGTATTACTTGGAGCAGTAAACCGGAGGAGAGGTGAAGGAGTCATTCAAAAGTTGTCAATTTATGGATCCAGATCAGGGTTTTAAAAGAATTATTGCATTTTCATTTTGGTGATGAACATGAAATCACGAGGGACCACATAGACAAGATCCTTTCTTGGCCAGCAATAAAATCAGAAGACGTAAAGGCTTTACAAGCACTCTCATTCTTTCGGAGAGGATGTTGTAACGCAATAGGAAGTAGTGTACATTTGTAAGAGCTGAATTTGCTTGCTGATTTGACGATTTTTGTCAACAAATTACAAGCTGAAGGATCTATGGAGAACCAAAGTTACAGAGCTTAAAAATGATTTCCAGAAGGGACACCACTTTTGAGGATAAGGTACAATTCTTGGAATGGCATGTGTATGATTACACCGTACCAGCATTTGGAAATATTAGGGATACTTCAATAGTTTCTAAAGATGTAAAGAAGTCTAAGTCATTGTCTCAATAGAAAACCTACTGCTGTGTCAGATACAAGCACAAGAAAGAACTAAGAAACAAAGGAAAAGGAAGATCAGACTGTTCAGGAATGCTGTTTGTATTGCAAAGATAAGCATGCTTTAGAAAAATGTTCACGATTGGGAAAAAATGTAGTGTGAGGAGAAATTAACCTTTTTAAAGAAGAATGGAACATGTTTTGGTTGCTTGTGTAAAGGACACATCAGCAAAACCTGTAATAAGTGACTCAGTTGTGATATATTCAGTTTAAAACATCCCATGTTACTGCATACTCAATGAAGTAAAGTTGAGAACAAAGTCAAATAATCTGAATCCAAGACTAAAGACACAGTCAAAGAGAATGCTTCAGCTTCAGTTGAGACAAACAGTCTAACTGCGGCCAGTAACAAAGCTCTCTCAAAAGTTTCTGTACAGGTTAAAGCTAAAAAAGGAAGCTTCATATTGAAGACCTATGCATTTCTTTATCCAGGAAGTACCTCATCATTTAATACTGTTGAATTAATGAATAAACTTAATCTTCATGGTAAAAAATCATAGATCTTGTTGAAGACAATGAATGATGAAAGGAACATTGAAACTAATATAGTTTCAGGTCTACAGATTACTGGATTGAATTGCAATGAATGTTATGATCTTCCAAGTGTATATACTCAGAAGACTATGCCTGTGATACCAAACAATAGAATCATCTAAAAGATGTTTGCTTACCCAAGATTGATGCTAAAATCAAAATGTTAATTGGATTATATGTACCAAAAGGTCTCAAACCTCTAGAAGTAATAAAGAGTCAAAATGACAGACCTTATGCTGTGAGAACATTGCCCGGATGGAAATTTAACAGACCATTAAGAGAAAAAATGAATAATGATCAGGAGTCATCAAAAGTAAATGTCAACAGAATTTCAGTTGTCAAACTTGATCTGTGGGAACAACAGTTTAAAATTGATTTTCTTGACTGTCTCGCAGATATTCAAGTACCTTCAAAGGAGGATAAACAGTTTCTGGATTTAGTTTCAAATCCTGATAAACTTGTTGATGGTCATTACTGTATAGTATTACTTTTGAAGAGAAGAGAAATTTGTATGCCAGATAATAAAATAATTGCAGAACAATGTATGCTGAATGTGAAGAGAAAATTCAAGAGATATTTTTCCTTTCATCTGGAATGTACCAATTTATAAGGCTTCCACTCATGTCGGTCATGATAGAAAAAGGTATCTGAAGATATCTTGGAATGTAAAGATGGTAGAAAATGTTATTTACCTCATCATGGAGTTATACATCCATGAAAAGAGAAACTATGTGTAGAATTTGATTGTGGAGCATCATTTCAAGAAGTTTAATTGAATTCTCCACTTTTACAAGGTCCAAACTTAACCAGTATTTTAAATGGCATTCTGATATGATTTTGTAAAGAACCTATTGTGATTGCTGCAGATATTGAAATGATGATTCATCAAATGAAAATACCAGCAGAAGATTGTGATTTTCTACAATTGTTATGGTGGCCTAATTGTGATTACAGTAAATATATGATTGAATACTGTTACGAGCCCAAAGGAACCCAACACCCAGCAGCAATAGATATTCATCATGACAAATGGTTACTGAAACAAAAATTGTTTTTAATTATCTTTAAACATGAAAACTCTTCATCTTCCAACTGCTAAAAAGCCCATATGACTCTCTCACTTGCAAACCCCCAACCCCCCCACCTTCCCCAGCAAACAATAGGAGTTAGTCTTTTGCTCGCATCTGTTGTCTTAGGTAAACAAAACTTCTCATTTACATTTGAGTGAGCACTTTGCAGAAAGGTCAGAAGCCTTGTAAAAATGTTCAACACAGATGACCTGTCTCCAGTCGATTCATTTGATGACATCATTTCAATTAGCACCTACTTGTGGAATGTGCAGAGCATTCTCCACAGTTTCTGTAAAATTCACTGAATATGAATTCTTCAGTATTTCAAATAAGATTTGTTTTATAATGTGTGTATGTATGTAACCTACTCTAATTTTACCAATTATCTCCCAAATATATATTCCATTACAATACAGAATGACAGTTTATTATTTGGAGCAACTTTGTCACTGAGTTGTGCAATTTTTTTCTCTTAGGAAATGTGCTGACGATAATGAAGAGCAATTTAATTCTCCAACTATCAGCATCATCAGAAATATTTTCTCTGCAGATGATTCTTACTTCAGTGTTTTCAGAAAAAGAAGCAATAGTCTTTATCACGAGTTAAAATAGATCTATAATAAAGGAGGTTTTGTCCTTACAAAATGGATGAGCAACAGTTGAGATGTGTTGCCTGTTATTCCTGAGGCAGAAAGAGCAAAGGAGATAAAAACATCTTGACTTGGATTGCAATGTTCTACCTGTCAAAAAATTCTAGAGGTGCAATGGTGTCTTCAATCTGATGTTTTCAAATTCAAAATTGTTTTGAAAGAATGCCCTTTAACAAGAAGAGGTTTTCTTTCAATCATAAGCTTAATCTATGACTGCTTGGGAATATGGCTACCAGTAGTATTAATAGCCAAGAACATTTTGCAAGAATTGTGCAGAATAAAATTTGGATGGGATGAAACTATAGCAGATTCTATCGTGCAGGATTGGATGAATTGGATTGAGAGCCTTGAAATGTTAGAAAGTTTTGAAGTCAACAGATGTTTTAAACCAACAGGCTTTGGAATTGTCACATTTGCTCAGTTACACCACTTTGCTGTTGCAAGCGAAGGTGGTTATGGTACGGTCAATTATTTAGTACTGCAAAATAATCAAGAGCGAATATATTGTGGATTTGTAATGGGAAAAGCCAGAGTGGCTCCATTAAAGCCAGTCACCATACCTCTAATGGAATCGACTGCCGCTACTATATTGAGCAAATGGACACTGTGTTAAGAAAACAATTACAGATGGAGTTGGCAGATTCTATGTTTTGGACGGAGAGTACATCAGTGCTTAGATTCATTAATAACAAAACCATGAGGTTCTGTACCTTCGTGACTAGCGAGATCAAAAAGGTTTTGCATGTTAATCAATGGAGATATGTTTAAACAGTGGACAATCCAGATGACATGGCTTCACGAGGATCAAAAGTTCAATTGTTTCTGAAAAGTGGGGGGTGGGGAGTATAGGGGGTAATTTAGATGATTTTTTATTTGTGTATTTTATGCTTATATTTTGTAATATTATAAATAAACTTTTCAAAAAAAAAATTGGCCTCGAAATCCAGAAGAGTTAAAGGAAGTTTCAATGGAGGATCCAGAAATCCAAAACACTAATATCAATACTATTCAAATTCTAATGAAGAAGATCCAATTATTCAATTAATTTGCTATCATTCTTCATGGTTTTGTTTGAAAAAGGCAGTGTCGTTGATTCTTAGATTTAAAAATACTTTTTACATTGTATCAAAAAAGAAAATCTGAAGTCTTGAAAGAGCTGTTATCTGATGGTTGATGAATTGGTGAATGCTCAAGAGGAGATAATTACTTTTGTCAGAAAAAGGTGTTTGATAATGATATATCAAATTTGAAGAAGAATCTGAATGCTACAAAAGCAAGTTGTGTCTATAAGATGAACCCTATTCTGGTAAATGATGTATTGAGAGTAGGAGGAAGATTGGAAAAAGCAATAATGCCAGAAGAAGTGAAACATCCAATTATATTAACTAAGGAATTTCATATTTCAGATTTGATTGTTCGACATATACATAAGAAAACAGGTGATGATGGTTATAATCAGGTATTATCACAACTGCACCAGAAATATTGGATGTTTGGTGCTTCAACCTTGATCAAAATATTATATCAATATGTGTTAATTGTTTTTTTTACTTGAACAAAAGTTGCTTTTAATTATCTTTAAACATGAAAACAGAATCACACTTTAACTTATCGCTATTGACTTAACTAACCAAACTTAACCCTCTTCTAATTCTAAGCACACGTGTATGTAAGCTCAGAAAAATTCTTAGGTTCACAGTTCAATCTCACTTCTCATTCCTCCAAGTTCACTGGTTGCAGGCAATTCTAATACTGTGCACAGAATTTAACATTTATAAAGTCCACCGAGCTTTGGTGCTTGAAAGGTAAATGGTTCCCACTCAGGAAGATTCTTGTTGGTTTTCAGAGAGATTTGTTGTTCCTTTTTAATATGTGTTAATTGTTGATGTGCAAATGCTAAACCTGGACCACAACAAATGGCAGATTTACCACAAGACAGAGTTTTGCCTGATGAACCTCCATTTATACACGTGGGAGTTGATTATTTATTTTGGTCCTTTGCAAGTGAAACGAGGACGAAGTATTGAAAAACGATATGGAGCTATTTTTACTTGTTTGACTAGGAGGGCAATTCATATTGAAGTAATATCATTACTTGATACAGACACTATTATCAATGTTCTTCGATGCTTCAATGCCTCCGGGTCAATTTCAGAAAGAAGATATTTATGCAAGAGGCAGAGGGAGACAAGTGCAGTTTATTGCGGATTTATTTGTGAAAAGATGGATTAATGTAATTTTGGATGCGGAGATATTGTAATTACCATGGACGATTCTGCACCAAGAAATTCTTGATTGTTGAGGAAAATCGTGGATACAGTTCCAGACAAGAAAGGATTTGTTCGGCAAGTGCTTGGTTATTCAGATTGACCTATTATCAAAATCTGTCTTTTACAAGAAGCAGAAAATATTGATTTCTAATTTTATACACTCTATTTACTTTTGTATCTGTAATAGTAATTATTATATATTAGTCATTAACGTCTACAATAATAATTAGGGGCCAGAATGTAAAAGTTAAAACCTTATGTTTTCCTTTATGTTAATTTTGTGACTATCCCTTTAAGGATAAATTGTTTTTTGTAGAGTTACCATCATTTCCTCTAATATCCTGGTGAACAGGGAGCTTGTGTTCAGTCTTTGAAGAACCATGGAGGAGGCGTAAATATAATCTAATTCTTTGTTAAATCATCATTATGAAAATCTGAATGCGAACTTATATAAATATTATGTTTATCTTCTTTGGCTTGGCTTCCTGGATGAAGATTAATGGAGGGGTATTGTCCACGTCAGCTGCAGGCTTGTTTGTGGCTGACAAGTCCGATGCGGGACAGGCAGACACTGTTGCAGCGGTTGCAGGGGAAAATTGGTTGGTTGGGGTTGGGTGTTGGGTTTTTCCTCCTTTGTCTTTTGTCAGTGAGGTGGGCTCTGCGGTTATCTTCAAAGGAGGTTGCTGCCCGCCAAACTGTGAGGCATCAAGATGCACGGTTTGAGGCAATATCAGCCCACTGGCGGTGGTCAATGTGGCAGGCACCAAGAGATTTCTTTAGGCAGTCCTTTTACCTCTTCTTTGGTACACCTCTGTCTCGGTGGCCAGTGGAGAGCTCGCCATATAACACGATCTTGGGAAGGTTTATAGCAATGAATTAAAGGCTATATAAGGCTGCAATGAGGAAGTTTTGTTTATTGGAATGACAAGTTTGTAATTTGAAATATCGAAGCTTATGTTTCTTAGAAGATTACATATTTTGAAATTGGGAAATAGGAATTATGTGAAAAGTAGATGGAATGTATTCTGCTTGGAGGTCCATGACGAGTGGAGTTCTGCAGGGATCCATTCTGGGTCCCATGTCCTTTGTGATTTTTTTTAAAACATAAATGACCGGATGAAATAATAGAAGGATGGTTCACTAAGTTTGTAGATGACACAAAGATTGAAGGTGTTGTGGATTGTGTGGAAAGTTGTTGTAGGTTAAAATAGTATATTGACAGGATGAAGAGTTGCATGGAGCTGTGGTAACAGAGTTTAACCTAGGTAAGTAGGAAGTGATGAATTTTGGCAGATCAAACTTGAAGGTCGGGTATATTATTATGGAATAAGTTATAAAATTATGATTAAAATATATCATAAAAGCATGAGATTTCGAGGTTTGGGTATCAGGTCACATTTCACAAGCATCTTAGTTGACATGCAAGAGATTTGCAAGGGCGGACTTTGCGTCTACAGATGGCTTTGCAGACACAATGGAAGTGCTTGTGATAGTTTCACAAAAAGGTGTTAATGGACTAGTCTGTTTCAACAGTGTCCAGGTTCAAAAACTGAGAACTCTTTTGCTTCTAAACTGCTTCCAGAATTTTATATGTCTGGTTGGAATTTGCTGATCTAAGAGGGGCCATGTGGTTTTGCAAACAAAGAGAACATTTTCAATGTTTATCAAAGTATTCTGCAACAATTTGTATGAAGGCTCCAAGTTAGCAGACCTGCTGGAAGACCCCATTTCAAGACAGGTTTTGAGTTCTGAGTCCAGCCTATTCTAAATCTCTGTTGTCAATTGCAGAGTTTGTGGCTGGTTATTGTGTTTCTCTCAAAATAGGAGAAAAAGAAGAACTCTTTATCATAACCCGGAAGAAGAGGTTATCTTATGGAAAAACCCAAGAGAGAGTAAATTTCTTTGGCTAGCCACTTCAGTCGCGGATTGAAGGTGATCAGTTTGTGTGTCCAATGAACAATGAATATTTCTATGAAACCAACAAGGATCTTCCTGAGTGGTAACAACTTAAGTTAAAGCACCAGAACCTAGTGAATTTAATATCTGTTCAATTCTGGGCACAGTATGGAAGATTGTACCAGTGAACTTTGGGAAATGAAAAGTGAATGATTGGATAGTGAAAAAAAACTTTCCTGAACACATAAACAATACATACACTTGCACTTAGAATTAGAAGGGGGGTAAGTTAGGATAAGTTAACTTAATAGTAATAAGTTAAGTATTAATATTATGATATATAAGAAAATAAAATCAGTTTTGTTTAAGTAGCCATTGTCTTGGTGAATTTCTGTCACTGCTGGTTTTTGAATCCCTTGGGCTTGTAACAAGATGGTTAATGATACATATTTTAACAGTGTTGAAGGACAGAGGGATTTTGGGGGCCTAATCCACAGATACCTCAATGTTGTTGCACAGGTTGATGGGGTAGTTAAGAAGGTTTATGCTATGCTGTCTTTCATTAGTCAGGGGATGGAGTTCAAGAGCCATGAAGTGGCTCCATAAAACTCTGGTTAGAGTTCTGACCACCTCATTACAGGGAGGCTGTGGATGCTTTGGAGAGGGTGCAGAGGAGATTTACCAGGATGTTGCATGAATTGGAGAACATGTCTTATGAGGCAAGTTTAACAATGCTAAAGCTTTTCTCTTTTGAGTGAAGAAGGATGAGGTGTCCTATAATAGAGGCCCACAAGATTATGAGATGCAAAGATAGAGTGGACAACCAGCATCTTTTTCCCGGGGTGACGGCAGCAAATACCAGAGAACATCTGTTTAAGGCAACCTTTCCACTCACATACCACTTTAAGTAATCCCTATGCCCATTTCCTTTGGAGTTATGAAACCTTGCACATAATGAGTCAGTTAGGTACTATTAAAACAAAATCAGATTTTTGCATGCTCTCCAGATGAGTCAACTCACACAGCAGGCTGTGCAGTTATAAATAAACATATGAACAACAGTACAGGGAGTCATATTCAAAATGTAAAATATTGTTGTCTGCAGAGCTATATTCAAATGCCTAGAGCAGGGTATTAAAAGGAAAGGTGCAAGGGCATTATCTTTTGCCAGTGAGAGGTCCACTTAAATGTCTGATAGCAGCTGTTTTGAATCTGTATGCTTGTGTTTTCAACCGCGGGTGTCTTCTCCCTGACAGGAGGATAGAGAAGAGAGTGAAGGCCTTTTATCTTGCTGCATGACCCACTTTGCCAGACTCTTGCAAACATCCACAGGTGTACCGTGGAGAGCATTCTGACTGGTTGCATCACTGTCTGGCATGGAGGTGTCAATGTACAGGGCAAAAAAGTCGACAGAGAGTTGTGGATCCTGCCAGTGCCATCAAGGGCATCAAGCCACACTCCATTTAGGACATTCACAAGAGGAGGAGTCTCTAGAAAGCAGTCTCTATCCTCAAGGTCCCTCACCAAGCAGGCCATGCCCTCTTCACACTGCTACCATCAGGAAAGCAAACATCCATCAGTACAAAAAAATAACTTCTTCCCCTCTGCATACAGATTTCTGAATGGATAATGAACCACCGACACTACTTCACTTTCTCCTCACTTGCACTACTTTATTTTTTAAAAGTAATTTATAGCAATTTTGCACCTGTAATGTTTCCACAAAACAACAAATTTTGTGCCATGGTCATAATAATATATTCTGATTCTGAATACCAGTTTTCAAGCATATGCAGACTTCTTGCTTACCTGTAATGAGGGTGGGACAGGTCCTGTAATACTTTGGCAGCTTTCCAGAGATGAACAGGAGCTAGATATTGGATCAGAAAAGGCTTCAGAGTTCGGACACGATAGTGGAATGAAAATCATCTCTGCTTAAAATTGTTTCTTCACATGTTTCCTAGGTGTGGGCAGTACATTTACAGATTGTTCTTTGATTAATTACTCAGTGAGAAGTTTGAATCCGTTCAGATGACATTTCTTACACAGTGGAAAAGTTTATTCATCCACTGTTCCATCTTGTTTCCCTCCCACACACAAAACCTAATTCACTGTGTGAGCTAACTTATTAGTTTTTGTAATGTTTGACAGATTTACTGGCTTCTTATCAGTGTTCTGTATTTCAATTATCCCTTCTATGATGTTTTGAATTTACCAGTGTATTTTTGTTCCCCAGAGTTTTTCATTTGGAAATCTCAGAGTTAATAATTCATGAAGCTTCAGATAAACAGGAACACCAAAACAGGAGAACTTCAGAAGAGGATCTGATGATTTTTCCTTAAAAAGGAGAGGAATGATTTCTGCCGAAAAGTTGTTTCCTCATTTTAGATTCCTAAAAGTGAAATGGCATTCTGTTCAAATGACCTATGAATCTGGTGAAACACATTAGTCATGGCAATGGGTCAGTAGTTCTCAACCTTTTTTTTTCACTCACATACCACCTTCTGTGAAAAGAGATAGAGGGAAAAGAGACAGAGGGAAAAGGGAGAGAGAGAGAGAGAGAGAGAGAGAATGAACAAACACTGGTTTCTGCGATCATGGCAAGCTGGCAGCTTGTTTCAAAAAAATTTTGATGACAGGTTGTAGTTCTGAGTTCAGCCTGTTCAAAACCCATGCAGTCCATAAAGAGGAAATGGCTGGCTAGAGTGTTTCACCTGAAATAAGGGAAATAAAAGTAACTCTGTGAAAGAAGAGGTTTTCAATTTGGAAAACCCTGATGGGCAAGACACAAAAGTGACTGATGGAAGTAAATCAGTTTGTGTGTGTCCAACGAGTAATGAATCTCTCTCTGAAACCAACAAAAACCTTCCTGAGCAGTAACCATTTAAGCAACAGTGCTTGGTGAAAATTCATAAATGTTAAATTCTGTGCACAGTATAAGATTTGACTGTAACTAGGGAACTTCGAGGAGTGAGATTGGACTGTGAACCAAATAACTTTTCTGAATTTATACACATTACATTCATATGCGCTTAGAATTGGAAGGGGGTTAAGTTAGGTTAAGTTAATAGTAATAAGTTAAAGTTTGACCTTGTTTTTGTTTAAAGAAAATTAAAAGTAACTTTTGTTTAAGTAACCATTTGTCTTGGTGAATTTCTATTGCTGCTGGGTTTTGGGGTCCTCTGGGCCCGTAACACTTTAATTTTCAGAGATTCAAAGGGCAGAGTGTGAATATGACTGAAGGTACAAGTGGACCATCCCTGAATCCAACTTCAGAAAACCCAGTGAATTAACTTTAGTAAGAAGTTTGTACATTCTCCCTGCATCTGCATGGGTTTTCCCCAGGGGCTCCAGTTTTCTCCCATTTTTTGAAATGAACTGGGAGTGCAGGTTAATTGGGTGTAAATTGGGCGGCATTGGCTCATGGGCTGAAATGGCAGGTTATCGTGTTGTATGTCTAAATATAAATGTAATAATATGGGAGAACTTTGCACATCTCTATTTTGTACCAAAGACTCTGTTTATTGCTTCTCAGGTAGCACAGTGGCACAGATGCTGGATCTTCTGCTTCACAGCTCCAGAGCCCTGGGTTCATCCATGCTTACATGGGACATAGAACACTGTAGCACAGGAACAGGTCTTTAATGACTTAATACAGCTCTATCAGGTCTCCCCTCAGCCTCCTATGCTCCAGAGCATTTTCAACTTCTCAAATTCTCACACAAACTCCACCACTTTGTCTCAGCCACCTCCAACCAGCAGTATTAACATCAACATCTCCAATTTATGTCAACCCTATCCTTCTGCTTCGTTTCCTCTTGTTCCCCTCCGTCTTCCTTTACCTATTGGGGAACTACCCTTCTTAGCCCTCTCCCCTCTCCCCCATCACTTCTCAGCTTCACCCCTCTCACCTGTATCCAACTATTATCTCTTTCATGTTAGCCTGTCATCCCCTCCTTGTCCACTCCTCCCTTCTCTTCTTCTCCTACCCCCCCCCTTCCCCCTCCTTTGTTATTCAGGCATCTCCCTGTTTGTTCTTATTCCTGACAAAGTCCTGAAATATTGGTATCTCTTACTTCCTTTTCTTTTTAAATATTTTTAATTAAGCTTAACATATAAACTGACATACAATTTTGGGGGGAAAATGCATAATACGTCAACTTGTATACATACAAGTATTTAAAAAATGCAAATTGATGGAACTACATTTGACAGTTCCTTGATCCACATAAAAAACAAGTAAATTAAATTAATCTATAATGACCATGTCAGGCCTATATTTGCCAAGTTAAGCCAACTAAAAATTAATAAAAATTATAAAAAGTAAACAAACAAAAAAGCTTAAAAAAAGCAAAATCTAATCTACTTCTCCCTCTAATCAAGGTTACTTTGTAGAAAAAGATGTAAAGCTATGGATCAAATAGTGACCTTCAGAAACTGGACAGAGAATCACCGGAGCATCCAAACATCTTATATCTTCCCGCCATGAAAGTATTCTATGAATGGGTCCCCACATCTTTATAAATTTAAATTTTCTATCTATAATGTTGTATCTAATTTTCTCCAAGAGTAAATAGGTCATTACATCACGTGACCACTGTGTATGGGGAGGTGAAGAGTCAACTTTCCATTTCAATAAAATTGCTCGTCTGGCTATCAGCATGGTAAAGGCTGAAATGCAGACAGGAGTATATCTGGCTCACGTTAAAAAAAGAACAACAAGAAACAAACAAAGAAATTAATGGACAAGGTTAAAGATTGTTGATAAAATTTAGAAAATGTCTTTCCAGAATCTCTCTAAATCTGGGAACTTCCAAAACGTATGGAGCAGTGAAGCTTCAAAAATTTTACACCTCTCACATAGTGGATCACTATCTGCATAAAATCGAGATAATTTGAGTTTGGACATATGTGCTCTATGTACGGCCTTGCACAAAATGAAGAATAATTAATTAAGCTGAGAGTCGAGCACCAAACTTAATTGAAAATATCATATTCAAATCTCGTTCCCATTTGTTCTTTGTCCAAGACATGGAGACTGAATAATCATTATATATGTATGATATTAATCAGCCATGGAAAAAAAAACATAAATTAAAAAAAATGCATCAAGTATATTAGTCTCTTACTGTCTATGGATACTGTGTGACCTGCTTAATTTCTCCAGCACGTTAACGCAGGATCTGCAGTCATTCTTGTTTAGCATCACTTAACCTCTGCAATTTTGAGCGAACAGCACATGCACATATCTTTGTCGCATTCTCCTGTGCTCTGGCTACACTTTGTCATCAGCGTGTCAAACGATTACAAAGCCATCAACGCCTTGACATGGAATGAGAAGTTGAGCACCCATTCCTGTGCCACACCATTCACTTCGCATTGCCAGCCAGAAATAGACTTATTTACGACAACTCTCTGTTTTTCGTTAACCAGCTAATCATAAGACCACAAGATCATAAGGTGCAGGAGCGGAGGTAGGCCATTCGGCCCATCATGTCTGTTGTGCCATTCCATCCTGAGCTGATCCATTGGACAGAGCAAATGTGAATCCAGGGCAAGAGGGCACAGTCTTAGAAACAGAGATGAGGAGAAATTTCTTTAGCCAGAGTGTCATGGATTTGTTTCCACATATAGCCATAGAGATGCAATCATTGGGGGAGTTTAAGGGGGAGATTGATAAGTATCTAATTAGTCAAGGTATCATGAGATGTGAGGAAAAGGCCAGAATTGGAACTAGATGTGAGAACAGTTTAGCTCATGGTGGATTTGCGGGCTGAATAGCCTACTTCTGTTCCTCTATCTTGTGATCTTGTGAATTAGAAAACAATTATTAATTCCCTATTATTAATTTACTTCAAATTTATTTTCCCTTGAAGTAAAATGCAACAATCAATGATAAATCAAACAAACAAACACTGCTCCAAATTGGAATTTTACCAATATATCATTCAAATTAATAACACAGAATGGAAAGTAATCTTGACCATAGCTTCCGCACACCATACAACCTTAGAGCACTACTGCACAAAAACAGACCCGTCGGCCTACCTGGTCTGTGCCAAAGAATTATTCTGCCTCATCACACAACCTGCACACAGACCATAACCCTCCATACCCCTCCCACCTATGTACCTATCCAAATGTTTTTTTACATATCAAAACTGAGCCCACTTTGACAGCTTGTTTCATACTCTCAACACTCTGCATGAACAAGTTCCCTCTAATATTCACTTTAAGAAGTCCACCTTTCACCCTTAAACCATGTCCTCTAGTTCTTGTCACCTTATTCTATTCATCTTATTTATGGATGGCCACCATCATTCCTGAGCTCTAACCACTCACATTTTTCACCTAATTTTTCTGCTCCCTGATTTCCCCGTCCATTTCTCACGAGAAAGAATCTCAGAGTTACACGTGATGTCATGCAAGAACTCGGACAATAAATTTGAACTTTGAACTTTGGGTTGGTCCTTACTTAAAAGCTATTAATTCTTCCAGTTCTGATGAATGGTCATTAATTTTGTTTCTCTGTCCATAGATGATGCCTGATCTGCTGAATGTTTCCAGCATTTTTCAATTGAATTTCAAAGTTCCAGAGCTTTGTTTTTGGCAAACAGAAATGTTTGATCAAAGACATCAAAGTGTTTTATGATGAAAGAGAGGAAACAAGAAAGAATGGGAATGATTTAAGAATTATGAGTTCTAATGCAACCAACCCACATAAATAATCTGAACCCAGACACATGATCAAATTCTAAAGTGAGAAACGAAAGAGGGCACCTCTGCACAATTCACAGCTGCTTCGCATCATGGCAAATTTGTGTCAATTTGGTAATTAACATATACTGCAAGATAAAATCAGGGACTCAATCTATAGTGTTGAATTACATTGAGATGTGGCATTGGTGAATCTCTTTTGTCAGAGTTGCAAGAATGAAGTGCAAAAAAGCTACAATCTCTTTGGAGTTGAAAGAAGACACAAGCACTATTTTATCAAATTAAGAGAAAGAACTTGAATGTGTGTGTATATATACATATATACATATATAGATATATATATATACCCACACTCCTGTTCGGCTCCGAATCATGGGTCCTCTACCGGCACCACCTACGGCTCCTAGAACGCTTCCACCAGCGTTGTCTCCGCTCCATCCTCAACATCAATTGGAGCGCTTTCATCCCTAACGTCGAAGTACTCGAGATGGCAGAGGTCGACAGCATCGAGTCCACGCTGCTGAAGATCCAGCTGCGCTGGATGGGTCACGTCTCCAGAATGGAGGACCATCGCCTTCCCAAGATCGTGTTATATGGCGAGCTCTCCACTGGCCACCGTGACAGAGGTGCACCAAAGAAAAGGTACAAGGACTGCCTAAAGAAATCTCTTGGTGCCTGCCACATTGACCACCGCCAGTGGGCTGATAATGCCTCAAACCGTGCATCTTGGCGCCTCACAGTTTGGCGGGCAGCAACCTCCTTTGAAGAAGACCGCAGAGCCCACCTCACTGACAAAAGGCAAAGGAGGAAAAACCCAACACCCAACCCCAACCAACCAATTTTACCCTGCAACCGCTGCAACCATGTCTGCCTGTCCCGCATCGGACTTGTCAGCCACAAACGAGCCTGCAGCTGACGTGGACTTTTTACCCCCTCCATAAATCTTTGTCCGCGAAGCCAAGCCAAAGATATATATATAAATATATTCTCCATGTCCTTTTCTGTCTGTCTGCTCTCCCCTCCCCCCTCTCTCTCGCCCTCTCTCTCTGGACATTTGAATATAATCTTGTCATGTGTTCATTATTGTTATGGTGAGAAATGTACAGTCACATTGAATACAGCAGGCACTAGACAGGTGGTGGCAGCAAATGGATAAATTTAGCCCAAGAACCAACTGACGTTACCAGTCTTATACCAAGCAAGTAGTGAGACGCACGCACACACACAGACGTCCACACACACACACACACACACACACACACACACACACACACACACACACACACACACACACACACACACACACACACACACACACACACACACACACACACAGTGCGCCATGATAGAAGGAGTTTTAGGATTTAAATCCAGTGATGATCAAACAACGGCCATCCATTTCACATCAGAATGCTATGGAACTTGGAGGGGAATCTGCGGGTGGTGGTGTTCCTCAACACCTTCTGCCCTTTTACTTCTTCATGGAGTCATGAGTTTCAGAACTCTTTGGTGCTTCTTTGCAGTCTCTTATGAATGAAAAGGAATGACCTTGGATCATCTTCTCAGACAGTTTTGTGGGCACTTATCATTCATTCACTCCATTTCAATCAACTCACCCATCTGTTCTTCCTCATTCCCCGCATCTCCCTCCCCATTTCCATTCCATTCTTCTGCATTATTTCTTTTCAGCTTGCTCACCTTCAGTTTAAAATGAAATCAAATTAGAAATGCAAAAGCAAAGACTTCTAGTTTGTCGATTTGGATTTGTACTTCTGAACTGCTTTGGTGCATCCAGGCAGTGAAATGGGAAATGTAAGCCATGAAGTGCAGAACAGGAGAGCTACTCTCTAATTCCTGCTAACAGAGGTCGCAATAGATGAATCATCAAATCAGAGCTTCGTGCCAAATTATTAAATTCAAGCCCAGCTTATACAAGGACTGAGTTCCTCAATCAAAATGTTTAAGGAATACATGAGGAAAAATTAGATTCAATTCCATGAGTTAATCAAACATGATATGATGAATTGCATGTCCTTGAATGGTTTAATATGTGTTTAGATTCACACTTAGATTTCAAGAAATTTCCATTAAGGAAACAATAAATGAACTAGCACACTCTTGAGTAAATCTGCATTAAGCCTGTGGATAGATTTGACAATCAGAATAATATAACCTATAATAAGAGATGATAATGTTTTGACATAAGATGACGTTAATATTAGAATATACTGTAAATCACAGCATCACCTCAGGAATACCATGCTCTCAATGGTACCAATGGCCTCCATCTGAATGATATAAAAATATACGGTTAGCATGGTAGGGCAGCACGGTGGCCATAGGGCTTAGCACAATGCTGCTTCAGTGCCAGTAACCAGGGTTCAAATCTGATGCTGTCTGTTGGGTGCTTGTACGTTCTCCCTGGGTTTCCTTCAGGTGCTCCAGTTTCATCCCACCCTCCAAAACGCACCATGGATGGAACGTCATTTGGGTGCATTTTGGGTGGTCCAGGCTCGAGGGCTGAAGGGGTCTGCTGCAGTGCTGCACGTCTAATTATTTTTTATTAAATTTAACTTCAAATGTAAAATTCTTCTGTCCCATCTGTGAAGTTTTTACCAAAACTATTGACATCACGTTCATTATGCAGATTTCAGTTTAAACCTAACATGACAAGACATGACATTAATTTTAACAAAACTGGCAACTTTCACCGTTAACCCATCTGTACAAAAACATTTTACAATTGCAGCCCATGGTAAAAAGCCAACTCATAAAATCCCAGTCTAAAAACTAAATACTGTCTTGCCAATGTCAACATATCTGAATTTAACCAATGAATCTAACTTCTGGAATAAAGATGAGATAACAAGTAGCTTTTTCAAATATAATTAAGCATACAGATTCTTTGCACAAGAATATTAATGTAAAATTTCTGGTCAACTGATATCTACTTGATGATAATTAGATAAATTTATTCATGCCATTTTTAATGGTCACATTATGTGAAAGGAATAACAGTGACCTTTAAGAAATGGACCTCATTAACACAGTGGGAACAATTTTAATGTTATTCTTCCTAATCAGGATTCAACACAAGTTCAGGCAATGCATAAATTCAGCCATCTAATATTTATTTTATCATATCTTTTTGACACGATGAAATATGAAGCAGACACCCCTTCAAAGATCCAAAACATTCGGTTTCACATCTTGAGGGCTATATTGCAAAAATGGCAAATGGCATCAACCAGTTTGTGGTGCAATCAGGGGCTCAATTCAAACCTCAATATTTTATTTCCCACCACAGATGTTCCCCATAAAAACACATAGATGTCCACTTTCTTCAAACAACGTGGCTTCCACTCGATCACTGTCAACTCGGCCCTCTCTCTCATCCACTCCTCCCT